>NC_081427.1:20216401-20558566 GCF_949786415.1 Peromyscus eremicus
AGATAAATACTGCATGATTATAGACATATGTAAAATTATAGTCACATATGGAATCTGAAAAACTTCATATAAATAACGAGTAGAATGTTAGTTATGAGAGAATCAGAGGGTATTGAGATGGGGAGAACATTGTTCAATAGCGACTGAATTACAATTAGTAGTAAGAGTTTCTCATGTACTGTCAAAAGCAGTATCACACCTTTCAATTTGAAAATCCTGCGATATGTTTCTAAAATATTTTAGTACAAACATATTTAAGAAGCAAAACATTCTTACTATGATTTAAATAATATAAAATATATGAATATATCAAAATTACATATTTTAGGTTTTTAGTATAAATTGACGAAAAATTTTAAATCTGGGTTTTTATTATTAGTGAAAATATTATGGCTTTCATTTATCCCTCAATAGTAAACATATATCACCACCTACATAGTTCAGGAAACTTCACTAAAGAGGGAGAAAGAATGTAGGAATTGGATGATTGGATGGATGGCTGTGGAAAACTGTCTTCTTGGTCTGACATTCAGAATAATCTTTACAATCAATGACCACAATGCAAGTTTGGGAGAAAAGGGCTTATTAGGCTTACACTTCAGCATTGCTGTTCATCACTGAAAGAAATCAGGACAGGAACTAAAACAGAACAGGATTCTGCATGCAGGAGCTGATGCAGAGGCCATGTGTGCATGGGGGGTGCTTACTGGCTTGTTTCCCATGGTTTGCTCAGTCTACATTCTCATACAACCCAGGAGCAGCAGCCCAGGGATGGCATCACCCACCACAGGCTGGGCCCTTCTCCATTGATCACTAAATGAGTGATCACTAAATGCCTTACAGCTGGATCGCAAGGTGTCATTTCCTCAGCTGTGGCTCCTTCCTGTGATGACTCTAGCTTGTGCCAAGTTGACACACAAAACCACCCAGTACAGATGCCCAAATTCCAGTAGATCGCTACACACCATACTCATTAGAGTGGCCTTCCCTGTGGGTCACAAGACTGAAAACCAGAACAGAACAAAACTCAAAGATATAAAAGTAAAAGAAGGATATATTGGAAAGAGGGAGGGAACACTGATTAAGAGAAGAATATGAATGAATGGGGCTATGAGTGCAATGAAATCACATTTTACAGATATATTAATTTGTTGAACAATGATAACTTTTTAAATTATAACTTAACACACTATCATCATATGATAAAGTTTTGTGGCCTTTAAATTTTTTTCACTATTCTTTGGATAAAGTATTCTGGGACAATGGATCCTCTTTGCTATAAAAATCAAATTGTTTTGCAAATCATCTTTTTTTTTTTTTTTTTTTTTTTTTTTTTTTCCGAGACAGGGTTTCTCTGTGTAGCTTTGCGCCTTTCCTGGAACTTACTTGGTAGCCCAGGCTGGCCTCGAACTCACAGAGATCCACCTGGCTCTGCCTCCCAAGTGCTGGGATTAAAGGCGTGCGCCACCACCACCCGGCCGCAAATCATCTTGATCACTTCAGAAATCATTAGCATGTCATTAAGTCAAATGGGTACACTATAACATAAATAGTAGTACAAACGTTTTATCTCATATTTCTTTTCCTTCTAAGCTGGAATCAAGTGATTTGTTTCTTTCATTATATTGTAATAGATAGCCAGAGCCCACCATATGATATAAGCAAGGAGGCAGGTACACGGCCAAATGTTGGGTTGATTCCAATCATATGTATGGTACACAGCAACATTAGTGATTTTGATGATGCATTAAATGTCAGTCATCTTTTTTGTAACTATGAAGGTTTTGTTATAAGTTAATCCATATACAGCATATACATAACTATACACACACACACACACACACACACACACATATATATATATGCTATGTGGTAGATTATAGACCCTAATGTTTGTATATGAATATGGATAGACAGTGCTTACTGTTTAAAAAAAAACTTTCTATATTTCTCAATGATTTTTATAGAGTCAATATTTTGAACTTGAAAAGGTTTGGTGTATGCTTTCACAAAAACTGTGAGTTCATATGTCAAAATGCCCTGCTTTGTCCAGAAAACTCTATGTCCTTATTGTCATCCACTCCATTGCTCTGGTTTTAATAATGTTTCCATCCACTCTTCTTCAATGATGCCAAAGAATTGTGAGGAGGAGTTGTGAGGTAGAGGTCCTATTTTGGTCTGAAAATTCTACACTCTCTTTTTTCTTTGTCAATTCAAGTCCAACAGAATCTGCTCCTGGAGAAGGGAGGTAGGTATGACAATAATTGAGAAGCTATTTCTGATTGATAGATTGTGGGAGGATGAGACTCAGCTTTCTTTAAGGGTGTGGTACCTGATAGACAGACCATGCTGCAGGAAAGGAGGAACAAACCCAATAATATATGAACCACACAATTTTGACTTGATGAATTAAAGTAAAAGAAATCACGAAGATAGTTTGTAGGGGAGAAGGGGTATGGGTTGAGAATAAGTTCGGGAAGTGGGCTGAAAGTTATCCAAATATATTGTATGGACTTTTCAAAGAACTGAAAAAAATGTCAACATTAGTTTCATATAGCATATCTATGTCAAAATCTAAATGAAGCACTTCACATCAATAACACATATTATCCACAACACACATGTACATGTATTTGCATAGACATTTTTATCTTCAAATGATAGGTTTATGATTCCTCATTCTGATCTATTGCTCATTTCAAAGATTTATTTTTCTTTGTTTTCAAAAGTAAGCACCATTATTTGTCTTTTTCTATGATATAATGATAATGAAATTGCATATAAAATGTATTTTTAAGATCAAAATAGGATAATACATCGTAGTTCTCTGGACTATAATTCTATGGCAATATCATTTTGTGATTGACTGAATGATAAATTATTCGATACAGGGATGACTGAAAATATTTTTGTCAAGTAACATCCCTTACTGCAACTCAGAAGAGAATATATTTCAGCAAGGTCATTGGGTTCCTTAAGCCCTCACTTCCCCTATCACTTTTACACAATTGCAGTGGTAAAAACGAAAATAAGGAAAATGTGGAAAATTTAAGTTTTACTCCAAGCATGCTACAGGCAAATGTGTTTCACTGATCTCTAACAATCCAAGTCACAGGAAAAACACCAATAATAAAAATAGCATAATAAATTTAGTTACATTAGCATTGAATATCTTAAAATAGTTTAAAGTAACAATAATACTAATAATGACACCTTTACTGATTAAATGCATGATAATAATAAATAAAGTACATGTTAAGTGTTTAAAATGTTATATGTAGTCCTTGTATGTATTTTTATAAAGGTACAAGTTTCTCAATAAGACAAGAAAAGAAAGAACATATTATCTACCTAAGCTTAATTTTCACATATTAATATAAATTGCTTTTCAATTGATTTGTCATCTTGTTTGGTTTTAATTTGTTTTTTCCTGCTTAGTGACAAGGCGAATTTTGTCATTTGTTTGTGTGAGTTTTTGTATTATCAAAGGAAATCATTGAACAAAGGTCTATAGTGACAACATTTCATCATATCCTCCCTGAATTTGTTTATCTTATCTTGGCTGGAGTAGCTATGTCTGCCAGTTACAAGCTGACATTGGAAGTTAGGACACAGACATTCAGTAACAGTTATTGTGATAGGTAACCTTATGAGTCAACATGGCTGGGTTAAGACATGTTCAGATAGTGAGTACAGGATTATTTTTTGATGTATCTACCTATGTGCTTATTTCCAGAAGAGACTGGCATTTGTTTTGGTAACTTGGCTGAAAAAAAAAAATCACCCTTTCTAATAGAAGCAAGCATCACTTAATTTATATAGGTTTGGGTTTTACAAAAAATGCAAATATCAGTTCTTTTTCTCTTTGTTTCAGCTAGGGTATACATCATAAGCCATAGCTTTGGATTCTCAATCATTCACTTTTACTTGTCCCTGCAATACGGCACTCACCCTGTCTTTAATTCTCAGGCTCAAAGTCTCAGGTTGAGAGTTAGACCATTGGAAGTTGCAGTTTTCAGGTCTTTGGAATCAGGCTGAATTACATCTGCTTTTTTTTTTTTTCTGTTTTGTAATGGGCAAAGTGCAACTTTTCATCTTTGCATGAACTAAGTTACCTTTATTTTTTTGAAAACGATATAGGTTTTTTAAAATTCAGGAATGAAAATAGAGACAAATGTTATAAGGATGAGCATTTCTGATTTGATATAGGGGTTTCTTCACTTTGCTAGTTTGATTCAATACCAGTGAGTATTTCTTATATCAGAAAGCAATGACAGCTCATGGCATGATTTTGTAATGTAGATATTCAAATATCTGGTAATTTTATAGAGATAGATTAAAAAAGACTAACAGCATAAAAAGGGAAAGAATTTTTAAAGTTTCAATGAGTTTTAAAGAGGTTTGGGAATTCAAAACTTGTAAACTGGTAGAGATGCAAGATTCTTTATAGTGATAAGATAATTAGCCAGTTGGAACAACAGAAAAAAATAGAGAACCTGCTATGGACTCTGGATGTTGGTTGCTGGCCATAGTAACACATCGTAGAATCATAGATGAGCTAAAGTAGTGAATTTATGTTAAGGGACAGACTGCTCTCAGATAAACAGGTTGATAGATGATATTTCCAGATGTGTGTAGAGAAGTGTGAGCAAACAGCTGTTCCATTAGCTTACATTAACAACAGGGAACTAGTTGAGCTGCATCACTTGGGACAATCAGAAGTTCTCTATAGAACAATCCTTGGCACATACTTCAGTTATCAGATGAAACATTGGTGGGACTGTGGCTGTTGCTCTGCTAGGCAACCACTTCTTTATAGGGCCAGGTAAGACAATTACATATTTTTCATGTTCTACTGTGTCCAGTAAGTTCTTTGGTCTAGTTTTTCTGAAGTGGCTATACTATTTTTCTGAATGCCTGTCGTCTCAATTCAGCATGATTAACATATAGGATAGCATACTTTCGCTCCCCAGAATAAGTTATTTATCAGTCTGTGCTGTGTGGAATGTAATGTAGAGGAAAGCCATTCATGTGTTCACCTAGGCTCAAAATAATACTTCTTCAAAGTGGAGTGAAAAACTGATGATGAAATGGAGTGTCTCAGAGAAAAATCATGGTCTAAAATATGCCATTTAACATAGTTTGAAGTAACTTAGGAAAGGGCACAGCTTAGTAGTAAGAAAGATACTTCAGGACCCATTCCTACCTTCTACACTTTCCTATACCTGGACTTAAGTTATGAAAGTCACTGTTTATGAGAGAAAAATTTTGATCCACTTTTTGTCTAGCATGAATGAGATCTGAAGTTCAATTCACAGTAGAGAAAATAAAACATAACCCATGCGAAGTAATACTATATGGCAAAAATATGTTTGGCTTTCCTTCCTTACCCACACATAAGTTTGGGGACAATTGTAGAAACATATAATGAAGGTTTAGATCACAAAGTTGCATCAAGCATAGTTTAACACTGGTTCACCAAGCAGAGGATTTGAATGTAATGTTGCAAAACAGACATTCAGAATGGATCTAATAGTATGCTTTATTTGTTTCTGTGTGTATTTAAAGAGTTAAATAGTGAATTGGAACTCCCAAACTCACCAACTTCATGGAGAAGATGAAGGATTCAAAAGCTTAGAAATCAGAATATTTAACTGAGTTTATTATTTAAGGGATACGATACTCATCTACCCTGGGATAGATGCAGAAGGAATTTATTTCACCAATACTTTAAGAAATGAATTTATAGAAAGAGTCTAAAAATCCTTGATGAGCTTAATAATCAGCCTTCTTTGTTTTTCTAGACCAAATAGCAGAAACCACAGCCAATTACTGGGAAACATAATTGCAAGGTGAAAAATTGGATGCTGGGCAGTAAGAGCAAATTGCCACACTCCAGTCGAATGATTTTGTAAGCATATGCTAAATTTGAATGTGTTTCACTAAAACTCATGTTCTGGAAACAATCTCTATATCCATACGTTAGCATTATTTTGAAATGAATAATTGTTTATTAATTACATATATTCTTCATGGTTCTCCAGGGGTGGGTACAGGAATGCATGTGAAACCATGACAGCAAGAAAATAAAACTATATCATATATAAACTTAAGAGAGAATTTATTCAATCTAGGTGCAGGATAAGATTAGAGACTAAGGAGTTCAACAAGGGTTTCCTGAAGACTGTGGAGTCAGGAAAAGCAGCATGTACTCCAAAGCACAATTAATCTTAGAGTAAGAGAGAAAAACAAATCAGTGCACATTTAACATGAAAACACAGGCATGAAAGCCAATGGACGAATCACTCATACATGTCTGCCTTCAAAGGATAGTGAACATAAAATCTGAAATTCTCAGGATACAGCAAGAAAACAAGTATACCCAGTTATAGGGTCAAGCATAAATGTGGGAATCCAACTTTTATTCATCACCATTAAAATCTGGGCTGTTGCTTGGTACCATCCATTTTCAAAGTATTTCTCCATCTCTTAGTTCACTCACCCAAATGACAACCTAATCATCTTCTTTAGACACACCCTTACATACATACTCAGAAACATGCTTTAACATTTTCAATGCATTTCTGCACCCAGTCAAGTTGATAGCCTATATTATACTCATGTTAGGATTAGCTCCTTCTCCATGGCCATTTTTTCCCCTTGACTATATTAGGACCTCTATTAAAGATGAAGAATTGTCCAAGGTCCAAGCTATCATGCATTCCCTGTTTTGTCAGATTGTTAGGATACATGAAGAAAGCCTCCTCAGTGCAGTGGAACCACACCTCAAGCACATCTCAGCTTGAAGAATTAGAAGCCAAACTCTTATTCTCTCCATTCTCTGATATTTTATTAAAATATCAGAACTTAGACTAGAAAAAAAAATTGTTGGTGGGAAGAAGAACTTCTTTTCTCCAAGTACCTGAAAATATGGAAGAAGGATATCTTCATAAGATCCATGGCTAGGCCCCGGGTGGAGCTCTGGGAGTCCAATTAGTGAGAAAGAGGAGGGTTTATATGAGCGAGAATTGTTGAGACCAAGGTTGGATAAAGCACAGGGACAAATAGCCAAACGAATGGAAACACATGAACTATGAACCAATGGCTGAGGGGTCCCCAACTTGATCAGGCCCTCTGAATGGGTGAGACAGTTGATTGGCTTGATCTGTTTGGGAGGCATCCAGGCAGTTGTCCCAGGTCCTGTGCTCATTGCATGAGTTGGCTGTTTGAAACCTAGGGCCTATGCGGGGTCGCTTGGCTTGGCCTGGGAGGAGGGGACTGGACCTACCTGGACTGAGTCTACCAGGTTGATCTCAGGCCTCGGGGAGGGGGGAGGCTTTGCCCTGGAGGAGGTGGGAATGGGGGGTGGGCTGGGGGGAAGACGAGGGGGGCAGGAGGGGGGGGAACAAGGGAATCCGTGGCTGATATGTAGAACTGAATTGTATTGCAAAATTAAAAAAAAAAAAGAATTTGAAAAAAAGAAAGAAAAGGGGCCTAAGAAGTAAAGTAATTTGTAAAATTTAGAGGACAGGTCTATCACTGTTCATCAACCTTGTCCATAGTTATTTTCAGTCTTTGTATCCTCAAGTTTTGTGAAGCTGCTTCAGTGGCCCCATGTGTGGCCCCATGTATGGTTTTTGTCTTTTCTTTAGAGGGCATAGGCTAAAAAACTTGCCAAGTTCCTAAGATGTAATTCAGCATTGCCTACAGAATGGGAAATATGATTTAATGCTGTTCACTCTATTATGCTTGGATCTTATTTAGAATCTCATATTCATCATTTCTCATATCTTTCTGCCATTTTGAATGACCATTGCTTTGTTATATCTGTTCTAGTTTCACAAACTCATTTCTGACTTGATTAGCCTCAGAATAGATTAAGCCTGTGTCTTTCACATGGATGAGTCACATGGTAGTCTGGACCTTGGGAGTTTGAGTAGATCAAAGAAGCTATGACTTTTGGCATCCTGGAGGAGAATACATGTTACTTTTTATGTAAAATGGAGATTGACTTGAGGGCCTATGATAGAAAATATTAGGCTTGAATTTAGTCTAGGAAATTTCATTTTTAATTCTATTTAGAGGTAAAATATTAGCATTTGGTTTCAAGAAATATCAGGAGGGTGAGTCTTTTAGCATATTGTGACATATCAGATAGACTCTCAACAATTGCCAGAAGACAGTAGTGTCATTTTCTTGGACTTCTATATATAAACAACAATGGAACAAACAAACAGATTTTTGTAGACTTACAGTAAATTGCCATAAAGTAATGTTGTATAGAAATTTTTTGCAAGATAAAACATGTATCTTATCATAAAATAGTTTAATAGAATGGTCTTTGAAAATACAGTTTAAACGGTAGGTATGTTTTCATTGTTTGAACAAATTTTCACATGCCCTAATATATGGTATCCCTTTACTGATCTGGAAAATCCTTTTCTGTCTAGTTCCTCCATGAGGCATGGTAGTAGGCCTCAGGTATTTTGTTTATCAACAGAAAATATACTAAAACAGCCAACACTTTTATTACAATAGCAACATCATAAATCTAATCAGAACACATAAACTTGCATGGATTTAGGGTTTTTCATACGGTACCATGAGGTAAAATAGGAAATCTGGAAAATTGTTATCTTGTACATCTAAAGACAATGAACTGAGGCTAAGTGACAAAAAATGTCAAACACATTAGAAAATTAGACAATTGTAATTCCTCCATTGTCCTGGGGAATATTATGACAACTTGACACAAGCTAGAGTCATCAGAGAAGAGGAATCCTCACTGAGAAAATTCCTTCATAGATGGCATATAGGTAAGCCTGTGGGACATTTTCTAAATGGTTGATGTGGGAAGACTCAGCCCATTCTGAGTGCGGCCACTATTGGGCTGGTGGTCCTGGGTTCTATAAGAAAGCAGGCTGGGGAAGTCATGTAAGCAAGCCAGTAAACAGCAGCCTTCCATGGCCTCTGCATCAGTTATTGCCTCAAGGTTCCTGCTCTGTTTGAGATCCTGTCATGACTTCCTTCAGTGATGAATTACAGTGTGGAAGTGTAAGCCAAGTAAAACTTTTCCTCTCCAAGTTGTTTTGGTCATGGTGTTTTAGATAGCAATGATAACCCTAAGAGACCCATGCCATCCCATATTTGAGGGGGGAAATTTACTGCTGTGAAGTATATTAATCAAACGATAGGGAAGAATGAAAAGACACTCTTTTTTTTTTTTTTTTTTTTTTTGGCTTTTCGAGACAGGGTTTCTCTGTGTAGCTTTGTGCCTGTCCTGGAACTCACTTGGTAGCCCAGGCTGGCCTCGAACTCACAGAGATCCGCCTGGCTCTGCCTCCTGAGTGCTGGGATTAAAGGCGTGTGCCACCACCGCCCGGCGAAAAGACACTCTTTTATATCAACTCATATAAATGTTTCTCTATCACTTCACCTACAAGCAAGAAGATGATACTTAAGTGGCCCCAGTCAGATTTTAAAGACTACGTGTTTCACATTTCTGTGTATTAATGGTTCCCATTTCCTGAATTACACAAAATATTACTAGTTTTATGTGGGATCCAGAACAAGTAAGGGTCTTGTCTAATAATTTCCTGTGAATGCTTATAAACCACTTTTTGCTATATGTTCCTACAGATCGATGGTACTTCAAGTGACAGTGGCAGAAGAGGATGCTGTTTAGAGATTTTTTTCAGGCCCCATCTGTCTGAATTGTAAAGCTTTGTTATCCTCAGAGAGAAATACTGTCTTTGTGAGTCAGCCTTTGGCCACAGAAACTGAACACTCGTTATGAGGCACAAAATCACCAAGTGACCTTAACTGCCCATCACAAACTGAGTGTTATCTGACCCACTAGGCCATAAAGAGTGGATCACAGCAAAATTTTATAAGCAAATGCTTTATGGCAAGTACTAGGGCTTTAGTAGCCCCTGAGTGTGCAAGCAGTTTACATGAAGTTGCTGCAATGCTTGTGTCTGTTTACAGGCTACTGTTGCCCTCTGCCTCCGTTGTAGAGAGAATCTTCCTCATTGAAACTCACGGCACTTATTTCAGAAACTTGGAACAGGCGAAATTGCTGAGAATAATGGCTGTCGCTGTGATGTAGTGACCAAATAACATAGTGGTAGCCAGGATCATCATGGTCAGGTTTAGTGAACAATACATAAAGGGAAAGAAAAAAAAAGTGCTGGAGGAAAGAAAGAAAAACGTGGTGGAGCTGTTTCCTCCCAATGAAACATTACATAGTAGTGGGAGGCTGGGAGGTCATTATAATGAAGACGTTATTGGGAGTGGGGCTATGGCTCATCAATGAATAAAGTGTCCTGCGGTTGCAGTGGTACAGAGTATCAGAGTTCAGATCCCAGTCATTACATCAGGAAGATCGTAACCACCTAACAACCTGTGAATCCAGCTCTGGGAGTGAGATGTCTGGCCTGCTGTGGCACTGGCACTCGTGTACACACATATACACATAATAAAAGAAAGACAGAGAGTCAAAGAAACAGAGAGAAAGAGACAGAGTGAGGCAGAGACATACAGAGACAGAGACAGGGAGACACAGATGAGAGAGAGGAAGAAAGATCAAGGAAGAAAGACAAGAAAAGAAGCAAGAATGAAGCACATCAAAATTACCACTCTCATTGACCTTCCTAGAGATTGTATGAATTGTAAGCAATTACAGTCTTGAAGCACTAAGGACTCTTTGCTGGTGATGGTTCTGACAAATTGTGCAGGTAAGTTTGAAGATGCAGATTTTGTGAGTCATTATCCACTTTTGGAGAGAATTTTTTGGCAATGCAGCTGCGTGGGTCACACATTCTCTTATAAATGACTGCTCCCTATTTCGCTCCTACAAGTAACTCAAATACAGTCATTTGTTCAGCAGAGATGGATAGAATCATTCATTTAGTCTATAGTCAGTATTCTACCTACAGTGAATAGCCATTTGTTCATGTTTCCCAGAAAAAGTCTCACAGCAATATGGAAGCTAGCCTGTGGTTTTGATGGACAGCTGACAATTTGGAAGGAACAAACTGGAAATCTGATGGGCAAGATATTTAGGGACTAAGTAAACAAAGATTCACACACACACACACACACACACACACACACACACACAAAAAAAAAAAAAAAAACCACATGAACACACAGTACAAACTATAATTATCATGAATATTTTCTCATTTTCACTTTGAGGAAATATATGGGTTTTTTTATTTATGTACACAAGCAGACATATCTATTTTTTCTCTTATGGTCATATAATATATGACAAATATAGCAACTTTTTACATTATTTAAATATTGTCAATACTACAGCATCATAAGTATGAAAGGAAAAGTAAATGTGACTCAATAAATTTCAATCCTACTGGAGAAGAGAGTAATACACTTACAGTTTTACGTAGAATACACAAATCATGTTAGGTGATATCATAACCCTGTTGTTTTTTATTTGGATATTTAGTACGGTTTAGTATACATGGCACTTCATTGACAAAAAGAAGCTTATTGTCTCATGGGTCAATGCGAGGTGAGGATATGAACTATTGCACTGTGTGAAGCATATATGTTAAATAAGTAGTTTCTTCGTTGTGGGTGCACATCATGTTTCCTTCAAATCCAAGTAGAACACACAAAGAAAGATTTTTCTCTTCTTGTTTTCTTCCAGATCTAGACATCCGCCTTCTCTGCCTTTAGTGATTTAGTTCATTATTTTCACAATCCTGCAAACTCACATGAAATTACTCACCCTATCTTCCTTACAACTGGGGAAAGTTCAATAATTCTTATTACCTGATCAGTTAGCTTGTCACTCTTTCTTTGCAATTTTCAAATGATTTGGGGCAAGAAAATAAAGATGAACAATGGTGGAGTGCAAATATGTTTAAATAAAAATGTGAGTTATTGAATAACTTTCTCTGAGTAATATATTTTTAATATAAGTTTATTGTTTTATACTTAAATTTAAGGTTAGTATTTAATGCTAAATAATTTTAAAATGTGAGTTATTGAATAATTTTCTGTAATATATTTTAATATAAGTTTACGGTTTTATACTTAAATTTAAGGTTAGTATTTAATGCTAAATAATTTGCTACTGTGTATATTCTTGTGTCATACATTACCACAGATGTAGGAAAAGGAATTTATATTTTTTAATATTTTAATCAAAAGCTGACCCCCATGATAAAATCATATTGATAATCATTCAAATATAAATATCAAAATTGTCTATCCCTTAGATGGCATGTTGATTCAACAAGAAAGGTACTTAAGTATGACCATAGGGATCATTAGATTCATGATATATTTGAACAAAACACGTCACAGTTGCTATACTATAGGAGAAAACAGAGCAAGGGGCAAAGGCAATATCTGGGAATGACATTTATTCTGTGACCTGGAGCCTGTTAAAGAAAAATTAAGTATTAATTTATGCTTGGAGTAATTGCCACTTCAAAAGTAGATAATGATAATGATGGGTGGCTAGACAGATAAATTTAGACAGAAATCTCCATAAAGTCACATTTACCTTGAAAAAATACATATCATATTTCTTTATTTTGGCGAATAGAAAATTCTAATATTTCTCTACCTTTTCCGTGACTTAATATCTGATGAATATAAATAGGAAAGAAGACTGTACAAGAACTTACATGCTTCCCTTGCCTTTTGATCTCATTTTGCAAGCATAATTTAAAAGTTTTAATACAGATAATGACTAATTTAAAGTGATAGGTCGTGAAATACCATCTTCAGTTTTTTAAAAAAATAAGATTTAAATGGAACTAGAATTATGTAAGTTTTGCTCTTCTCTTTGCTCTGCAATTCCTCCCCAGCTACCTTCCCTCAATCCCTGCTTTGTTCTCTCCACTTTCAAGCTGGTAGCCTCTTTTTCTTTGCTCATTATTGCTATATGTGCCCATAGGTATGTGTGTATGTGCACAAATATACATGGATAAGATTTGCTGAGTCCATTCTTGTTCTGTGTAAATGGATGCAAATCTGATCACTCTGCACTGGACAACCAACAATGGGCGCCATTTCATTCTAATAAATGAAAGAGGTCCCAGAGCTGTGTAGTGGGAGAGAAAAGCACTCACAAAGAAAGAGGTTTTGTGGTTTGAAATGGAAATGCTTGATAAAGCACTGGTTCTCAAGGCACAGAGGTGTATAACACTGAAGATCATCTGGTCACACTTGTATTTGGAGGTGAGCTAGCAGGGAGGGGTTAGTCTCCATGATTTTAGATTGTAGTTGAAGTACTGGGTATAAACAGGGTTGTTTCTAGAAGTTATGTTTTAGTATATGGCCACCACTCTGATTCTTTCTTCCAAATATCAAATGTTTCTGCTTAGGTGGGATGACCTTTTTCTGTTTGATGCTGACTTGGCATTCCCAGTTGTATCTTTGTGTTTCCCTGCGGGAAGAAGTGAATGCTTTCCTTAAATGGAAAAAAAAAATTGTTAGTTGTCAAGTTTTTCACAAAGACTTGCAACTCTGAATCTGGTGACTAGTTACCTAATTAAGAAATGGAGCTCAAACATATGGTCTCATTGAAAATTTGTATTTATGTTACTATTGAAATTGTGATGGACAATAACAGAAACAATATAGTTTTTATTGTCTTTATTAATGTCTACCTCATATATCGTACCAATGAAATGTAACTAAACTTGAATAAATATATTGCAAATAATAAATTTCTATCTAAGAACAATAACATACTCTTTCATGATTATCTTAACATGGTAGACTTCTTGGAAGTCACTGGAAAGTCTTTAACAGTCTTCTCTTTGGTTATTCAATATATATATATATAGTTTTATATATATATATATATATATATATATATATATAGTTATATGTCAACACTAATGATTAAACCTTTTTTTAAAAGATAAGGAAGCTTGCAAGCTTTACTGAAATAGAAAAAAGACCAAGTGAATTATCACAACTAAGAAGCTTTGCCTGATTCAGTCAGATAGTTTGCACTTCTGCCTTGAAATTAAACACTGTTCTAGGCAGAAATATGTCTCTGCTTCATAGCAGTTTCATGCTTAAAGACTTGTACAGTTTCCAAGTGGCTCAGACTTACTCTTTTGCTTTTATATTCATATTTTATTTAATATATTTTAATTGAAACATAAATCCACAATTCCTCTACTCCTTCCAACCTCTCCCATGCACCCATATATGCACAAATGTATAAACACATTCTGCTACTTCTCCTTTTGGTTTTAGTTTTATATGATGTCGAGCTGGACCACTTTATCTGGGATAACCAATGAGGAGCCTCATGCACCAGAAAAACTTATTTTCATTCCTTCAGCAGACATTAGTGTCCTGTAGTTTTTTCTCTAGGGGTAGGACCCAAGAGATATTTTCTCCATCCGCATTAACATTTCTTTTCATGTTGTCATGGCTTAGGTCTTGTATAAATAGTCATTCTGGGAGTTGATTCTTAACATTTATTAAGAAAAACAATTGTATGTATTCCAATATGCTCATTTTCATTTTTATATAACTGATGACATAAAGAAATATATATCTTTTAAGCATTTCTAAATTTCATTTAAACTATTCATGTTAATTAGAGGAATATGTTGTATATTTATCTATTACTTGATGAAATTTAGAGATTTTACATTCTTCCACTGATATTATTTAACTGAATATGCATGGAAATTTCTGTATGAAGATCATACTGACATTACTTATTCATTAAAAATCTCTTTTACTTCAGAGTTAAATACATATAAGCATTATTTTTTGATTTTATGTGTGTGTGTCTGTCTGTGTGTGCGTGTGTGTGTCCACATGTATGTATGTGCACTTGTGTGTGAGTTCCCAAGTAGGACAGAAGAAGGAACTCATATTCCAGGACTTGGAGGCATAGATAGTTTTAAGTCTCTCAATATAGATGATGGGAACCTTACTCTGGTCTTCTGGAAGAACAGGAAGTAGCAAAACTGCTTAACTACTGATCTTCTCTGGAGTCCCGCTATTGTTTTTCTAAGAATTTACTACCATGAATAATTATACTCTTCTGAACACACAAAAAATATATCAGTGATTAATTTTAAAATATAAATTAAGGAGATGAAAGTAAATCCAAGTATATCTTGTTACTGGCTCACTTGCAATTTTCTTATAATACAAATATTGATTAAATTATTCTATATACTACATTTAACAAATGCTTGTTATTTATAAATGCATTTATATGCACTTATTTTCCTCAGAGGGGGAAATGAGCGTCATTATGTGGGAAATATGATTATGACCTATATTTCATTCACATTTTTTGAAAAAGAAACTAATGAGCACAGTTACTTTAAGAGCAATTACAGATTATATTAAACATTGATTTTGCTGACAAGTTGTTTTATTTTCCAATCAATATAATTTCAACCTTTATTTTGATTCCCAATTATGAATTCTGCACACTTATAAAACTTCTTGTTAGAAACTTTTTTAGTCTACTCATCTGATCTTGTATGTTCTGTAAACATAAACATTAAAAACATACTGATTTACACTCAGTTGCTGTGCAGCAGAATTTTCATGGGAAGACACAACACACACACACACACACACACACACACACACACACACATCTACTCACCTCAGAGGGAGCATAGAACAGACCAAAGACAGAAACAACCAAGGTCCACCTTGGTGAACCAATGAGTTTTCTTTGGGTTAACGACAGGAATATGGTAAGAGGTTACTTACAGAGGCAGAAATAACTCACAAGGCAGCTGCATTGCCAAAGCCCATCCCAGCCTGTGTGTGAGTTTACCAAATTTGAAAACCTGGAGCACCCTGTATAGCCTACAGATAATTCAAGAGTGCAGACTGCTCTTTCCAGGTGGACCAGTTGGTCTGAGCCTCTTTCAGTCACTCAGCCTATTTTGTTTCTTCTTAGCCTGAGAGTCTTCTTTGCAATTTGGTTTATCTAGAAAGACTCTCGGCAGTCTTTACTGTTGATATTCTTTTGGGAAGGATGGATCCTAGGGAATCTAGTCTGTTGAAGGAACTTTGTAGCTATTTTGAGTTCTTTACTTACTGTATTAATACACTTCACTGCTGTATTTCACCTTAGTATAGGAAAGTAGAGGCATCTTCATACTGCAATTTTTTAATGTATAGAACATGGGTAGAACTTCTATTATTTGTTTTAATATTCTGTAATATGTTACAGGGAAAATGTTGTACTCAATATATTTAAATTGTGTGTTCTCTATAACAGCATATTGATTAAGAATCCAGAGTCATCTTCCTTTGCTTACAAGTAGTAAGTATAATAGGTTTTGCTTGTTTTCTACATTTTAGGGTTAGAGTCATACGCTGTATGAATAAAATTAAATTAATGATTTAATCAAAAACATTCTATATTCTTTTAAAAATTTATTTCTCTTAATGGGTTCATAATCATTCAAGTATTCTAGCATTGCAATCCCCCTTTTCTTGTTTCCTTTACCTTAAATCACATATTTACCACATTAACTCAGACCTGAATTGCTGGTTTCATTTTTTTCCTTGATCCACAGACTTTGTCTTCATATATCCAGTAAAGGTTTATCTGCTTATTCTCTATTTTCACAGAATTTGCCCATTCAGTGTGTTCCTAATACAGAACACTGCATGTTAGAGTCATCCAAATATGAATATTCATTGCATTTCCCCCCAAGAAATTAGAAGGTTCTAGATTTTAAACAGTCTCACAAAACCCACCCACATAAAACCACTGTTATCAAAAGAGACAAAGTGATTCTCCCTTGAACTTAAAGAATATTTAGGGCAGCAGGATTGGAAATGGAAGCCAACCAATAGAGGCAAATATATTTTCTGCTCAGGTATTCTATGAAGATAGAGATAATGAATAACTTTTGTTCTAATCAGAAATTTGTGATACAACAGATGATATATATAAGTGATGGTGGAACTGCATTAAGTTAGCTACAGAATTAGATTTTCATATAAGAAAGTTGAGTTTCTAATAAAATATTTTAGTGGTTTATTTGTTCTTCATCCTCTCAGAGTTAATCTGTTAGTATTTCTGTACTCTACTGCTCTAATATCCTTTATTGTGACTGGAAGTTCTAAAATATTTAACCATACAGTTTACCTTCTACTCCTTGTTATTATTATCTTTGATAACTTTTCTGGTTTACAGACACCCCATTAAAAAGGATAAATTTGATTTAATCCCAAATATGACAAACATGACGTTAAAAGTACTGTTTGATTAATATAATTTATTTAAGTTAACAAATAATTATTTATTTAGACTAGATACACACCAAAAAAAACATTTTTGCCTTGTTCCTTTCATATCATAGTTCAAATATAATCAGTATAGAGTTGTGTGTGGCTTTAGTTGTAATTTTGAATTCAAATTAGGATGCTGCTGCTAATTTTTTGCTCAATATTACATTGTTATATTTTAATTAACTGAGGTAAATGTCAGCATTATTTTAATATTGCCCTCAAATTGTGTTCAGGTTCTTGTAGATACATAAGTGTTCCTTAAAGTATTCTGTAATTCCAAACCTTTTACTTTGTAGTACTAGTAGTGAGTTTTCTATAAAAATTAAATAACTTAAATTTGCATTTAATGGTTATGTTATTGATTCTGGACTACCAATAGTATGCCTGAAAGTTTTTGTAGTACAACTATTGTTGTCCCCTGCTCTCATCTTATGCCATCAATAAATATGGACAAGACAGTTTCATTGTATTTCCATGAATTTGTTTATTCAGATGTTTAAATACAGAAGGCAAAAATGGATCAGTGGGTAAAAGTGCTTCCTCTTCAAATCTGATGATTTATGTTGTCTTCCTTTGTTGAGGTAAAAAAAAAATATACTCATTACAGTGATCAATGGGACTGTGTACAATGAACTTGATCAGGAGGCACAGAAATGTGAATTATACTGTTAAAGATTTTTGTCTGCAAACTACCTTAAATTATACAACATTGTATTATTTAAAATATTAATATATGTATTAAAGATCTTTGACATTTCCTGAATCCAAGTTTTGAATTTCAGAAAAAAATGCCAGTTTATATATCTGAGAATTAATTCAAATGTTCTATGTCAGTCTATGGGACATATTTTTCAGTTATTGCCTTATCCCTTTACCCAAGAAAACACTTGGATCTATCACATTATTCCAGTATGTACTTTCCTCCTAAAATAATCACATTTACTCTTCCTCAACCAGAAACCATGTTATTCCTACCTCAGAGATACGTTACTTAGATTCTATGCATGCTTCCCACAAATTTCCCCTATAATGGCAATATTGTCTAAATAACTAGAGATGCCAAAAACATTTTGTATTTCATGTGCAGTGCTGTTTGGCTAGCCTCCTCAGGCTGTTGACACCACTCTTCTGTAATCTGTTCGGCCAGAATGATCTTTGTGAATTTACAAGCCATCATGGGCATGAATTACAGGAAACTCCGGCATATGCCATGCTTCCCTTGTGCCAGCCCTTAAATGTCTGCATCTCTAAACTGGTCAGCTCTTACCAGCATAGCATATTTGCTTATACCTTTTTCTCTCAAAATATTTACTTCGTTGAATGTCTGCCAAGCATCCCTTTCATTTTCATGCTTTATCTTGGGATAGCTATTCACATACTATAAAGGTATTTTCTATTACAAAACTGACTAGAGATAAAATATAATAATAACAAGTTTTCATTATCTATTCAATAATTTTGGTGACTGGATTATATATTTACATATAAGTCAGGGTTCACTGAGTATTTATAGGGGAGATGATTAAAATGTCCATTTTTACAGGCTTACAATACAGTGAGAGTGTGTTTTGTCTATTGCTTATTCAAAGATGAAAGAAGGAAACCAATTGATAAATGATAAATGTAAAAGTGAAAAATCCATATGATAATGAGAAAATATTATCTTTTCAATGAATTGCCTTTGAAGGCTCCTTTTATGGGAACTCAGAGCCCTGTGATGCAGTACAGAAGTGAAGAACTTGCCCGGCAAACACAGGACTCTGTGTTCCCATAAAAACAGTAAAAATTGAAGCTCACAATAGCATGTATTTTATTCTTTATAGAGCTGTGTGTGAACCTTGTTTACAGTTTCTATGAATTTGATTTAAGAACCACAGCTTGGATCAAACAAGAGTTCTGTCTTTGAGAAACAATTTAATAAATTTGAAAAACTTAACATATCTCAATCTTTATTTTATATCAAAGCTTTATTTGTGTTTTACTTGAGAAGCAATTTATTCTCATGAAGAGATCCTAGGTAGTGACGACTCATATTGTTTCTAAAAAGCTGAAATGAGTTATCTATAGATTCACAGGAAGAGCACACTGTAAAAGTGAGTCCTCTAAAGACTTGTTTTCATTTCTGTCTATTTTACTTCATACTGTGTCCTTTCATGAACATTTTCATATCAACAGTTGCATCCAAGCAGTCAAATACTGTCCACCTAATTGTAGCTTTTAACTGACATGAAAGAAGTGTATACCCTCAACATGTGGCTCATAAAATATCTAAATCATGATACTGTGATCAGATAACTTCCTGTATATTATGTGAGAAGAGAGAATTTGGCTGAACAAAAGGTGTATTTTGTTTGAACTGCCTTGAATTTCTCCTAGAGTTGCCTTAGGGCTTCCAATGAAAATTAGAGCCATAGAAGAAAGCAGCTATAATCAAGGTAAATGAGAGAAACACCATCTAATGGAGCAGTGAAAAAATTTGGCAGTTCAGGAGAGATTGAAATGTGCTTAGGTTGAAAGATCATTAACTCTGAAATGAGATTTTCTTTTAATTGGGCATAGATGTCTTTTCCTTTCTAAACTTCCTGATAAGGCCATCCAACCAATGAAGGAGAATCTGCCCTTGAATGCTGGATACTGTACTCCTTCATCAGCCAGCCCACTTCATTCCAGTCCTTGAATGAATCAGAAATGATGCTGCTGTTGACTTTGGGAAGTTTCTTTCATTATTCTGAATGAAGAGCATCTTGTTGCTTTGAGGTTTCTTTATTCAAAAAGCTTTGCTTTCATGGACTCCAGGAATGCTTGCTTCTAATCTATTGTCTGGGTGCTTAGTTTGCTTGTGATCACTTGCACAGGAATAGCACTGTGTTTCTAAGCCAGTGGGACACTATATTGAACTAATTTTTCTATCTGAATAAAGAAAACAAGTATTTTATTTTATATTGTTTCACCATTCGTTAATGTACATTTTTGCTGTAAACGTTTGCAAATATAATTTCATTTTTGCAGAAATTTCAGGTCTATTGTGAAGAAATGAGTATGAAATACTATGTTAGTCACCAATTTAAATGTAATAAATAGCATGTATGAAACTGTCAGATAACAAGCTAAAACACAAGAATGAAAAATAAACTATTATATACAGTTTTAGAGACAAAACAAATTCAGTTATACATTTCAATGTTGACCTTAGGGTAATAAATGTATAATGTGCTGCATTTTATATATAATATATATAATATACCTACTAAATTTGTACAAAATACTGATGCTACTTTCATCAAAATCCACACAGCATGACCATATACACCATTTTAAAACGTTCATTATGCCCCCTTTTGTACTGCTTTGTTTCAATGTGTGTATGTGTGTGTGGTTTATAATGCATGCATTTATTTGCATGTATATTAAGAATATTTAACATGATTTCTCTTTTCTTAATATTTATCAACTAACGATTTCTTATTGCAAATGACGAGCTATAAGATGTGCAGCCTCATTCTGTGAACTACATTTCAATTAATGCAATATTATTTAAATAGTTTCATAAATATGAGGATTTTATAAATTTTTAATCTCAATAATATTTCATTTTTAAAATGTAGTTATGTTTTCTTGGCCATTTGAATTATTTTCACACTTTATATACTGAAAATAATTCATTTAATGTACATGGGAACATACGTACGTCTTTGAGATCTGATTTTGATTTATTTGGCTGTGTACTTAATGAAATTTCTGTTATTTCTAACTTCTGAGAAACTTTCTTGCTATTTCTGAAAGTTATTACAATATCATCTGTTTCATTCAATAGAATGTAAGGTTAGACTTCATACATTCTTGTTTTGTTTTGTTTTTAAAATTGTCCCTTTAACAGGTGTGAGTTGATAACTCACGGTGTTTTTAATTATCATTACTCCAAATATTAATATTAATAGTCTAATATATGTGTCTATTGCTCATTTTTCTATACTCCTGGGAGATATGTTTATAAATTTCTCTGTTTCTTTTTCGAACTCCGTGTGTGTGTGTGTGTGTGTGTGTGTGTGTGTGTGTGTGTTAGGGTTTTATTGCTGTGAAGAATAACTATGACCATTATAACTTTTCTAAATGAAATATCTAATTGAAGCTGGCTTACAACTCAGAGATATGGTCAATTATCATCCTGGTGGGAAGCATAGAAGTGTGCAGGCAGACATGGTGCTGGAGAAGAAGCTGAGTGTTGTACATCTGGATCCACATGCAGCAGAAAGGGATTGTGAGCAACTAGGCTTATAAAAAATCCACACCTACTCTATCTAGGACACACCTTCTAATAGTGCCACTCCCTGTGAGCCTATAGGTACAGTTTTCTTTTAAACCATCAATCACAGTGTGTGTGTGTGTGTGTGTGTGTGTGTGCGTGTGTGTGTGTGTGTGTGTGTGAGTTTTATGAGTTTTTTTTTATTTTTAAATATTACAGTTTATAATATTTTATTCTTTTATATCTAACAAGTTCATTTGTACCTTTCTTTTTCTTCTTTTTTTATTTTTATTTTTTTTAAAGTTAGCGGTTTCTCTATGTAACCCTGTCTGTACTGAAACTTCCTTTATAGACCAGGATGGCTTTGAATACACCTATCTCTGCCTCCTAAGTGCTAGAATTAAAGACATGCACTACCATCACACAGCTTTATTTGTTCTTTTCAAAGTGTTGTTTTAAACTTTAGCATGTTTTCTTCTAATTAAGAATATTAGGTGAGAATAAAGATAAGGGAAGTTATCTGAAGATCTGAGAAAGAGGAAAAGCAGGTCAAAATATATTTATATTGTATAAAAATATTTAGAGAACTACATAAAAACAAATATGTCATATCCTTTTGACAAGTATTAAAGCTGAATATTTGAAAGATGCTAAGAAATGCAGACATTCAGATATGTTTTCTATCAAATGATGAATAAATAAATCAATATATGGTGTCATCTTCAGTGAGCTCTAGTTTCCCATACATATAGTAGCCTAAGATGACCCCATGAGAGACACATTGATCCATACAGGGAAACTCAGACCAATGACTCTTTATGTCTACAGGTTTCAGCCTGACAGGAATGCATGGTGAATGCAATAACAACATGTTTTCTAATCTGAATTCAGTTAACATTCCAAGTCAGCAGTTATAAAAGCAAAATCTGTGTCATATTCATAGAACAATTATTTCTTTTTGTCCTTAAACTATTTTTCCTGTTATGTGTGATTGTTTGTTTTTGTTCTAACTTTACATTATAAGATCTTTTAATATTTTTAGCTTACAGAAATTTGATCTGTTTCTGGGAAAAATATGAAGTTTATTATTTTCTCTAATTTTCATCAATATGTCAGAAGGCTACTAGTGCATGTCACAGTATCCAATAATAGAGTAGAAAATCATGATACTATTGGAAGAGGAAGTGCAATCATACAAATTAATTAATTAAATGTCAGTCTGATGTGTTGCAGAATATTAGTTGAAGATATGTTGCATTTGTTTATGCTGTGGAACATTTGTTTAATGATGTAAAGTTGTGTTGTGTTCTTTTATGTTTCATTTGTTTAACTGTGTGAAGCTGATACTTTGCCTGTCTAAAACACCTGATTGGTCTAATAAAGAGCTGAATGGCCAATAGCTAGGCAAGAAAAAGGATAAGCAGGGCTGATAGGCAGAGAGAATAAATAAGAGAAGAAATATGGGAGGACGAGATTGAGGAGAAAAAAGAGGAAGGAGAGGAGAAGTCTGGGAGTCACCCAGCAACATAACCGTCCATTGAGTAAAAAGGAAAAAAAGAGATACACAGAAATAGAGAAAAGTAAATGCCCAGAGGAAAAAATAGATGGGATAATTTAAGAAAAGCTGGATAGAAACAAGTTAAGATAAGGTCAGGCATTCATAAGAAAGAATAAACTTCCATGTATTTATTTGGGAGCTGGGTGTAGGCTCCCCAAAGAGCAAAGAGTAAAGAGCAAAAGGTTAAAAAACCACCACCAGCATTGGTGGGCATATTCCTTTAATCTCAGCACACAGGTGGCAGAGGTAGGCAGATCTCTGTGAGTTCAGGAACATTCTGGTTTAAGACCAAATTCAAGGACATCCAGGACTCCATATAGGGACCCACTAGATAAAAAAAAAAAAAAAAGGCATTTTGGTGAAAAAGAAAAAGCCTTTTGTTTTTAACTATATAGTCATTACTACAGTTAATGATCTATTTTTAAATTTATAAAAGTCTTCCTTGTTTTTTTTAAAGATTTACTTATCTTATGTCTAAGAGTGCTCTCTATCTGTATATATGCTTTTATATATATAAAAGAAGAGGCCATCAGATCCCACTAGAAATAGTTATGTGAGCCACCATGTCATTGCTGGGAATTGAACTCAGGACCTCTAGAAGAGTAGCCCCTGCTCATAAACTCTGAGCCATCTCTCCAGCCCCAAATTCTTCACTCTTTATAGTAGAACCTATATTAGCGTCATATTCCTTAACTTTATGATAATAGTTAACATAAAAAGAAATTTCATCATTCTTCATACTAATATTATCCCTACAAAATATCTTATAAGCAGCATTTAAATGCTTAAAGTAACATACAATGTTTATAAAAGTTTTATAAATTCTTTTTATGTCTTTTTTTTAATTTTACAATACAATTCGGTTCTACATATCAGCCATGGATTCCCTTATTCTCCCCTCTCCAAAGCCTACCCCCGAGGACTGAGATCAACCTGGTAGACTCAGTCCAGGCAGGTCCAGTCCCCTCCTCCCAGGCCGAGCCAAGCGACCCTGCATAAGCCCCAGGTTTTAAACAGCCAACTCATGCAATGAGCACAGGACCCAGTCCCACTGCCTGGATGCCTCCCAAACAGATTAAGCCAATCTACTGTCTCACCCATTTAGAGCGCCTGATCCAGTTGGGGGCCCCTCAGCCATTGGTTCGTAGTTCATGTGTTTCCATTCGTTTGGCTATTTGTCCCTGTGCTTTATCCAACCTTGGTTTCAACAATTCTTGCTCATATAAACCCTCCTCTTTCTCGTAAATTAGACTCCTGGAGCTCCACCCAGGGCCTAGCTGTGGATCTCTGCATTCAGTTCCCTCAGTCTTTGGATGGGGTTTCTAGCATGACAATTAGGGTGTTTGGCCATCCCATCACCAGAGTAGGTCAGTTTGGGCTGTCTCTCGACCATTGTCAGCAGTCTGTTGTGGGGGTATCTTTGTGGATTTCTTTGGGCCTCTCTAGCACTTTGCTTCTTCCCATTCTCATGTGGTCTTCATTTACCATGGTCTCCTATTCCTTGTTCTCCCTCTCTGATCCATATCTCCCTCGAATCCATATCTGTCATCGATAAAATTTTATCTTTACTCCTAAACCTAAACTAGTAGAACTCACTGAACTGCCTATTTCATTCATTTCTAAATAAAAAAAAAAAAAAGATTATGCTCTTATGGATTGAAACACACATCTGTTACTTCTGCCCATTTTGGATATAAGGCTATTTATTTACATTTCAATCCTGAGGACCAGTTGGAAATTCCAAGCTTTCTCAATAATTTTTATGTCAGTGAAAGTTTTGGACATTTGTGGAGGAATAGTTAATTATTTGCTTCAAAAGTATATCTTATTCCATGTATTGCTTTGCAAGTCAAAGATTTTTTTCCATGAGTTCACATGTTCAGGTATAATTTATTTATTTAAGTTCCCCACATCTATTACATTCATAGCTTCAAAACTTGTGCTATGCTTCCTGTGTGAAGGGTGAGTTTGTCTTTATGTAGTATTTATGCCACTACTCAAGGGTGGTGGTCAGAAGCTAACTCAGGTGTGTTCCTGACCTCATTGTTTGAGACAGTGTATATTTGTTTAATGTAGTTGCATGTGCTTTTTCAGCTGTCTATCAGTACCTTTGAGGATTCCCCTGCCTCTGCCTTCCCTTTCTCTGTAGAACCTGTAGGATTAAAGGCTCTCACTAATGCAGCCTTCTTGATATGGTTTCTGGGTATTCCAGTTCATGCCTCTGCATTTTTCCCACTGAGGCATCTTGGCAGTTCTTGACCTGCCATATTTTGTCAGATAATCCAAACCTTACACTTTTTTTATGTGTCTCTACGTTAAATGTCCTAAAGTTGGTTTTCTCCATGGATTAATTTACTGTTATCTTCTTTCAGAAATAATGGCTTCACTCGAGGTGATTGCTTTGTGGAAATGTGGCTGAATAGTCTTTTTGTTTCTAATTCTTATCCAAATGTTCTTTTTTAAAAAATTCAGAATGTTTTTACTTTCACACTTGTCTCTGTATTTCAGTACATAAAACTATTTATAAATCATGAATTTACACAGAAGAAACATATGGGGAAGTTAGAACTATTTGACATCTGATGTTTGTATCTAGTTTAATATACACCCTAATATATTTATCTAAAACTAATTGTGATACCACTATATTCATTTTTTACCACATTTTATATTAACAGTTTGTTTTTCAAAATAAGTGTTATTAAGGAATAATTCAATTTTCCTGTATTAGTGTTTTCAAGTGATTTTAATTTTTATTGTACCTTTCTGTACATTATTGCTGTCTGTTCTCTGATTCTATTTGTTTCTTTTAACATCAGGTTCGTATCTACTAGTGTTTAATCTTTGCTATTTAGGACAGATGTGCTAGCAATATGCTTAGTACAGGCATACCTATTAGAATACAATATATATCATCTAAAAGACCTTGCATTCAGCAAAATCAACACTAACAATCACAGGGATTATGAGGAAACAGTATTGGCCAAACCTATGCAGCTACATAAACAGAACACAAACAAAACCAGTAATTGGTGTCTTGGGAAATAACTTGGGCAGAACAGGCAGATAGCACAGGATGTCAGCAGACTGCCTGTGGGAATATAAACTTGCAGAAAAACAATAGAGGAGAAAGACTGGCTTGTGGGAGACACTGAATCAATGCAGAGAGAAACAGAACTTTAAATATGAGAGCAGGTAAACCCTGTCATAGGGCTAGGGATCTGCAGGGTAGTGATGCTGACTATCTATTGATAATACGATGATTGTAAAAATGGACCTGAAGGGACCCCTGCCAATTAAGGATACAAGCAACACATTTACTACTGATGTTTTCTTTCTCTTTTCTGAGAACCATATTTTTTTCTTAGAGTATTTTGACTGTTTTATTAAGATCAGGTATGAGAAAAGAGACTTCTAACATGCCTTCATTTTTCTTCACTCTTTACTAATATTTTTTGGGGGAACTGGTTACTAGAAAAATTGTATCTTCTGAAAAAAATTTCTAGCAACAGCATGAAATCAGTTACTTTGAATATTTTAAATTTTAAAATGGTATGAAATTGAGAATTTATATTTAATAAAATCATTGCTGATCGGTAGTTCCTGAAAATTGCCATAGGAGGTAACATTCAAAATGTTACCATTTCAGTTTTTACAAAGGTCAACACTTATATATTTCAACTTTGATCCGCAGTTAGGGATTTAGATTGCAGTTACCATCTCTTACTTGTATTTCTAAATGTTTTGATCTTTTAACAATACAGCCAGTTAGTTCTCAATGTCCTATGCAAGCCTCTCACTGAAGTTGGCAATATATTTTTTCTCCTCTATAAGTCTAAATTTTATTGACCAGAACAAAACATATACAACACAGAGAACAAAATATCAAATACTGCAAATAGAGTTGGGTTACCGTACATTATTGTAATAAACCATTTTTTTCCCTTGGTCATTTTGATTTGAGTACTATGACATGATTACATTTCTAGTATTTTATATATATTTTGGCATATACTCAAACTAAAATTTATTTGTGGTGTTATTTTTGCTGACTTGTAGGAATACATGTTTTTCATGTTCTTCATATTATGGAACATGTTGGAAAAATTAAAACCTTTCTGTACGTTAATTTCATAAATTACGGTATCACTATAAAATCTCCAATATTGTAGAGAGCATCATGTCCGTCTTTGGGTCGTAGCGATTGTGGTATTGATCATCTGGGAGTAAAATAAAGTTGGGTGATGTTGAGAAAGTCAAGAAGATTTTTGTCCAGAAGTGTGCCCAGTGTTACACTGTGGAAATGGGAGGCAAGCATAAGACTGGACCAAATCTCCATGGTCTGGATGCTCATCCACAGATGCCAATGAGAACAAAAGCATCACCTGGGTAGAGGACACCCTGATGGAGTATTTCCAAAAGCATATCCCTGGAACAAAACTAATCTTCGCTTTTAATGAGTAATTCCACTGCCTTACTTATTACAAAATAAATGTCTCATGGTTTTTAATATGTACCATAATTTAATTAATACAGCAAAATTCAGATCATGAATGGCTAACAATGTTTATGTTGGACAGTCCTGATATAAGTAAAACTGACTTGTAGTAAAGTGGATATGATCCTTTTTAAAATAACAATTCCAGTTGTATAAATACTATGACTACTCTTCCTTTCTCTTTAATTATTAAAGTTCTCCTTTCCACAAAGATAGAAGTGTCCTTTCAAAACAGAAACCAACAACTTAGACCTTACTTTTTAATTCTTTATTATCTAAGACTAAGTTGTAATTAATTCAGAATTGTCCTTAAGCACCCTTTCAGAAACACACAAAACTGGAACTTCTATATATGTATGATTGGTAGTGGTACTCTTTTGCCAACTTATTAGATAGAAAGATTAAAATAAAGGAGATCATTTGTAAGTTTTCAACAGTAAGACAATAATTAAAAACAACTGCAGATGGTGAAAAAAAGCCTCAAATATTTTAGCTTTTACAAGATGTTTCTCTGAAATTGCATGTATCTATTATAAGTTAAAATTATTTTTTGCATGATGCTATTCCATTTTGTAACTGGGGTGAAATATTAACTCTAGTTCCTATATTTTTTTGTTTCTTTGTTTCTTTCTTTCCCTTTCCTTCTTTTTTTCTTTCTTCTTTCACAAACACATATGGGTAATGTAATTTATTATGTAAAAGAGACAGTAATCCTTTCTAGCGCATATTTCCGTTATATTACAAGTTTTACTTCTTATTTTACATTATACAGCTGAAAAAATATCTTAGCTAAAATGTGACATTCAAATACATATAATTTAAAACAAATACTGTACCCTACAAGAAACAAGCTGTAGTCTTGGATGCCTGTGACCTTGACTCACTTACTTTGTTCTTTGTACAACTGATATAATGTTTGTCATTACAAACGGAGCCTTATTAATGTCACTTGGAATGAAAAGTTGGCCCAGGAGAGATAATTCTGTCCATGAGTACATGTGCACACAAGTGCACGCGTACAAGCACATGCTTTGGTTTAATAAGCTGAGTACCTTTAGAAATAAGTGATAATGTAGAACAGAGGATTGAGCCTTTTATCTATTACAACCATTGATTTTGGCAAATATGTACTGAAATCCTTCAGAGGTCTGACACATTTTTCCCTCTTAATGAGAGGTTTTTATACCCAAGTATCCAAATCTCATTAACTTTGTCAATAGGACCATGGGAACATCCTCAGTGGGAAAACCTGCCTAGAGTATTCCCATTTGATTAACACTTTCCATTTTCTCATTTGATTAAATACTTGAAATTGAATGAAGGACTCTAGGGAGATTTTGATGTGCAATAGTGGAGGAATTAACACTTTCATAACTGATAACATTGATATTTTTAATTTTTTCCTCTTGATCTACACTTTCATGTTAAATGTGCTTCCTCTATAAAGAATTCAAAAATCTTCTTGCAAACTATAGGCATAAAAATGTCTTAGTTATTTCACGAAATTTTCAAAATTAAAATATATTTACACCATTCCCCCCTTCCTGTTCCTCCTTCTCGTCATTCTTATGTACCCCTTGCTCTCTTTCATATCCATGATCTCTTTTATTTTAATTGCTATATTTAATACATATGCTTATTTCACACATATATATTTCTAAAAAAAATAAATGCAACTTACTAAGTATCTGTACATAATGCCACCTCTGTGTATATGACTTCAGGTTGATGACTTGATATTGGTTAAGTAATTGTTCAAATGTTTCAAATGAAGTGATATATTAAAGTTATTTTTTCTGGCTTTGACACTACACTACACTAAATTGTTATTAGTATATGTTTCTTTACAACAGTCAGTCTATAACATTCATTATCTAAAATCAGTACTAAGGTACACAATTTGATCCCAATATACCTAGAAAGTTTATGATATTGTCAGTTTGTTTGCTCATGGGATGGGGGGCATTGTTTGTAACAATTTTGGAATTCAACTTGGATAATTGCTGTCTCTCTGAGGATGGAAGATACACTCAGTGTGATCTTCATCATTTTACAGAATGTTCTGTAATATAAAGCTATCTTCTGCTATCATATGGTAATAGATGTTTTTAAAAGCCCTTTTGGATACAACATATTCACTCATAAGCATACCATGCCTAAGAGCTTTTTTTCACTCTTTACATGTAATATTAAAATGAATATTTGTATCAGGGTGAATTATAATTATAATTTAGTAAAAAATTATTATTTTTCATTGACATTATTACCTCATATTTAGTAACCAGACACTTGGTTTTAAGATATATATATATATATATATATATATATATATATATATATATATATATATATATACATATATATATATATATTATATGTACACCTTTCATGATTGATGAAAAGTGATTATATTAGTTTTATAATAAACTATATTTTGCTTAATCAGTTGGAAATCATTTCAACTATGAAAATATTATTCTGCAATATATCCCTTATAAAGTCTGTATTGGAATTTAGGTATGGTGGTAGTTCTTAAAACGAAGTTGTCTACCAATTTAGATTTGTCAATCTTTATCTTGATACTGTGAAAAAAGGCACAGATATTTTGTGTATTTTTGGATTTCTATTAAAAATTGATGGCATAGTTCTCACATTTCATAAAATCTGCCAATTGTATTCATAAATAAAACTAATTCTTGTCCCAAAATTTTTACTGATTTAATCCCCAGAGTAATCTTCCAAATCCAAGAAAACAGTGGCAAAGCCTTATGACTTCTGGAATATAGCTCAATATGTTAGAAATTACTGATATCTTTACATATGTTTTCATGAACACTTAAAGTCATGTATATATTATTATTATCTTAATTAAGAATATCTCAATGTGTTTAAAATCCTCTGTATATTCTCTTTTCATCTGGTCACCAACAAGTCTGGTGGATCCTTTCCTTCTCTCTCAGATTGTGCATATTCCAGAAAAACTTATAATTTCTGACTGTGATGTTCAGTTTAAATTTTCAGCTTGACATAATCTTATATCTCCTAGGATATGGGCCATTAAACTTTTAACAAATATATATATATAGATAGATAGATAGGTAGATAGATAGATAGATATAGATATAGATAGATAGATAGATATGTAGATATATATATAGATATGTAGATATATAGATAGATATAGATATAGATATAGATATTGTAATTACCTCATGTCCACCTGCTCTTTTCTCCCTCCAAGCCCTCTGCATACCTCTCCTTGAGCTTTCAAATGCATGGCCACATTTATTAGTTACTTGTTGTTATATGTTTATATGCATATAAATATACAACTATATTGCTAAATATAACCTACTCAGCCTGTATGATGGTACTTATTTGTGTGTTTTCTGGGATAAGCATTTGTTATTGGATGATTAATTGGTGCTATTTTCCTAGGGAAGCATGTTTCTCACAATCTTAGCATTTCTTAATTGCCTATACTTCCTTCTTTCCTTGTGCTCTGTCCCTCACCCACTTTGGCATATCTATTGTTTTTATTCTTGTTAAGCTCACATTTGGGCAGTCATGTTGGTAATACTTTATGTGTGTAGCTTCTGACATTACTAGGAGACATAGTCTCACAGCATATTCCCTGATTCTCAGACTCTTATAATTTTTCCACCAACTCTTCCACTCTCATTGTGAGCATTAGGACCAGGAATATTGTATATTGGGACTGGCCTCAACAACAGAAAGATGTCCTATCTAAACTGTACACAGGACTATTTTGATTATTAGGTCCTAGAATTAATTAAATAAAAAGAGAATGTTGATCACACATTCATCTCTCTCTCTCCTTTTGTTTTTCAATGAATGTCATGTGACCAGCTGTTTTAAATTCCTCCCACTGTGACTTCTTGCCTGTGACAGACCTCAAACTGGAACTGTGAGTTAAATAAACCTTTTATTTAAAAAGAACAAACAAAAAAGGAATCCAACATAATAATAAAATAAAAACAAACATGAGTAGAATAAAAACAGCCAAACAAACTAAAAAATAAAAGAGCCAAAGAAAAAGTACAAGAGCATAGCAGAAAATCACTGTGAATTATTTCACTAAATTTTTTTTGCCAGTTGTATTTGGTTCAATACAGTGTCTCTGACTATCCAGCCTGTTTCCTGGCCATTCCAGGCAATGTCAGACACTGGCTTCTGCTACTCATGTGGACCTCAAGCTGGAGCAGTCATTGGTTGGCCACTCCCACAAGTTCTGGGCCACCATTTCCCCAGCACATCCTACAGGCAGGAGAGATTGTAGGTAGGAGGTTTTGTGGCTGGGTGGAATCCCAGCCCAACTGCTCTATGCCTTTCCTAGTTAGAGAAAATGGTCTATTAAGGGTGCATATCCCCATTGCTAGGAGTCTTCCATAGGGTCACTCTCCTAGATTCCACAGTACCAGGTTTCCAGATTGCTCCCTTCCTAGCACCCCCAGTTCCAGTTGTCTCTCCAGGTACTTTTTTTCCCTCTATTCTTCCTCTAATCCCTCCTTTACCCATCGTCTCCCACTCCCAGTCCACTGGCCAAATCTATTCTATTTCCCCTTCCCAGGGTGAAGCTTGCATCCCTCCTTGTTACTTAGTCTCTCTGGGTCTGTGGATAGTAGTATGATTATCCTTTACTTAACAGTTAATTTCCACTTATGAGTACAAATCATGTTTTTCTTTCTGGTCTGGGGTACCTCACTCAGGATGATTTTTTTGTCCTAGTTCCATCAATTTTCCTGCAAATTTCACAATGCCATTGGTTTTAGCAGCTGAATAATACCCCCTCACGTAAATGTATCATATTTTCTTTATCCATTTGTAGCTAAAGTTTTCTCCAGTCTTATCTGGCCCATGGTCAGTACAAATCTCTCTCACCTTCCAGTCCCACAGCTGCTCAGACCCAACCAAGTAAACACACAGAGACTTATATTACTTATAAACTGTATGGTCATGGCAGGCTTCTTGCTAACTATTCTTATATCTTAAATCAACCCATTTCTCTTAATGTATAAGTTGCCACGTGGCTCGTGGCTTACTGGTATCTTAACAACTTCTCATGGTGGTGGCTGGCAGCATCTCTCTGATTCAGCCTTCCTGTTCCCAGAATTTTCTTTTTTGTTTGTCCTGCCTATACTTCCTCCCTGGGTACTGGCCAATCAGCATTCTATTTATACAGAGCAATATCCACAACACTTTCCTTTTTTTTTTTTTTTCAAAGAGGAAGGTTTTAACTTTCACATAGTAAAATTGTATATAACAGACAATTATCAAGAAAGAATTACAGTTATAATATCTAGTCTATTTATGATATCTAGTCTATTTGTCTTTGGCAAAATTAAAGAAGATATCCTATCCTATATTTGTGAGTCTAAGATTTCATAAATAACTTATCTTTTATCACAACTAAGGAAAATTATCACTATCTAGTCTTCAACTACATCAAAGACCTCAGAAGGATATATTATCTGAGAAATGGGAAAAGGATGCAAGCAACTTTTGTGTCTTGCAAGAGTAGACAGAGACAGTTGGCAGCCTGGACAGTCACCTAATGTTCCTTTGTAAAGTTGGGGCATCTGTCATTAGCCCACAGGCCTAGAGTCTCTCAGTCACTTTTCTCTCTATCCTGTAGAATGTCTGGCAGTTTCCTCTGTGAAGCAGGAACCTGAAGGACCATTTTACTAAGCAAAGTTCAGTGGTCACCTTCCCATGGTTCCTGCATGTCCAGTCAATCACCACCCACCTCAGCTTCCCAACATGGTGGTGGTGCGTTTACCGTCAACTCTGGGAGCCATTAACTCTTAGAAAGAGTGGGTTTGTGCTTTTATCAAAGCAGTGTGTAGCCCAGAAACCTCTTAAAAAATAGCAAAAACTATATCCAACACAAAGCATAGTGTGCAACTTGGAGACACCTCTGTGTAACATAGCATAGGTCAAGCCCACATGCATGCCACAACCTGCCATAGAATAGCTCAAACCCACAGGCTGCCACTAACTTGAGAGTGATAACTAGGAAGTTGTTTTTAGCTCCCTTTTAGAATCTGTTTTTTAGGTTTTAGGTGGAAACACTTGCCAACCCCTTGGGCACCGTTTGTAGCAGTTATAGTTACAACTTTATATATATGTTATCTTAGATAGAACATATTAAGTATTAGATTCAGGTTCTTTAGGATAGGACACCTTTTGGAATGATCTTTGTAACATGCCATTTACCTATGCTCCAGACTTCTCTGGATTTTAGTATGCGTCTCTTGTTTGATATTGTTCGTGTTGATTGTGGTTCCATCTTATCTAGGTCATTATCCCTTATTACTCCTGGAAAATATTTGATAATCATTTCTATTGTATATAGTCTTGTATTAGGTTAGAACCTTCTTATTTGGACAAAAGGGGGAGATGTAGTGGGTAACCGTTCCAGCTTTGACCTGGAAGTACTACCCCCTTTGAGGCTTCGGTAACTGTAATGCCTACAATGTGGAACCAAGAGAGGACCCCTGAAGACCCAGGATCTGGATGGGGGAACTCTCTTCTTCCTGGACCCTGGACACTGGAGGTAGATCAAGCAGAGTTCACCAGAAAACACTGCCAGACTGTGCTACACTTTTCCCAGACCCTGTAACCTATCCATTCACTTGTAAGTTACCCCACAAAATAAACCTCCCTTTTAACTACATGGAGTTGCCTTAATATTTTAACCAATATCCATTATTTGGTTAAAGGCCATCTAGGTTGCCTCCAGTTTCTGGTTATTATGAATAAGACTGCTATGGACACAGTTGAGCAAGTGTGCTTGTAGTATGATGGAATGCCCTTGGGTATACGCCCAAGGTTGGTATAACTGGGTCTTGAGGTAGATCAGATTTCCAATTTTCTAAGGAACTGTCATATTGATTTCCATAGTGGTTGTGTAAGTTTGCACTCACAGCAATGGACAAGTGTTCCCATTGCTCCACATCCTCACTATCATTACTGGTCATGAGCCCAATTGTCATCAGAGAAGCATATATCCAATAACTGATGGACAGATGCAGAGACCACAGACAAATACAAGGGAAACTACACAGAAGGGCGGGGGAAATTATAGGAGCCAGATGAGTCAAAGACACCACAATAATATGGCCCACAGAATCAACTCAGCTGGGCTCATAGGGGCACAGAGAAACTGAAGTTAAAACTGACCCTGCATAGGTCTTAGCTAGGTTCTCTATGTATACATTATGCTTGTATAGCTAGATATTGCTGTGGGACTCCTAATAGTTGGAGTGAAGGTTGTCTCTGACTCCTTTGCCTGAACTTGGGAACCCTTTCCTCCTACTTAGTTGCCTTATGCAGCCTTGGTATGAGGGTTTGTGTCTAGTCTTATTGTAACTTGTTATGCTATGTTCAATTGATATCCCTAGGATGCTTGCTCTTTTCTGAAGGAAAATGGAGATGTGTATCTGGGGGAAAGGGAGGTGTTAGAGGGATTGAGAGGAGTGGAGAAAGTGGAAACTGCATTCAGGATGTAATATACAAGAAAAGGAAAGAAAAATATAGGAAACACATATAGATACAGAGAAACCCATTTGCAAACACAGAAATTCAATAAAGACACAATAGCAGGAGTCATAATATATAAGAAAAAATGAATAGTATAATAAAAATAAATTCCCAAAGTGTTATGAGACAAATAATCCTCCAAATATGCTATTGAGTTCTTTCTGTTGGTCACCTATTGCTGGCCATGCAGCCTGCCCTTAAGTGTGGTTTGTATATCCAGTGAGATATTGGAGAAAACTAATTTTTCCTTTGCAGTGGTTGTCAGTGTGTGATAGCTTCTGATTATGGATAGGAGTTTGTGTCCACTTCTCCTCTTAGTTTTAGGACCACATCTGGCAGAGACCTTTGCTGGTCCTGTGAATTCATGTGCATATCCCTCCTTTTCAGCCTACAAGGCCTTCATTCCTTGGCGTTTTCCATCACCATTTGCTCCTATGACTGTTCTGCCTCCTCCTCCATAGAGTTTCCTGAATGAAGAATTGTTGAACACAATCCTTTTTTTTTTTTCAAGGGACAGCATACAAGAACTGTGCATTATTTCCAACTTTCCTTTCTACTACAATGACAGTAAACTGGGGAAAATTATTTGAATAGGGCAAGAAATGTGAAACATGGAACCACCCTATTTGCCTCATTAAATATCAACCTCTAGACAATGAGCCTCACTTATGTCTTCTCTATATGAAATTTTTGTTTGGTTTTCTTATTTTACTACATAACTTCGGAGTATGACAAATTTGTAAGCAGTTGTAAGAAAAACATATCTTTGCATTGTTCTGATCTTAATAAAAATCCATTGAGTTTCTGAAAATGAAATGTTTTTAAGATAGTTTTGTCTTCACTCTCCATCATGTTTTTCCCTTAATTCTTAGTTTGATTGAGTTATCACAAACAAGTAACAGGTTTCATGAAATTCTAAGTTTGTTGAGATGTTCAGGTCCACTATTTTTAGCTAAAAACAATTTTCTTTTAAAAGAGAACACGTTCTATTTGGAGAAATTTGTATCTGGATAGTCTGAAGACATTTTTAGAAATTCTGTTATGGAACATTTTTCCTTGTTTGGAAAGAAACTCAAAGCTTATGACTCATCAAAGCAGGACTACTTAGTCTGGGTGATTCAAAGTTTACTGTGTTAACTGTTTAATGATTTCTTGACCACACTTTCAAAAACTTTCTCTGGCTCAGTGGTTTTGCAGAGGTATGGATCCAAAGGAGATACATGAGAATACTTCCATTTTGAAATAATTAAGTGTAGCTTTAAATTATGACAATTATGCTAATAGAAGACTGATTCATTTAATGAAAATTCTCCTTCATTGATTTTCAGACAAACAGTAACTAATACACTGACATTAATAGCAACATTACCAAGGTGACAAGTGGCTTAAGTGTTAATGTTCTTATATGTTGTCATGACATATCCTACAGCAAAGCAGAGCATCTCAATACATGCTCAGACACCTACTTCTAATCATGTTACTGAATGACTGAGACTCATGGTAGAAAGTATTTTCTACCACATATTTTTGGTTAGACCTCTTATTACAGGGAATAAGAATGATATTTTCAGATTCAAGTTTTAACATGGCAGTCTCTGCCGTGAGTCGGGCAGTGGCACTGCAAATGCGTGCTGGTCGGCATATTGCTTTTATCAGAAAAATTCCTTGGACCGCGGCGGCAGCAAGTGAGCTGAGAGAACAGTTTGCTCAGTTTGGCCATATAAAAAGATGTAATATACCTTTTGACAAAGAGACTGGCTTTCACAGAGGAGTGGGTTGCGTTCAGTTTTCTTTAAAGGAAGAACTTCAGAATGCACTACAGCAGGAAAATCACATTATTGATGGAGTAAAGATCCATGTTCAAGCTCAGAAACCAAGGGTTTTGCAAGAAGAGGCTCAAACATCTGATGAAGAGAAAGATTTCTGAGATGATTATTGTCTTAGCCAATAAATAAAAGTACCTGAGACTTAAAAAAATGATATTTTCAAAACAATCAAAGATACTTGTATGAGTTATGTGTGTGTATATATATACACACACACACACACACACACACACACACACACATATATCTTCAGAAGAAGTACTTTCCCTTAAAATAAAACTAAATTTTACGTATTTTCTAAGGTTTATTTAGAAATTACTTTACATTTTGATATTAATAAAAAGCAAAAACTAAACTCGTTTCAGCCCTTGAAAGCATTAATTAGGAAAATACAGACATTTTATCAAATAAATACACATCATTAGTTTTGATAGTGAGTTTTAAATTTGAATACAGAGGATATATTAACAAAAACTGATATATTTTATTTTATTCAATGCTTTATATTTCTAATGGGATGTCTGGATGTCATGATAGTTCTATGTTTATTCTTTTTATTTTTGTGGAGATTAGTCCATACTACAATACATAATATTTACATATATCATATTCCCACTAACAGTATATATAAGAATCCTTCCTCTTTCTCCATATATTTTTGAACACTTGTCTTTATATCTCTTTGCAGGTGAAATAGTTCCTCACTGTGCTTTTATTTGTAATCCCTCAATGTTCAGAATTATTGACCAACTTCACACACACACACACACACACACACACACACACACACACACGTATGTCTGTGTGCATGTTTGTCACTTTTATGTCTTCTTTAGAGAAATGTTTGTTCAGATTTTCCATGTCAAAATTGGCCTTCAAAGGATTATCAATTTTTGAAGTTCTGTTTGCTGTGGGATGGTCTGTATATCAAATGTGTTGCTGATTGGTCAATAAATAAATCACTGATTGGCCAGTGGCCAGGCAGGAAGTATAGGCGGGACAAACAGAGGAGAATTGAGAGAACAGGAAGCTGGGTGAGAGAGACACTGCCAGCCACCACCATGACAAGCCGCATGTAAAGATCCCGGTAAGCCACCAGCCATGTGGCAAGGTATAGATTAATAGAAATGGATTAATTTAAGCTGTAAGAACAGTTAGTAAGAAGCCTGCCACGGCCATACAGTTTGTAACCAATGTAAGTCTCTGTGTTTACTTGGTTGGGTCTGAGTGGCTGTGGGACTGGCGGTGAGAGAGATTTGTCCTGACTTTGGGCCAGGCAGGAAAACTCTAGCTACATCTGTTTATCAGTAATACTTATTTTTTCGTCTGTTCTTGGTTTTGCAAAAATATTCTCAAATTCTGCATGTCACCACTTGGTGCTATGGCTTAATTTTGTATACTGAAGCTCTTGGATGTCTCATTTTTCCTATTTTATTCATTTGCTGGTGAATTTGGGGTTTTTATTAAAAATTATTGCTCAAGCTAATATTCTGAACATTTTCCCTATGTTTCCCCAGTGGTCTTCCATTCATTTTGAAATCATGTTTGCAAGGAATGGGAGAAGGAGGAGTATGATTTTATTCTTTTGTTGGGCTTCCATTTTGCAAAGGACTATTTACTAAAGAGATTTTTTTGTCTTTATTATTGTTTTCTTGGCTCTGTTTTTAAATCACATGAATATATTGGTGAAATTATTAAGGCCACTCTATGTAGTTAAAAGGAGATTTATTTAATGGCATAACTTACAAATTAAGGGATAGGTAGGTCGCGGGGTCTGGGGAAGGTGTATCATAGTCCAGCGGTGTTTTCTGGAGCTCTGCTTGGCCCACCTCCACCATCCAGAGTTCCAGAACCAAGAGCTCGCTGATCCAGATCTCGGGTCCCCAGGTGCCTCCCTTGGCCTCGCCTTGTAGGCGTGACAGTTGCCAAAGTCTCAATGGGGATTGGAACTTCCAGATCAAAGCTGAAATGGCTACCCACTACATGAATAGTTGAGTGTAATATGGTTTTTGTTTCTGTATTTATTTTGCAAGTTTTATGTAAATATCATATTACCTGATTTACTACAGCTTTTAGAAACCTAAAACATCATATTATATATTACACTGACTCAATAATATTTGCAATGAATATATAATACATTTTAGTTATATAAATTATTATCTGAAAATTATTAGGGCTCTTAGATTATGGATGAGAATATGGCAGAAAAGCAAAGTGACTGCATATTACCTTCTAGGTTTTGGGTTCCAGCCTCAGAATATAAAAAATAAGAATTAAACAAAGAAATAAATTAATAAATTAATGAATGCATACCTACATATTCAATGAATATAGTAATATATGAAAAATTTTTATCTGAGTATATGGGTTTATTGAAATTAGTTATAGTCTAACTTAAAATTTTCAATGATAAGATTGTTTCCTGATTTGTTTAATATTTTATTCAAATGCTATCATTGAATAGCACATATTATTGAATATATTTTGAACAAAGATATATTGAATAATTACTTATGTGTACTTATATATCTATTTTCATAAAAAATTATATCTAAATATATACATATATCACAAAGAATATTTAATCTTTATAAATAGATATTGAGAGATTATAGTTTGATATCCTTATCTAAAATACTTCATATAATAATATTCTGTTTTTATGTTATTCAGATATAAATAAAGCACAAATTAAATATTAATAAATATATTACTTTGAATAAGACTTATTCTAAATTTTTATTATGACCCTTAAAAATATATATTTCAATATCTTTTTAGCAAAAAATTTCAATATCTTTTTAGCAAAAAATTATCTTTTTTTTACGTAAATACAACATTTTAAACCTGAACAAGATAATTTCCACTCTGAATAAAATTTGCATAAAGAAAACTTTTAAATTAAGGAAGAAAACATTTTAGATATTAATTAATAACTAAATAAAATTATATGCAAATTGCTTTTGAGTATGTACAATATATTTAGAAAATTTATTCAGCAGTTTTCAATTATTTCATGTAAACCAGTTTTGTAACAATACCATAAAGCATGTATATTTATCTATCCTTCTCTTTTTTGAAGTTGTTTCTTTTTGACTAACAAGTAAACAAAATATGAGAACTAAGTGTGCAACATTTTCAGAGAATTTAACTGTTCCTCCATTAGTGGTCATGTATCACTTGTGCCACAGACGTGCCATGAACCTAACTCCATTTTAATTTGCTTACATTTTATTTTAATATGTTTTTAATTGGAATATATTTATATCACTTTCTTTCTCTCTTTCATTCCTCTAAACCCCTCCTAGGTAATCTCTCTCAAACTTTTCTGTACCTCCAATACTCCCAAGTTTATAACCTCTTTTTCTTTTCTTATTATTGTTACAATGGTGTATGCATACACAAATATATGTAAATACAACTTAATCTATTTTTTTTATTTGTGTGTATATTGTGCCATGATTCTGCACTGGAAAACCAGTAAGAGATCTTATCCCACACAGAGGCTCATTTATTTTAACCAAGTGGTCACAATTGCCTGTAGTTATTAGTCTAGGAGCGGGCCCAGTAAAATTTTCCCTTCCACATTCACATGTTCATTTATACTGTCATTTTTCTAGGCTTGTTTATGAAGCCATTTCTAGAAAAGTCTCTCTTAGAGCAGAATCCCTGGTATACTGACTCTAAAATCTTTCCACACACCTTCTTTTATTTTTCTCTTAACCATAGATGCAGAAGCTGTGTTGTATGTGTGTCATTAGGGCTAGCTCCCCATGATCTGTATATCTTTTACATTGTGTTCATTTATGGATTTCTGTGATGGTCTCCAATATGAGTAATGATAGGATTCATTGATAAGGGTGGTTGCTATACTTGTCTGTGGGTGAAAAGATAAGCAAGATTTAGAATGTAATAAAGAATTATGCTGGTCAACAAAGTAGCTTGCAGTAGATCCTTTTCTAATATCTATTACCTCACTATTCCCTTGCAGCTAGTTAGGTTCCAGTGCCAGACATGATTTCCCTCTCATTGAGAGTCTTTAAGCCCAATTAAATGGCTGTTGCTTATGAGTGACAGGTGAGTGACACTTACTGCAGTTTTATACATATCTTTCCATGTTGGTCATTGTCATGGTTTATATATGCTGCATCTTCATAGGACTGTTTGCTTTTCTCATTTGGCAGCTTGCATAGTATTTTCTAAACCACAATAAAGAGGCTCTTGGGTCATATCCTGTTCAAATAATGTGCATACTAAATGTGTGGTGTTTCAGCGATAGAAGCACATGCTCAAATCCCTAAAGTTCATCAAGGTCTACATTCATAATCCATATTGTTTTAGGAGATATATGAACTACATTAACCAACCACAAAAATGAAGTTACTTGTGGTTGGTACAATAGCGTTTGTAAGTCTACCATTCTTGTTAGGAGCACTGTTAGCTCAAGTGACTTAATTTTCTTTATGATATACATATACATAAGATATATATATATACGCACAAATATATAATGCACACACACATATATATATACACTATTACTTATATCTACATTTACTTAAATTCATGTATAATTTTAGTTAAATATAAAATAATAAGATTTTATGAATCTTTAACAAACCATTTTGGTGTTTTATGCCCATTGAACTCTCTTCTGTGTTGAGTTCCTTTCCATTTCTCTGGTGGGAGCATACACTCTGTTATGCTTTATCCCATTTCATATAACCTGAATCCTAGAATAGCCCTCCCCAGGAAGCCTATATTGATTCCCCTAAGCCTTCCTAGTTTCTGTAGTTAATCCATGTTGTATACCCACATTTAGGATTTCGAGTTAGGGACTACAAAGGAGAAAAAATATACAATGTTTGTTTTTCTTACCCCGAGCTATTTCACTCAATATAATATCTTTATCTGTAGATATGATTATTTCATTTTCTTTGCAGTGAAATAGTATATATGTAGCACATTTTCATCATTCATTCATTTGTTGAAGAACATTTATGTACTCAGAAGTTTGCCTGTGTCCTCCCTGGTCACGCAGCCACTGAGACCCAAGTAAACACACAGAGGCTTATATTGTTTACAAACTGTATAGTCTGTGGCAGGCCTCTTGCTAGCAAGCTCTTATAAATTGACCCATTCCTACTCATCTAAAAGTTGCCATGTGGCTGTACCTTACCAGTATTTTCACTTTGCTTCTCCTGGCAGTGTTATCTGCTCTGCTTCTCCCTTTCTTCTTCCTGTCTCACACTTTGAATTTCCTGCCTGGCTATAACCTGACTTGCCATAGGCCAGAGTAGCTTCTTTACTAACCAATCATAGCAACACAAAATTCCCAGCATACAGAAAGACATCCCATAGCACTAGTACCTTTTTTCCAAAGCAACGTATTTTAAACATAAATTTTTAAGTCAAGATATATAATATGCTTAACTCATCATCCTTTACACTCAGATGTCTTTTTGCAGTTAAAAATTCTAAAGATTGGATAATTGTTATTGGTCATGGTCAATATCTTTCTAAAGAAAAAAGGGGGTAGCATATAGACACATTAGGATGAAAAGGTAGATTATTGAATCTACTTTTTTGATGAGTTCTTTTTTTATTTTATTTTATAATTTAATTTAATTTTATATATCAGCCACAGATTCCCTTGTTCTGCCCCCCCCCTGCCTTTCCCCCAGCCCACTCCCCATTCCCATCTCCTCCGGGGCAAAGACTCCCCTGGGGATTGAGTTCAATCTGGTAGATTCAGTCCAGGCAGGTCCAGTCCCCTCCTCCCAGGCTGAGCCAAGTGTCCCTGAATAAACCCCAGGTTCCAAGCAGCCAGCTCATGCACTGAGGACAGGTCCCGGTTCTACTGCCTAGATGCCTCTCACACAGATCAAGCTAATCAACTGTCTCACTTATCCAGAGAGGCTGATCCAGTTGGGGGCTCCTCAGCTATTGGTTCATAGTTCATGTGTTTCCATTCGTTTGGCTATTTGTCCCTGTGCTTTTTCCAATCTTGGTCTCAACAATTCTTGCTCCTACAAACCTTCCTCTTTCTTGCCAATTGGACTCCTGGAGCTCCACCTGGGGCCTGGCCATGGATCTCTGCATCCAGTTCCCTCAGTCATTGGATGAGGTTTCTAGCATGACAATTAGGGTGTTTGGCCATTCTATCACCAGAGTAGGTCAATTCGGTCTGTCTCTTGACCATTACCAGTAGTCTATTGTGGAGGTATCTTTGTGGATTTCTGTGGACCTCTCTAGCACTTTGCTTCTTGGAAACAACCTAGATGCCCTTCAACTGAAGAATGGATAAATAAAATGTGGTACATATACCCAATGGAATACTAGTCAGCAGAGAAAAACAATGACATCATGAGGTTTGAAGGCAAATGAATGGATCTAGAAAAAAATCATCCTGAGTGAGGTAACCCAGACTCAGAAAGACAAATATGGTATGTACTAACTCATAGGAGGATACTAGATATAAAACAAAGATGACTAGACTGCTACTCACAGCTCCAGGGTGGCTACCTAGAAAAAAAGACCCCAAGAAAGACACAGGGATCGCCCAATGATGAAGAAATGGATGAGATCTATATGAACAACCTGGACATGAGTGGGGGTAATGAAGGGCAAGGGTCGAGGGAAAGAGAGCTTAGGGGAGTGGGAGATCCCAGCTGGATCAAGAACAGAGAGGGAGAATAAGGAATAAGAGACCATGATAAATGAAGACCACATGAGAATAGGATGAATCTACTTTTAAAGAGCAAAAACTTGTGTAAAATGTTTTAGATTGCCATAGATTTTAATTTATTGATACAAATTTGAAGTTAATTTTGTTATACTGTATGTCTATTTCTACTCTTGTTTAAGATAATATGTTCATGCAGATCATTTGAAATTGTAATATATAACTAAAGAATACATACTAATAATTAGTCATGATAATAATAATTAGTCAATGATAATTAAATTATAGTCATGTTAGTTAATTTTTCTAGGTATACACAGATATATTTCAATTAAGTAGATAATCTTCAAACACTTCAAAAACCTGCAGAATATGGCATTTAAAATATTTTAAAAACATAGACTTTCTAAACAATGAGAAATGTCTATTCCTGGCAGCACTGATTTACTTCAGAGAGGAGGATGGGAGTCGAAAACACTCCATACGGAGTTTATGTTCTTCTTGGCAGAACTGGCCATTTGGGCAAGAAACTGTTCTTGCCTGGACTGCTTGACAAAATGTTGTATCAACTGGACATGCAGGACTCATAGGAAGGTGACCACTGAACATTGCAATACCAGATTGTACTTCAGGTTTCTGCATTGCATAGGAGACTGCCAAATATTCTATAGGACGCAGAGAAGTGACTAAAAAACTCTAGGCCTATAGTCTAAAGATGGATGCCCCAACATTTCAGAGAAACTTTGGGTGATTGTCCAGGGAGCCAGTTGTCTCTGTTGTTCTAGATTTTTGGAAGTTGCTTACAATGTTTTTCTTGTTTACTTAGGTAATATTGTATCCTTCTGGGGTCTTTGATGTAGTTGAAGACTAGATAGTTATAATTATATTTTTCCTTGGTTATGATAAAAGATAAATTAGATATGAAACTTTAGACTCACAAATATAAGATAGATGATAAAATAATTTCCTTAATTTTGCCAAATACAAATAGACTAGATATTCTAACTGTAATTCTTGCTTAATAACTTTTCTATTACATGTAATTTTACTATGTTAATGTTAAAAACTTCTTTTTTGATTAGATAGAAAAGAGGAAGTGCTGTGGGATGTCTTTCTGTATGCTAGGAATATGTGCTGCTATGATTGGCCTATGGCAAGTCAGGGTATAGCTAGGTAGGAAATTCAAAGAATGAGAAAGGAAGAAGAAAGAGAGAGGCAGAGCTGAAACCAGCACCACCAGAAGAAGCAAGATGTGAAAATACTGGTAGGTCACAGCCACATGGCAACTTATAAATTAGTAGTAATGGGTCATGTTATAAGAGCTAGCTAACAAGAAGCTGGCCATAAACCATGCAATTAATAATTAATATTAAGCCTCTGAATGATTTTTTTAATAAATGGCTGTGGAACCTTGAGGCTGGGTGAGACCAGAGAAACTTTTCAATTGCACATCTAATTTGTTTCCATTTCCTCACTGTTGTGAACAGGGCAGCTGTGTACATTGTTGAGAAAGTATTTATGGAGTAGGATATCAAGTCCTTTGGGCATATGTCAGGGAGTGGTATAGCTAAGCCAACTGTACTTTGTTCGTTAAATAGTCTAATGTCCTTTCTCATCATGGTACCTGGTCTTCCCGCTAGTCATTTACATCTGAAAATACTTGAGTTTTAACTTTCATATTCTGAGGGAAAAATGTTATACCTTTTACCTTCAATGAATATTCAGAATTTGAATCTTTAAAAATCTGAATTAAACTGTTGAAATTTAAATCTTCTTAACACTTTAATAACCTTGATAATGAGATTATGTTTATAGTAAATTAAACCAAAACATGAATTTCTAATAATTTTCTCTTCAATTTTTTATCATTGCATAACATATTATGCACACATACCCACACACATACACACACACACACATGCGCACACACACACACACACACACACACACGCACATACAAACATTTAATCCATTATTTAAAAAAAGAAATGATAATGTAATAAACATTTTACATATACACTTCTAAATTGGTCAAAATTTTAAAAGTATTATTTCTGTTTTGCATACCAGTTTAGTTCATGTGGTACCCAATGGCAACTGATATATCTATGACACAAGCCTGACATCCAAGGCTGAGTGTATATCTCAGAGAAGGCTGTAAAGAGTATATGGAGCAGAGAATCAGGAGGTTGTTTGTGAGACCTCTGTCTTCTATCAATGATATGGAAGCTGAATCCACTACATCACAACAATATGATTGAATATGATGACCTGAAAAATGACAACACCAGTTAACATGCTAAAGCTGAGGAGGAGAAACTCTCAGGGACCCAATCATAGATGGAGAGCTACAGGGAATTAATGACTGCTGACATCTCTATAATTAGTTTTCTCTAGAGTTTTCCCTTTATAAAAGATTATCTATTCTAACTCCATGTAGTCAATCTTGAAGACATATACAAGCAACACTAAAATGAACTCAGAAGATTGTGTGTGTGTGTGTGTGTATGTGTGTTTATGAAAACACTAATTGAAGAAGAAGAGGTCATGAATTTGAGAGGGATTAGGTGCTAGAAGGAGAAAAAGGGGTCAAACTGGCATAAATACAATATGCAAAGTAAGAAATACTCAAGAAATTCGTAAAATATAAGCACAGATTATGATAAAATTGCTAAGTAAAATTGTAAATTATTGATATTAATCTCTTACTACCATGTTTTTATTCATTCCCCATCTTCTGTAATTAGATTAATGTGTTCAGTATTATGGTGTGCACTGTCTCAACAGCATTTCATATATCTGAAGTCTGGCAGGTAAGATTTGCCCATGTAGTTTCCATAATATTTTCTCACAGTTACCGTCAATTATTGCATCTATTGCCTATTGGCTGTTTTCATGGTTGCGAATGGTTCATTTTTTACTTCTATAACTTCATAAAACCCACTAAGTTGCTTTGTTTTGTTTAATTCATTCAAAACTGATTTTTAACAAATATATTAACAGGTTCTGCTTTAGGTACTACTTATAAGTAGAAATTAGATAAATTTTAAATTCATTCAAAACTGATTTTTAACAAATATATTAACAGGTTCTGCTTTAGGTACTACTTATAAGTAGAAATTAGATAAATTTTAACTCATAGTTGTTAACATTTCACTTCAAAACTCCAACATATACAAATACATATTGCTGTGTGTGTATGTGTGTGTGTACATGACTGTATATAGGAGACTTGGATTAAAATGTAACTTACTTTCTTGGTTTGCCCTTTACTTGAGATGAGAATGATGATGGTGGAGTGAGTGATTATTTAATTGAATAATTTCTGCTTATTTCATTTTCTTGACTATTCAATATACACTTATTTTAAAATTCCTAGTATATACACTGGAATTCTGTTCAAGCTCAAGCATTATATAGAATACATGTTATGTACAAAAGAACTATATAATTTCCTGGCTCCTTTGTAAACTGATCTCTTTGAGATGCACTTAATTATGGGGTGTTTTCTGCTCTCATGTGGATTTGCTCCCATGATGTATATTGTCTGGTAGCTAAACCATGAATTTAAGTGGAAAACCCTCATTCATATTTATCATTATTGACAGTTGCTGTTGGCAAGGTTTCTCTTTCTATGACTTATCATTGCTTAAGAATGTGGTCTTTACTTTTATCTAGGTGTGTTGCAGGCTTATTTCCTACCAGAATATTTCCTACTAAAAATGTTTCAGATATTTGAGTTTCTTTGATATTTGTATATCACTTCTACATTCTATATTATAAGCAGTTAATATGTTATCCTAGAAACAAAAAATTGAAATGATCTTCAGCTCTATTAGGGAGGAAGAGTGAGGCTACATTACAAGTCAGCCTGTAGGCTTTATAGAAGTGATGAATATTTCCTGCAATTATTCATAACTATAAAATAAAGGATCATTGCAAAATGAAGGAAAATGTATCTGTGTTAAAATTATAGAAATATAGATAAAAAACAGATAACATAGCTTTTATAATACAAATATCATAAGATAATTTACAAAAAATTTAGTCAAAAAATTCTAAAGCAATGTAAATACATTAATAAATAAAGATAAAGCAGATAGTGCATACTGAATTATCCATTGTCAAGTTATGAATCCATATGCATTATACTATAGAAACTGAAGAAATGTTGACTTATTATACAGTGTTGATGAGGATTCAAGCTGGAACAGTTATTTTGTACATACATTACAAATAAAGGAAAGAAATAACATTGAATTAATTTCTACTGCTGTCTCCCTCTTGGCATGATGCTCTGTATATCTCATTTTTGTCCTGATTGCATTTAATCTAGTCCCTTGCGACTTCTATATGAAATATAACATCAGAATGACATCAATTCTGAATGTTAATTGCAAAAGCTGCTCCCTCTTTTGACCCTTGCTAACTCTGATGAAGATTACTGCCTTTTGTGAACTTCTTTCAGGCATTAACTGGGGCTCCATCTAAGCAATTTGAACTTCTAATATCATTTCCTCCCGCAGAGCAACAGATCATATCAAAAAGTACATGAGTAGGCTTCAGAGCTGATTGACTCTCAGTTGTGACTAGGTACAGGAAGCCTTACCAATGATCTAGAGCCATCATAAGCTCACATTCAGCTTTTCTGAGAAATTAAAATAGAAAATTAATTCATTCAAACAACTAATTAAGAGAAATTACTTCATATTGATTGGTAACTAAAAGCAAACCAAAAAAAAAAAAAAATAACTAAAAGGTTCATGACTTAAGATTGAGCAATTCCAGTTCTTTCCAGTTCTTTTTTTTTTTTTTATTATTTTTTTTTTTTTTATTTTTTATTTTTTTTGGTTTTTCGAGACAGGGTTTCTCTGTGTAGCTTTGCGCCTTTCCTGGGACTCACTTGGTAGCCCAGGCTGGCCTCGAACTCACAGAGATCCGCCTGGCTTTGCCTCCCGAGTGCTGGGATTAAAGGCGTGTGCCACCACCGCCCGGCCAATTCCAGTTCTTAACATACAGAGTTAACAGTATTGTATGTCTGGTAAACTTGGAAGTCAGTTAAAATATATATACTTTAATATAAGACCTACTATATATATATATATATATATATATATATATATATATCATATTTAAATACAAAAAAATATGAGTAAAACTAACAAATTGCAGAAATTACATCTGTGTAAAATGTTATTCTGAAATACTAAAGATTCAAAGGTATACCTAGGATCAAAGATATTGTAGAATCAAGGCTTGGTATAAATGACAATGCCAGGATAATGTCTCACTGAATGGTGACTTAGATATCAAAGCTGTGTTAGTTCACTTATGATGTTTTATAGTTTAAAAAACAGATCTGATAGGAAAAGCCTATTTTTTCAACTTTGTAAAAAAATACATATCTTATAAAATATATATCTTATAACATATCTTACTTTATAATATTAGCATATCTTATCATTTTGAATAAAACAATTTTATTAATTGAGAAACTTACCCCCACAAATGTTATAAGGTAATACCTTTTGATATAAGTGATATTAATATAAAAGTATTGGGATCTATATTCGATTTGAACAACTCACAGGACTAAATCATATACAGATCTTGTTTATTACAGTAATTTGATGATGACAAGAGTATGAGCTAACATAATACACAAATAATTTCCAAGACATTAAGCAAACAAATCATTTATATAGAGTAATGTAAACAAATCATTTATACATCTATTGCACATTGTGCATCTTTAACTATGCCTCAGAGACATCTAGTAAGTAGTTCCAAGCAAAATAAATCTATCACATTGTGTTAGGGTTGGAATAAACATTTTAAAATGACATATAAGCCACTAAAACTATAAGAACACATTATTCAGCCATGTAAACCTGACATGTAAGAATATTAATATTATTATGATAATTAGAGAGGAACATAATTATTCAAACGTTTGTCACTTGATACACAATAAATTACATTAAGGATGGGGATTCCTACAATTTTATGAATTTATTGTGGTAGACATAGATAAATTTTCAGGCTATATTCATTATTAAGCTATTGTGCCTCTTTTATTGGGCTGTGCATTCCTAGGTTACAGCAGAAAATTATCAAAATAATCATTAAGTTTGCACACGTTTTGTCACAGTTACACATACACACAGACACAAAAAACAGTGACCGCGCGAAACGTACCAGACACCACACAAACTTTAGTTTACATACACTTTTTCTGGTTAAGCAAGAAAAATCCAATCCGACCCCAAGATACTGATTATGACCGCTTAAAAAATGATCTGATTTGTGCACTTTAGCATGGAGTCAGAAATGGTTAGTATAACTATACAAATCCCCAAACCTTTATAACCCCTACGTATTTTTTTTTCTCAAAATTCAGTTTCTTCCATTTTAGTAAGCACAACTACAGAATAGAATTAACTCCAAAGAGGCTATCATATTTATTTAGTGAAAAACATTTTCAATTCGATGTTAGAATGCTTACAGTCAGTTATCAGTTTAGGAAAAACTAATTCAATATTTTGCAATAAGGCTATGCACTGATCTACATTATTCCACATTTTTTTTTTTATTTTGCAATACAAATCAGTTCTACATATCAGCCACGGATTCCCTTGTTCTCCCCGCTCCGGCCCCCCTCACCTTCCCCCCAGCTCACCCCCCATTCCCATCTCCTCCAAGGCAAAGCCTCCCCTGAGGACTGAGATCAACCTGATAGACTCAGTCCAGGTAGGTCCAGTCCCCTCCTCCCAGGCCGAGCCAAGCGACCCTGCATAGGCCCCAGGTTTCAAACAGCCAACTCATGCAATGAGCACAGGACCCGGTTCCACTGCCTGGATGCCTCCCAAACAGATCAAGCCAATCAACTGTCTCACCCATTCAGAGGGCCTGATCCAGTTAGGACAATGGATTTTAGGCTTTTAATTTCTCTAGAATTCTAGTGCTGATAACGTTTTTTGAAAATGTCTCCTGCTTTAACTGAATGTACCAGGCTCTGCTGACTTCCCATAGGAGACCTTACCTTGGAGGAGGTGGGAATGGGGGGTGGGTTGGAGGGGAAGGCTAGGGGGTAGGAGAAGGGAGGAAAGGGGAATCTGTGGTTGATATGTAAAATGAATAGAAAATCTCTTAATTAAAAAAAAAAGTGTCTCCTGCTTCTAAGAGACTGAAGTTCTTCCAGGCTTTGTTACAAAATATTATTTACTTAACCTGATATCCTACTGTATATTCAGCCTGTTTAAATTATCCCACACTTAAGAAAGCAATGTAATGAAACTTACTATGCTTTGGACTTTTTGTATAATCAGACTTTAAAACCTAAGATAAGTATATAGCTTTAATCTTAAATGATACACTACTCCATGTGCCTGATCCAGAATAGTATGTGAGGGGTGTGTGTGTGTGTGTGTGTGTGTGTGTGTGTGTGTGTGTGTGTGTGAAAGAGAGAGAGAGACAGACAGAGACAGACAGAGACAAAAAGACAGAGAAAAGAGAGACAGAGTGAGTTGTGAGAATCATTTAGTGAAATTAACCAACATGTTGAAAAAGCAACATTAAATAAACAAATATCCTATAAATATTGGAAGCAAACTGTGTATATAGATTCATAACAATGTCTGTTTGTGGTTTTGAGTGCTGTTATGAGTCAGTTATGATCACTCAAGTAACTATTTCACTGTAAAACTCTATAAAGAATTCATAATTTTCTCTACCATGGTTTGTTTCCTTTTCAATAAATACTGAGCAAAGCTCATTGTTAGAGATAGGCAACAAGGACTGATCACACACACACACACACACACACACACACACACACACACACAAAAGAAAAAAATCCCAGGCAATATCCACAGACTACAGAGAGGTGAAAAGCACAGGAAGAGGAGAGGAAACCCAAATTTATGTTCAGTCTTTCTCATACCATTCCTGGAAGTTTCTATTTTTATTCTTTAATGTGGCACTGATGCATTTTGGTGCCCTTCTCTATGGTTTCTTCGCTGTATCATTGATATACCAGGAGGCTGTACTTTAAAGCAGTTTTTCACTCTATTTAGAGGGAGAAGTATCACCCTAGCCTCTGAAAGGACCCACGAGCTACACTATCTGTCAGGTCCCAATCCATCCACCACATATCGATAAAGGAAGTATTTATTTTCTGATAGGGGATATGAGAATTAATATTAGTAATTAAGATTGGAATAAAAGGGTCATCATTCACCTCAGCCAGGTTACTAAGGTGGATTAAATATATGACAAAATATTACTATGTAACAAACTGTTATTTTTACTAAAAAAAAAAAAATTTGACATTGTAGGAAGACACACTCTAGGCTGTGCTTCTGGCATAGCATGATAACATAGTATGGAATGAAGGAAACAAAGCATTTCCTGGCCAGACAGGTTGAGAACAATGCAGAAAATTAAAGTAGCATAAATTATGGCCTACACAGGGTTGATGACTTCAGTTTTGAAATGCCTCTTTATAAATTTCCAGGACCCTTTCCCTGTGTTTAGATTTTTATTCTAGTTGTCATCTCTTACCTCCAGACTTAGCTTGTGAACTGCTGTTTTCAATAGAACCCAACATCAGTAGTTTCATGTAAAGGATCTGCAAAACTGGCTTCTCACCTAAGTTTGGATCATCTCCATGAAAAGAGCATGCCCGGGCAAGATGGTTACAGCTGGAAGGAGAATGAGTGGAATCCAGAGCAGACAAACACCAGCTGAGGGATGTTTAGGAATCTCAGACTAGAACATTTTAGATAATTATGATGCAGCCAGTGACTTGTCAAGCCTTGTCAACCCTCCCGTGCCCAAAGCAGACCAGCCAAACTTCTGCTCTCACATGGTGTCAGAATACAGTCCAAGAAAGGAGTCACGTGAGAATTCTGAGTGCTTGTGAGAAAACTTGAAGCAAACAAGACAAGTATCTTGTGACCTCAGTTTCTTCAAAAACACAGAATTGTTCTTGGAATGTGCTTGTGTGCCTTTCCCAGGTGTAGCAGATGGGAGTGAGTTCATTTTGGTCATTCGCTGCAATTGTTTACTGTTATTTGGTTATATGCCTCTATGGAAAACCATGCTCTTTGACTAGAGCAATAACAATATGGGATGTTTGTCAACAATAATGAGAGTTTGATATGAAGCCAATAAGCCAAGGGGTGGCATGTAACTCATGACATTTAAAGGATACAGGATAAATATATAATATTTAAGTAGTAATTAACATATTCATAAGCATTCCACACTGTGGTATTAATGAAGGATTTTAATTTCTAATTTTTCTTCTTTCAGAAGGCATTCAAAATAGAAAATATGAATACATAAAATTATATTAATAAATGGCAAAAGGTAAGTATTTTTTAAAAGCTGAAAAGGCTGGAGAAATGCCTCAGCATGTTCTACTTGCTGTTCTCACAGGGAATCAGAGTTCAGAGATGCTAGTACCAGTGTTACCCAGCTCACAGCACCTGGAATTCCAGCTTCAGGAGACCTGCAGGCCACTTCTAGTTTCTACAGGCAGCCACACACGTGCTCATATGCCTACACATAGCCTCACAAATATACCCATAATTTAAAAATAAAATAAATCCTTTTTAAAAATGAATGGCAAAACCATACAATAAATATGTAGCATGGGTCACTAGAACCCAGAGAATGTAGAATATATATATATATGTATGTATAAAATTATTTTCTCTATATTCTGAAAATTTCCAATGAAAATTAAATAGGAGACAAACATTAAATGTAAAATCATTCATATTGTAAAGATAGGTTAAACTCATATTTAAAAAATCATAAATCACTAACATAGAACTCCTGAGATAAAGTTCTAACCCAGTAAAACTAATATTCCTCTGAGTATGCAGAAAGAAATTAAGAGTAGTTAGTCTTTTGTTGCCATAGATGGATGCTAGGTGATTTTCTTGAGCCTGAAGCTTTTCTCTGGCTTTAGACTCAATTAATCAATTTTTTGATGGATACCCCATTAAACGCATAGCTTAAATTTCATGTAAAGATTCTCATTTCTTAATAGCCCTTGTGCAGATGTAAATTCAAAGTCTATAACTACTAGAGCTACACTGTCTTTGTTACTTACTTTTCTCTTGCTATGATAAAACACCATCAGTGAGGCAGCTAATGGAAGAAAGGTTTGTTTTGCCTTACAGTTCAGAGAGCTCTATGATGTCTGCAACAGCATACCAGTAGGTGCCCATTGTGGCGGCAGGAACAGGGAGCTGAGAGCTCAGATACTGATCTGAAAGCGCAAAATAGAGAGAGCAAGCTGTAAAAAGGTTCAAACCTTAAGTTTTCTTTTATTTTAACATTATTTATTTTACTTCTGGAGATTATAACATAATGATGTCATTTCCCACTTCACTCTCCTCCTTCCAAGACTTCCTATATAAGCCTCCTTGCTCTTTCTCAAATTCATACCTACTATTTCCATTATTCCTATATAAATATATTTATAGGAATGTATATTCCTAAATACGTTAAGATAACTTTCTTAGTCTGTGTGTTTGCAGGGCAAGCCATTTGGTATTACACAACCAGTTTATGGGTGGTTCCCTAGGGAGGACTATTTCTCATACATTCTGCATTACTTAGTTGCCTGTAGTTAAATAACTGTAGTTAAATAACTGAAGCACCTAAGTTTTCAAGACCCAGTGTCAGTGACATACTTCCTCCAACAAGTCCATATCCCCTATACCTGCCTGCCCAAACAACATCAAAAACTCAGGATTAACTGTTTAAACATCAGAATCTATAGGTGATAGTCTCATTAAAACTATTACATTTCACGCCCTGATCAACATAGGTTTATTGATGTATCATAATGCAAAATGCATTTAGTCCAACTTTAAAAGTCCCCATATTCTCACATAGTCTTAACACTTTATAAACTTCAAAGTCCAAATTTATTCTGAGACTCAATACTATCTCTTAATTCTAAACTAACATCATGCAAAATCAAAAAGAAAATTACGCATTTTGTCTCAGTTAAGGTTTTTATTGCTGTGAAGAGATACAAATGACCACGGCAACTCTTATAAAGAAAACATTTAATTGGGGTGGCTCACAGTTTCAGCGGTTCAGTCCATTATCAGCATATGGGAAGCATGGTGGCATGAAGGCAGATGTGATGCTGACTACATCTGGATCAGAAGGCAACAGGAAATTGACTGAAAGTCACAGAGGGAAGCTTAAGCAAAGAGATCTCAAAGCCCACCCCCACAGTGACACACTTTATTCAACAAGGCCACAGCTCCTAATACTGGCACTCTCTTTAGGGAGAATTTACTTTCAAACCACCACACATTTCCAGCACATAATGTCACAGAATATACATTACCATTCCAAAACTGAAGATTGGCATTACAATGAGAAAATACTATACCAAGGCCAGATAAGAATCCAGCAGGGCAAGCACCAAGTACTAGAGCTCTATTTCTGATATTGAGGTTATAATTTCAAAGGGCTTAGATGCTTTTGACTCTACAGCTAACATCATGCCTACAGCATACATCTCCCCCTTGGACTAGTTCCACTTCCTCTTTGCAGTCATCCTTGGCAAATATTCAACAATACTGGAATCTCCTGTATCTTTGGATTTTTTTTTTCTTTGAAACCCAGGATTCACATGCACAGCTTCATGAAGTGGCTTCTTATGCCTCTCAGGGATTTTATGGGGATCCTCTGATTCCACACACTGCCTGCCCTCATCAGACCTCTGAAAAAAGTAGGATGATTATCTATGACCACCATTTTGTGCACCTTTTATGACTCAAAACCAGAATCATGTGGATGTCATTACCAAATCCTTCTGTTATCTTTGGAAGTATCCTGGAACCCTTGAATCACAATATCAGCAGCTTTTGTTTTTTACTCTATTGCATTTTGGGGCTGAAGCCCTAGTGAATGAAAGCCCTAGGCTCTCATTCACAGGTTAGAGACTTGACTGGGTGAGATTTACTTCAGTGCCAAATAGGATGTCTCTCCTTAATGACACTATCTCTAGTTCTTTTAGATCAAGTCTTGGAAGAACTGTTTTCTGGGATACTTTTCTCTTCAAAGTGTACGTTTTCTGTTTCTTTTGGCCCTTCTTGCATTTATTCATGTAGATAAGAATAATAGTCATTAAAAATAACAACAACACAGAGTCAATATTTTTTTTTTGCCTTGATTTTGCCTTCTGTAAGGAAATTATTCCATTACTGTTTAATTTAGTCTCTGGCACTTAGTTCTTAGGTCAAGATTAGAAGGCAGTCAGATTTTGTCAAATCTCACAGGAATGGACTCTAGTCCAGTTACTAATACTGTTTCCTTCTGAAACCTCTTCAGCTGGGCCTCCACAGTCCATAGTGTGCTCATCACACTGCCTTCCAAGTTCTTACTAAGTTGAACAAGTAGATGGTACTTACAGCATTGGAACATTTTTTTTTTCTAATTTCACAGTCTTGATGTCTTTCCCATTTCCACAAAGCAACATGGTCGTGTTCTTCACAGCATCAACAAGCTCTCTGGTATAAACATTTGTATTCTTTTTCTTTTCTGTTGTTGTGAGAAAACACCCTGATGAAAGAAGCTTATACAGGAAGAAGTTTACTTTGGTTTATGGTTCCAGAGTGATCCATAGAGGGATGGCATGGTGACAGGAATAGCAAGCTGTGAGCTCTCTTATTGAACTGAAAACACAAAATGAGGAGAGCAAACACCAGGTAGGGAATGAACTTAAACTCTCAAAAGTAGCCCTCAGTGACATATTTCCTCTAACAAGGCTTTACCTTCTAAATGTCCACAATGAATTCCAACAACTTTGTATTAAATGTTTAAACATCTCAATCTGTGAAGGAGGCAGAGTTTCTCATCTGAACCACAGCAGAATCAAACTGTTGATGGTTTACATATTCTGTGAGCCAGAAGCTTTATGAGAACATGTTCAGAATGATTTATTAGTATCTATAAGACTATATGGATACTGATCACAATTACTCAATAATTTCTGCAAACATTTTTTTATTGAATTTAATTATTATTTTTGTACATTGGTACATGGGGATTTATGTCACAGTGCTTTTTCAATTTGGAAGTCAGAACTCCCATGGGAGTTTTTTTTTTTTTTTTTCATTTTTCTTTCTGACATGTGGAACCCTGGAATCAAAATGAAAGTGTCAGGCTTGCAGGCGAGTAGTGCCTTTATCCATTGAACCCTCTCACTGGTCCTCAAATAGTATTTTCAATCAAACAAAGGGTCCACAGCTCACTTTCCCACAAGCTCTAAATTTGCACAGTAGCTAATATAGTATAGTTTGATTTCTGTGGGGATAATTAACTCCAAATATGTTCCAAGGCACAAAAAGAAGTCTGAATATGGATCCATCAGCAAGAACACAAGTGGTCATTCAAGCTGTATTCTTCTGAGAGGAATAGTCTTAAAACAAACAAAAGTCAATATGATATGTACTTCATACCACTGAAGGACTAGCTTTAATCAGCAAGGCAGTCACATGACAATCCTAAGTAGTAGGTAAAACAGATGAAAGATGTTGAAAATAAACATCTGCTACCGTCACATACTCTTCATGTATAATTTTCTACTAAGGGCTTGTCATTAACAATGAATATGATTTTTAATTTTTGCCTAACTTCTCACTAGAATGTAATTTGTCTTTTTTCCCCTGTTGCTCCACATCACAGCATAGTCAATTCACCAAAATTTTCATAAACAAGCAAAATCTCTAAAAGGTTGGAAATATTGCCCAGTATCATAGTTCTTTTCTAGCAGGTTCCAGATTCACATTGAAGTACCCCAAAATAGATGATAATTAATGATTCCATAAAAGTATAAGACCTTGAGGTTAAAAATGTAAAATAAATATATAAAATGAATAAAAGGAAAAATATCGCTTAATAATAAGAAAAATAGAAAAGGAAAGGAGATGTAATAATTCTTTTAGATGGGAAAAATATGCATTTAATATATACAAAGAAAAAGAAGTTTTAGCTTAAAGAACTTTTAGATCGATTTTGGATGATTGAAAGCCATTCCAGTCTGTGACAGCCATGTAAAGACTGGTAATGAGGATACTTCTCTGAAAGATTGGAACATCAAGAAGTAATCTCTCAAATTGCTATTTAGACCTCAGCCCTCACTCATGTATTCTGATGTGGAGTCCTTTAATGTTAGTCAGTGTAAAGGATGGGAGCTTGCTCCTAATCACTCCATCATCTCATTCTACAAATGCATCTGTTCCTGAACAGGAACATATTATACTTTGCTTATGCTGCTCATCTGAGCAAGAGTCCAGGGTCTTGAGATACCAAGAAGATTTCACATCATTCACCACCAATCCTCACTCTCACTGCACATGGCAGGTTTTAAGATTTTAATCTTTATATGGCTTAAGGAATTTTAGTGAGGTCTTGGATGTATGGTGTAGAGATTTTGTTTTCTTAGACAAGTGGAAAGTAACCTGTTATATAAATAGGACTTCCACAGAGATTTAGAAATACATATAGGCAACAATAGCCTTGGCAGGTGGGAAATTATGACTAATCTTATAACCTTTGTCTGCATAGACATTTTAATATCACATTCAATTATTGCTTGTTGCTTTTTAGTTTCTGAGTAGGATCTGAAGACCAAGAGTCATTGGCATTAAATTACAAAGATCTCTGTTCTCTACACATATGAAATCAGTCACAGTTTACAACCAGTCCTTACATACTTAAAATCTAAATCCATATCAGTAGGTCAGATAACCTGAATTAGAAACTTCATCCACACCCCTCACTGTTCTTCTCATAAAAGATAACTAAAAATATGAAAACTGAAACTCTGGCTTTACTTTTCAAAGAGATATTCTTTACTAATATGCAACATCCCTTCAGAAGTGCCCAAAAATTATCTATTGAGTCCTTATAATGTTACTTGTGTGTATGTTTCAAGATTGAACATTAGGCACTTGTTTTTTTTTTTTTCTTTCATCAATAGTAAGTTCAAATTGAATGCAAGTTCTAAACAATGAAACTGTTAAACTCAAGTGTCCATTTTCACCTAAGACATACCTCTTCAGTGCCTAGAATAAAGCTGATCATGCAAAGATCCCTCAAAAACATCCACTAACAATGAATTTAAGCCTGCTTCTTGTACTCAGAAGAATCTGCAAGTGCTTGTGCGCGCGCTCTCTCTCTCTCTCTCTCTCACACACACACACACACACACACACACACACACACACACACACACACCCTGCGGGGGAGGGACAGACAGAGAGAAACAGAGAGAGAGAATCTCTGGCATCTCAGTAAGAAAAAGAGTAAAGCAGTGATTTTAGGTTGCATGATAAGGGCAGTGTGATCAAAGCAGATCTCATACAGATCTGCATAAATAGATATTTATTCATAAAAAATGATAAATGAATAAATGACAAAGCCTTTATGAAAATGTAAATTATCTCAACAGTAAAAGAGATAAAGTAAGTGTTATAATAACTTGTAACTATTATTGTAATTTTAAATAAGTATTTCTGAAATTACAAAATTTGACAATTTGATTGTTAAATCTTTCAAATAAAATGAATTATTCATGTTCTATGTCATATAGAATGAAATACAATTATTCTAGTTTAAAAATGAATGATTTATATTAATGACATTATCTTGTCAAACATTTACCAAAAGAAATCATATAAACTGGATCAGTTAAAAAGTTGAATGTTATTAAAATATTCCACCTTCAAAATTTAGCACACCATACACCAGTTAGAGTAGCAAAGGAAATGTGAGTATTCTATGCTTTTATGTTAGTTATAATTCAGAGTTAGAAATAGAAAGATTTTCAGATAAATTAGGGTTGTTACACTGAATGATCATAAACCTTTGTTTGTTTAAATTTGGATTATTGATGGATGGATTTCAAAGCTAGCCAAAACTGTAATGCCTACAGAATTTGAAGAACTTTAAAATCAATGAACAAATCACAAGCTGAGGTAAGGAGAAAAATTTAAGATTCTATAGATTGTTGAGTATTGAACATAGTATTTATAAATAAAATATGAAATTTTAAAGCAATATAATATATCAATAAATATGCAATGTTTGACAGTAAATTATTTTCTAGATGTTATCTCCTGGATCTGTATCTACAAAAAGGTCTGGAAATACTGTAGTAACAGAAATTTCACTATAAAAATACTCTTAAGCAGGCCCACAGAAATCCACAAAGATGCCCCCACAATAGACTGCTGGCAATGGTGAGATACAGCCCGAACTGACCTACTCTGGTGATGGGATGGCCAAACACCCTAATTGTCATGCTAGAAACCCCATCCAATGACTGAGGGAATTGGATGCAGAGATCCATGGCCAGGCCCCGGGTAGAGCTCCGGGAGTCCATTTGGCGAGAAAGAGGAGGGTTTGTATGAGCGAGAATTGTTGAGACCAAGGTTGGATAAAGCACAGGGACAAATAGCCAAACAAATGGAAACACATGAACTATGAAACAATGGCTGAGGGGCCCACAACTGGATCAGGCCCTCTGAATGGGTGAGACAGTTGACTGGCTTGATCTGTTTGGGAGGTACCCAGGCAGTGGGACCAGGTCCTGTGCTCAGTGCATGAGTTGGCTGTTTGAAACCTGGGCCTTATGCAGGGACACTTGGCTCAGCCTGGAAGGAGGGTACTGGACCTGCATGGACTGAATATACCAGGTTGATCTCAATCCTCGGGGGAGTCTTTGCCCTGGAGGAGATGGGAATGGGGGGTGGGCTGGGGGGAAGGGGAGAGGGGCGGGAGGGGAGAGAACAAGGGAATCCATGACTGATATGTAGAATTAAATTATATTGTAAAATAAAATAAAATTAAATAAAAAAAAGTAAAGAAAAAATACTCAAGCTTATAAAGAAAATATATGAAATTTTTTTCATTGAAATATGGCATGCATGGCTTACAGAAAAATACATAAAAATTTACTTAACCCAATCTGTAGTTTGAGGCAAGATAAAACATAAAAAAGCAAATTTGACTTAATAAAATGATATTGTAAGATAGTCTGGACACAAATCTTATGATAAATATTCTAAGATCAGGAGTGGTGAGATGGTTCTGTGACTTTCCCCTATCAAGCTTGACAAGTTGATTTCAATAAAGCACAGGAGAGGATGCGATAGAGAACTCCAGCAAGCTGCTCTTTGACCTCCAGGCACACCATAGAATGTTCATGTACACACACACACACACACACACACACACACACACACACACACACGAGATAAAGAGAGAGAGAGAGAGAGAGAGAGAGAGAGAGAGAGAGAGAGAGAGAGGGATATACAGACACAGAGAGACAGAGAGAGACAGAGACAGAGACACAGAGACAAAGGGAGAGAGGAATATGTAGATATTAGAAGGCATACAAACACTTAAATATTTCATGCCTGTTTGTATCCTAATGAGAATGAGAAAGAAGGTGTGCGTTTGGGTGTGTGAGGAAGTAGGGGGATCTGGGTTGGTGGGGAATTGAGGAGGACTGGGAAAGAGATGGTGAGAACAGAAGCCATGATCAGAATATATAGTATTAAATAACAATGTGCAATTTTATATAAAGTGGCTCTTCTCCTGAGTTGTGTATTTTTGATATGTTCAACTGTCAAAGTCGTATTTTCATTTTAACGTTCAAAATTATAGAGTTTTGTTCTTTTAAATATCTGTTGCTTTGAGTCTCAATTATTTAAAGTAAATTTAGGTGTGAGATAGTAAAAAATATCCCTTTCCAGGTCAAAGTTAACACTTGTGTAAGACTAAGATTTTGGTAAATCCTGCAGTGGGGGAAAAGCACGAGACTGTCATCTGTCTAACATGGCATGCGATGCAGGCCTTGGGTTACTGTTACCAAAGGACAGCCTCCTATCCATTCATAGTATTGTCCCTGGATGTTCATACCCGTGGGTTTTGTTCAAGCCTCTGTTAACTCTGAAAGTTCATTTATAATATAGAGTGTGTTTTCAGCAAGAACCTTTACTGTAGCATACAAATGTTTAATGATATGTTGGAAAGGTAATTGCAAAGTAAAGTTTCCCCAAAAAGTAAATTATCAATAATAATAATAATGATAAAATAAAAATAAATAAAAACCATGTTGCCAAACCAGCCAGTTATTTGAAGGAATTAGTCTTCATAAAAAAATATATGAGGGGGAGAATTGACTAAAGCCAAAAATACAATTTAAACAAAATATTTTATATCTGCAGTAAGGACATAAATAGCTGTTTAGTATATTGGAATAAAGCTTAATTAAATATTTTGAATTATTATTAACTTAAAATCAATGTGGTAACTTATGGTGATATTTTATTGTACTGAAATGTGATTTTATTTGTATGTTAATAAATAAAGTTGCCTGGGGGTCAGAGCTAATAGCAAGCCATAGCAGAAGCTGGTGGTGGTGGCGCACGCCTTTAATCCCAGCACTTGGAAGGCAGAGCCAGGCGGATCTCTGTGTGTTCAAGGATACAGCCAGCATGGAGACACATGCCTTTAATCTAAATACCAACCTTAGAAGACCTGGAGGTCTAGACAGTGACAAGGAGATCATGTGGTTGGGTTTACAACCAATGAGAAGGCAGAACAGGAAGTCAATAAAAAGGACAAGCACAGGAAGTAGCGCTCTTGCTGAGAGGAAGGACAGCAGAGGCAGCAAAGGGTAAGCTCAGAACTCAGCTACTGCTCTGACCTCTTGGGCTTTTAACTCTGCAATTGCCTCTCAGTTTCTTATTTAATAAGACTGTTCATCTACAGTAACTCCCTATGTTCTTTCATCTATAGCCTTTTGACACCTCAAGAAGTAAATATAGACTTATAGACCTAATGCCCAATAAAGATTTGGGGTTTTGAATATATTTTAAAACATACATATTTACTATATTTGAGTGGGAGTTTGAATATTGCAGCTCATGGGGTGTAGTTTAGAGGACGACCTTATGGAATCAGTTCTTTCCTTATTCTATATGTGCCTTCCAGAGCATGAATTGGGTCATCAGGCTCGCATAGCAAGCATGTTTCCCCAGCAAGCCACGGTGCTAGTTGGGTTTGTGTGGTTAGTTAGGTTTAGATTTATTTTAGTATACATTTATGAGTGGTGTGAGGGTGTGTGTGTGTGTGTGTGTGTGTGTGTATGTGTGTGTGTATTTATCTTTCTGGGCGTATCCCCATGTGTCCCATGTGTGTTTGTGATAGTTCTTTTGTGCAAACAGTCTAATGTACCCACACTAGATATCTTAAAACTGGAGTTCTGGATTTTGCAGGAAACATAGATTATAAAATAGGTATTGGGATCTGAACTTGAGTCTTTGTGACTGACTTTCAAGTGTTCTTAACCATTAAGCCATCACTCCATCCTCCTCAATTTTCAAATGAATATCTGTAGTGATCTGAGTAGTGAACTAAAAATATTATAACATACTTCAAATGATACAGAAAAAATTAAAATGGCTGGGCGGTGGTGGCACACGCCTTTAATCCCAGCACTTGGGAGGCAGAGGCAGGCATATCTCTGTGAGTTCGAGGCCAGCCTGGTCTACAAAGTGAGTTCCAGGAAAGGCACAAAGCTACACAGAGAAACCCTGTCTTAAAGAACAAAAAAAAAAACCCAAACAAATAAATAAATAAATAAAATAAACAAAGGGAAATTAATGATACAGAAGTATTACAATTAAAATTGTCAATTAAAAATATAATACTTACCCAAATAGAAATGCATATAAGTAATAAGTGTATTATTTAATACAATAAATACGTTTTTGTTTGAATAGTACATGATGGGGGGAATAATAACATATGACATTAGTATATATAACAATAGATATACAAAGACAAAGTGTTTTCAAAGCATATATATTTTCTTCTACATTTGGCTATACATCTACATCTTAGTATGTAATGATTCCTTTATCGTATTGCAAGATTTTATTGTGTGTTACATTGCAAATACTTTTATGTTGTGTCATTTTTGAAATAAGTTGATGGCTATATAAGCATATTTTTATGTACTTTCAGTCTTGTTGGTATTTTTTAACACAGAATATGTTAAATAAATATATTGTTTTCCCTTATACACTAGAATTCCTTTGTATATAATTATGGCTTCCAGATTAGTGTTTTATGTCATTCCCAAGTGTGCATACAGGTGAGTAGCTGTTTCTTGTGCCTTCTCTTGGTTCACTGTTTTTTCCTGTTTATATGTTTTGTAGTATTCTGATGTGTTTGTTTTTGTTTTATCTGATTATATTTTATTTTATTATCCATTAGAACCCTCTTTGTTTTCTTTTTTATTATTAAAAAATTTTTCTATTCATTTTACAAATCAACCACAGATTCCCCTCTCCTCCCATCCTTCAGCCTTCCCCTCCCCCAAAGCCCACCCCCCCCATTCCCATTTTTTCCAAGGCAAGGCCTCCCATGAGGAGTCAGCAGGGCCTAATACATTCAGTTAAGGCAGGTCCAAGCCCCTCCCCTGCAACAAGGCATTGGACTCTAAAAAGCCCGCTCATGAATCTAGGATAGGATCCTGATCCCACTGTCAGGGCACCCCTTAAGCAGATCAAACTACACAACTGTCTTGCCTATACAGAGGCCCTAGTCCAGTCTTGTGGAGGATCCACAGCTATTGGTCCAAAGTTCATGAGTTCTTAGTTTTCTAATGAGAGGCAGAAAATGGGGAGGAGCAGGATAGGAGGGTAGGTGGGGAGAAACTGCAAGGAGAAGAGGAAGGAAAACCATAATCAGGATATATTGTTTGAAAAAAATATGTATTTTCAATAAAAGGAAATAAAATAATGATGATAACCACATCACTAAATCAATATTCTGTAACAGAGTGTATAGATAGAACTTACCACATTTAAAAGTGGAAACAAAAGGCCAAGAACATGTTGAAATGCTCAGTTGTTTCTGGTGATAGGCGAACACTCACAAAGGTGTGAGAATGAACACTTTAAGGAAGAGTAAGGCAGCTGTAACGTTTGGTTCAGAGCGACTATAAAGCAAAAGTTGTAAATGCGTGTAGACATAATATTTATGAAGGAAATCACTAATCTTTAAAGTAGAGTAGCAATGGAAAGAGACATGTATTTATGTATACATGAGCACTTAAGAAATTTTACCAAATTCCCCAAAGCAAAATATATTATAGAGACTAATCCCCTCATACTCTTGGATACAGTTCTGACTCAAATATGTAAAACATTTGCCAATAAATCTTTTCTTTGACTTTCAGTATAGTGACGAGAGCAATAAAATTTTAGGATAAAGGTGTGGTAAGGATTGCTGGCCCAACACATTTTCTGTCAAACAAAAGCAGACCAGGTATTTTAAAATTTCAAATGCCTTGTTACATACTGTTTTGCTCACTTAGGCTTTATCTCTCAAGTTTTTTACCCCTCCATAAATAGTTACAGAAATATGCACAATATAATAATTATGACTACTTCCATGTGAGATTTTCAGCTATTTTTGATTAGCCCCTTGACCAGTATATGAAATCATTTCTGTACTTGTTGCATGTTTTCAGCTTGTCTGTGTTGACCATGGAGCACTACACATTGAGTAAGCAAAATATGCAAATTATTTATTTATTGAGTGTGTGTGTGTGTGCCGTGTGAGTGAGTGTGTGTGTGTGTGTGTGTGTGTGTGTGTATAGGTGTTGGTTTAGGTGTCATGAGCCACAGTACACATGTAGAAGTCAAAGGAAAACTTATAGGTGTCAGCTCTCTCCTTCCAACATGTAGATTCCAAGAATCTCACTAATTTCATCCGGTTACCAGCATGTACCTTTACCCACTGAGGGATCTCAAGCTCTGTTATATTTTATGTTACTATATAAGGCTAAATGGGTTCATTTGATCTCTCAGGTTTCATAACTGTCTGTAATTGAAACCAGTAAATAGTATCTCTTTCTCTCTCTCTCTCTCTCTCTCTCTCTCTCTCTCTCTCTCTCTCTCTCTCTGTGTGTTCTCTCAACTTTCCTTTCTCCTCCTATCCTCCTTTTATTTTCTCTGTGAATGTGGGGGTGTTTGTGCTATTGAGTATAAATACTACACAATCACTGTACCAATGTGCTCTCTACAAATCACTATCCATACTATTTGAATGAACACAGATGCTAAACTTCAGTGTCTTAATTTTCCTTCATGTTAAAAATGTAGCTAATGTTTGTGCAATATACAAAGCACCAAGTCAATTGCATTACCTTTATTTTTATCATATCCACTCACTGTGTACTGTTTTAAAATTACAGAACTGTTTTATTTTTCTCCTTCAGTGATAACTATGTTATTTATAATTTAGCTAAAAGCCCTTATAAGAAGAGTCAAGTAAGTCTCAAGAAATGGTTTTAAAACAACCCTTTCACATAACAGCAAATATTAATCTGTTACAGAACACTGACCAAGTGACTTTGAAGTTTAATGTTTTTTTCTAATAGAATAACATTTTGATTTGCTGTGTAATATCTGCGGACCTTCACATAACATTTAATTTTCCATTTTATGATAGCAGTAAATTCAAGCTGTCGTTGTCAAGCTATCCACTCATTGGACAAGGGTATCTCTGCCTTTTCCACCTGTGTGGAACTCGGTGCATGAGCAGCAACAATAAAACTGCAATGACAATCTAAGGGAGATATTGATTTCTTGTTTCCAGAATTTGAGTTTTGATACTGCATTTAAATCAACATCTTCTAGCTTTAATATGAAGACTTCATATGAATCATTAGCAGCCAGCAAAGTGACAAAGTATGCATTAAATGCCCAATTAAAACTGGCAGGGCTACATAATGAAAAATATTTCATTAGATGGACAGGCCAGTATGATATGGGTCAATTGTGAAGTCTGAGTTTGCTTGCTTCTGTATGAATAGGCAGCAAACAGTCACAGTGAAATGACAAACCTAATAGCAGATTTTTCCATGAATAATTTCCCTTAAGATTAGAGACAAAATTAATGTTGAATTTTCAAATAATTACTTTAAACTAATTAAAAAATAAAAAGGAAAGCAATGAAAGAAAGCACTCAAAGTCTTAAATGAAAACAACTAATCATTGGATAAATTTTCAGAGTAAACATTTCCTGAATACCAATTGAACTTTATATTCCCAGTTCATTTCTAGTACAAAGTCAAAGTGTCATATCATATCAAGTGAATAATAAGACTACACAGCTCATTAAAGCATAAATTCATTTCTTTGCTTCTCTCATGGTAACATGTTTGCATTTTTGCCCTGAGGACAGACACTAACATGAACATTTATCTGTAATTAAAGATTCACAGACCATTAACAATATAGTTCCATTGCCAGTTAATGCAAAGGAATGAGATAATTTAAAAATTATTTTCTCCTCCATGTGAAATTTATGCTTCCATGGTTCAGATTTCTTCCATTTCCTTTGCAGGAGGAACCTTAGAATACTTTCTCCAAATCTATGGATGAAATTCCTGCTAACAGAACATGCTATTTTCCAAACAACAGTTTTAGATTTTTAAAAGACATTCTGCACTGATTGAGAAAATGGGGGCTAATTCTGTTTGTCTCTGAATGTTCTAATGAGTTTCAATCAGAACAAATGATGGTGAAATTTTTTTAAACAGTGGTAAATTCAAATCTGCATAAGTAATAATCAAAATAGGGATAGAAACAGTTATTGATTAAAAACTAAATGTCTACAGTTAAAGTGCTAGCAGTTGTCAGTCAAAGAAAGATGCCCTTCCTATCAAACATCTGGATAAGGGTGTCTTGTATATTAATCCAAATTTACAATTGTATTGAGTAAAAATGTTCTCAGCTCTAGAAAAAAAAAAACTATCTTTTCTCTAATCATTCACTTAGGAAATGTGTGTTAAGGCTTTGTGTATGCTGAACACAGAATGAGGGGTAATAATGAGGAATTCTAAGCCCTTCCTCTGTCACTATTTTTCTACATGAGTGAACTTGACTGCTCTATCTTATTTGGCTGGTCTTTGAATGTGCAGACTCAGTATGCTGTAGAACTCAATCTTTTTGTACAAATTTTGTTTCGGGGTACAAATCACAGTTTTCTTTCCTTCTTATAATATACTTATACCTCCTGGTGAATTTATCATTTTTCTTGAAATGAAAGCAGACTACCCACAATACTTACAGATCTTAACAATGGCACTCTTTTTATTTTCCTCATCAAACAAAGCATTCAGTGCATGGAGTTGGACAATAGTGCAGGAAGGGGATGACTATGTACCTCAAATGTGCCTGGAGAAGCTTCCCAGTCTCTCATACAGATCACCGTCATGTAGCAAAGCACTTTAACTTTGAGATTCACAGGTTGGCAATGTGAGAGCCCGGTTGTCAGAGTTCTCCTTCCTCAAACTCAAACTAGGAGATTATGGACATTTTTCTCTTAGAGATAAATGAGGGCTATATTCAAAACACTAGAAGATGGAGGTTAACATTAAAGTCATATAAATATTTGCTGTTTTGTTGTGTAGGATAATTTGTCATATAGAGGTATTTTTTCTTAAACATCTACATTGTATTGTTGATCACTCTGTATTCTTTGCTGTCCACTAGGGCAGTAGAAGGATATAGGTAGAACTAAAATAAGAGGAGTATAATTTATCCTAACTATGTCTTCTTTCCATGTCTATGGTCACTCTGGTCATTGTCAGACTACACAGCTGCCTGAAGGTGTATGTGTGTGTGTGTGTGTGTGTGTGTGTGTGTGTGTGTGTGTATGTGTGTGTGTGTGTGTGTGTGTGTGTGTGTGTGTGTGTGTTTCCACTTGTACAATAAACATAAGCTTCTATATGGGAGAGTCACTGAAACTTTGTAATTTACTTGCACAACCTGAGAAACTTCCCATCTCTTTCTATCTAAGGTTCCTGTAGTCTAGAACTGTTTATAATCTTCTAAGAATGTGGTAAATGTGCATTTTAAATGAAGTAAACATAACTCGGTGCATAATATTTCTATTACAATTCTATTAGGACTGTTTATTGTTCCCATCTAATATATTAGTTAAGTGTGACATACAAAGTCAAATGCATGGGTTGGAAATTGCTAGGAAGATGACTCAACATTTAAAATTTTTAGGGTTTTTACACAATACCCAGTTTGGAGTTCCAAGCAACCATATGATTCCTCCCTATTAATGCCCACTTCTGGCCTCTGTGGGAACCAGGAGCACACACAGTGCACATACACACACACACACACACACACACACACACACACACACATATATATATAGGCAAATACTCATACATGTAAAATAAGAAGAAATATTGTAAGTCTAAGAGGATTTTACTTTTCCTTATAGATACCAGTAGATATTTTATTTGAGGATTATTTTGTTATTGTTACATTTCTCCAATTAGATATGTAATTCCTATTTTCTCAGAGTATACATTTTATTTTTAAAAATAACATTTAAATATGAAATAGAATATAACTTTTCTGAAACCAAGTATTAATCAAAAGTATGAGTAACCATTGTTTCTGACTTGGCTTCTAGACAAGATCCTCCCAAAGTGACAAAACCAATCTGGAACTTAAGGGAAAATATTAATTTCCCTGTAGGTCAAATGTTCTTAAATTAAGAGAATTTTGTCTACTTGAGTCAGAAAATGGATAAATAGTCTCTCCTTCACTGCAATCTAAAAAACTGAGCTGGAACCACTGGGATTTAAGCCCTGAGGCACAACCCATGTCCCCATAACCCCATCCATTGCAGTGCCAGCTGAAGCAAGCAGACAGGACTCCTGCAGGCAGACATGACTACCACCCTCCCCAACTGGATCCTGTAAACTACAGGGCCTACTCCACCCCTCAAAGCCACCCATGCTCCAAGAACTCAGCTGCTCCCTGAGACACAGACTCTACCAGCTTCCATGGACCAAAAGCTCCAGTTGGACCAAGAATGCCAATTGGACCAAGAGTGGCTCCCTGAGACATAGACACTGTTTGCACTAACTGGAAGAAGATATGAGTAGAAACCAGTGCAAGAATACATTACAAAACATAAAGAGCAATATGGCACCACCAGAACCAAGTAGTTCTACATCAGCCAGACCTGAACATCCCAACGTAGAAGAAGCAGAAGAAAATGACTTTGAAAATGACTTTAAGAAGATGATAGAGGCCCTTAAAGAGGAAATAAAAAATTCCCATAAAGAAATCAAAGAAAAGACAAACAATAAATTGTAAGAAATCAGTAAATTCCCTAAAGAAAGTCAAGAAAAAGCAGTCAAACAGGTGAAGGAAACAGTTCAACACTTGAAAACTGAAATAGAGGCAAAAGAGAAGACACAAACTGAGGGAATGCTGGAAATGGAAAATCTGAGTAAAGGAGTAGGAGCTATAGATGCAAGCATAACCAAAAGAATGCAAGGGATGGAAGAGAGAATCTCTGGCATTGAACATACAATAGAGGAAATAGATTCATCAGTCAAAGAAAACATTAAAGCCAATAAAGTCATTACACAAAACATCTAGGAAATCTGGGACACTATGAAGAGACCAAAGGTAAGAATAATAAGGATAGAGGAAGAGGAATATCAACTCAAAGGCACAGAAAATATATTCAATAAAATCATAGAAGAAAAATTTCCCAACCTAAAGAAGGAAATGCCTATGAAGACACAAGAAGCTTACAGAACACCAAATAGAGTGGAACCCCCAAAAAAGTCCCCTTCCCACATAATAATCTAATCACTAAACATACATAATAATTAAAAATAATAACAGCAGCAAAGGAAAAAAGGCCAAATAATACATAAAGGCAGACCAATCAGAATAACATCTGACTTCTCAATAGAGACTCTGAAAGCCAGAAGGTCCTGGACAGATTTTATGCAGACACTAAGAGACCATGGATGCCAGTCCAGAGTCCTATATCCAGCAAAACTCTCAATCACCAAAGACAGAGTAAACAAGATATTACATGATAAAACCAGATTTAAACAATACCTATCCACAAATCCAGCACTACAGTAAACACTAGAAGGAAAAGTCCAACCTAAGGAAGTTAGATGTACCCATGAAAACACAGGCAATAGATAATCCCACACCATCAAGTCCCAAAGAAAGGAAACACACAACACTACCACCAAAAAATAACAGGAATTAACAATCACTGGTTGTTAATATTCCTTAATATCAATGGGCTCAATTCACCTATAAAAAGACACAGGTTAACTGAATGGATACAAAAAACAGAATCCATTCTTCTGATGCATACAATAAACACACCTCAATCTCAAAGACAGACACTACCTCAGAATAAGGGGCAGGGAAAAGTCTTTCCAGTCAAATGTTCTTAAGAAGCAAGTTGGTGTTGTTATCCTAGTATCTAGCAAAATAGATTTCAAACAAAAATTAATCAAAAGAGATCAATAAGAACACTACATATTCATAACAGGACAAATCCAACAAGATGAAGTCTGAAACCTGAACATTTATTACTTGAATACAAGGGCACCTACATATATAAAAGAAACTTTACTAAAGCTTAAAGCACACGTTAAACCCCACACACTAATAGTGGGAGACTTCAACATACCATCCTCACCAATAGACAGATCTGCCAGGTCGAAACTTAACAGAGAAATAATAAAAATAACAGATGTTATGATTCAAATATAGTTAATATCCATCTATAGAGCATTCCACTCAAGCACAAGAGAATATACCTTCTTCACAACACTCTGTGGAAACTACTCTAAAATTGACCACATACTCAGTCACAAAGTAAATCTCAACAGATACAAAAAAAAATGGAATAACCTCCTGTATTTTATCAGACCACCATGGCTTAAAGTTAGAATTTAACAACAACACAAATTACAGAAAGCCTAAAAACTGAGTGAAACTGAATAATTCTCAACTGAATCACCACTGGAGCAAGGAAAAAATAAAGAAAGAAATTAAAGACTTCCTAGAATTCAATGAAAATGAGTGTACAACATACCCAAAATTATGGGACATTTATGAAAGCAGTACTAAGAGGAAAGTTCATAGCTCTAAATGCCTACATAAAGAAGTTGGATAAATCTCATACTAGTGACTTAACAGAACACCCAAAAGCTCCAGAAGATAAAGAAGCAAACTCACTCAGGAAGACTAGATGCCAGTAAATAATCAAATTGAGAGCTGAAATGAATAAACTAGAAACAAAGAGAAATAATACAAAGAATCAATGAGACAAAGAGGTGAATCTTGAAGAATATCAACAAGATAGAGAAACCCTTATCCAAGCTAACTAAAAAGCAGAGAGATAATATCCAAATTAACAAAATCAGAAAAGAAAAAGGAAACATAACAACTGACAATGAGGAAATCCAGAGAATCATAAGGACATATGTCAAAAATCTGTACTCCACAAAATTGGATAATCTAAAAGAAATGGACAATTTTCTGCACAGGTACCATATACTCAAATTGAGTCAAGACCAGATAAACAATTTAAATAAGCCTATAACTCCTATGGAAACAGAAGCAGTCATTAAAAATCTCCCAACCAAAAAAAAGTCCAGGGCCAGATGGTTTCAGGTCAGAATTCTACCAAAATTTCAAAGAAGACCTAATACCAATATTCCTCAAATTGTTCCACACAATAGAAACAGAAGGAACATTGCCAAACTCTTTCTATGAGGCTATAGTTACCCTGATACCCAAATCACACAAAGATACTACAGAGAAAGAAAATTACAGACCAATCTCCTTCATGAACATTGATGCAAAAATAATCAATAAAATATTGGCAAACTCAATTGAAGAACACATAAAAAAATTATCCACCATGGTCAAGTAGGCTTAATCCCAGAGATGTAAGGATGGTTCAACATATGAAAATCTGTCAATGTAATACACCATATAAACAAACTGAAAGAAAAAAAAATGGTGATTTCATTAGATCCTGAAAAGGTCTTTGACAAAATCGAACATCCGTTCATAATAAAGGTCTTGGAAAGATTAGGGATACAAGGAACATACCTAAGCATAATAAAAGCAATTTACAGCAAGCCAACAGCCAACATCAAATTAAATGGAGAGAGACTCAAAATGATTCCACTAAAATCAGGAATAAGACAAAGCTTTCCATTCTCCCCATATCTATTCAATATAGCAATCAAAGTTCTAGCTGGAGCAATAAGACAAAAAAAAGGATATCATGGGGATACAAATTGGAAAGGAAGAAGTCAGGCTCTTGCTATTTGCAGACGATATGATAGTCTACATAAGTGACCCCAAAATTCTACCAGGGAACTCCTACAATGGATAATATCTTCAGAAATAAGACAGGATAAAAGATTAACTCAAAAAAAACAGTAGTCCTCCTATATACAAATGATAAATGAGTCGAGAAAGAAATCAGACAAACATCACCCTTTACAATAGCTACAAATAACATAAAATACTTTGGGGTAACTCTAACCAAACAAATGAAAGACCTATATGACAACTAATTTAAGTCCCTGAAGAAAGAAATTGAAGAGGATATCAAAAAAATGGAAAGATCTCCCATGCTCATGGATAGATAGAACCAACATAATAAAAATGGCAATCTTACCAAAAGCAATCTACAGTTTCAATGTAATCTCCATTAAAATCCCAACAATTGCCTTCATAGACCTTGAAAGAACAATACTCAATTTCATGTGGAAAAACAAAAAAATCTAGTATATTTAAGATAATCCTTTACAATAAAGCAACTTCTGGAGCCATTACCATCCCTGACTTCACGCTCTACTATAGTGCTATAGTAATAAAAACTGTGGTGATGTTTTATTGTGCTGAAATGTGGTGATATTTTATTTGTATGTTAATAAATAAAGTTTGCCTGGAGATCAAAGGGAATAGCAAGCCATTTTAAGGTAAACACAAAAGTCAGGCAGTGGTAGCACATACCCTTAATCCGATCACATGTCAGGCAGAGTCTCTGTGTGTTCAAGGACACACTAGGGAACAGCCAATAGTGGTGACATATGAATTTAATCCCAGTACCAACCATAGAGAGCTGGAGGTCTGTACAGACAGGCAGTAACAAGGAAGTGAGGTATCTGGGCTAAGAGACAATGAGAGGGCAGAACAGCAAGGCAATAAAAGCCTAGGTACACAGGAAGTAGCTCTCTTGGGAAGCTATGGCAGCATGGTGAGCTAAGGTTAGCTGGTGGCTCTCACTATTTCCCTAGTCTATAAGGCATTCTACATTTGGCTCTGTGTTTCTTATTTAATAATACCATTTAGAAATTCATCTACAAAAATACAGCTTGGTATTGGCATAAAAAATGGAAATGGGGACCAATGGAATCAAATTGAAGATCCTGACATTAATCCACAAACCTATGAACACCAAATTTTGGACAAAAAAGCCCATGGTACTGGACTAGTCCCCCTAGATAAGCAAGACAGTTGTTTAGCTTGAACTGTTTAGGGGGCCTGTAGCTAGAGTTTTTCTGGTTCTGCCTGGACCACGGTCAGGACAAATCTCTCTCACCCCCAGTCCCACAGCTACTCAGACCCAACTAAGTAAATACACAGAGACTCCTATTGCTTACGAACTGTATGGCCGTGGCAGGCTTCCTGTTATCTAGTTTTTCTATCTTAAATTAACCCATTTCTATTAGTCTATACTTTGCCACATGGTTCTTGGCTTATCAGCACCTTACATCTCGCTTGTCATGGTGGCTGACAGTGTCTCTCTGCCTCAGCCTTTCTGTTCCCAGAATTCTCTTCTCTGCTTGTGCTGCCTATACTTCCTGCCTGGCTACTGGCCAATCAGTGTTTTATTAATTAACCAATCAGAGCAACACATTTAACATATGGAACATCCCACAGCAGGGGCCCCCAGGCAGTGGGATCCAGACCTGTCCCTAGTGCATGAGCCAGCTTTTTGGAGCCTAGTGTCTACGGTGAGACACTTTGCACAGTCTTGGTGCAGGGAGGAGGGGCTTGGACCTACCTCAGCTGAATGTACCAGGCTCTGCTGACTTCCCATGGGAGACCTTGCCTTGGAGGAGGTGGGAATGGGGGGTAGGTTGTGGGGGAATGCTGAGGGAAGGAGGAGGGAGGACAGGGGATTCTGTGGTTGGTATGTAAAATGAATAGACAATCTCTTAAAAAAATAGACAAAGAAGCCAATACTGTACAATGGAAAAAAGAAAGGATCTTCAACAAATGGTGCCGGCATAACTGGAAGTTATCATGTAGAAGGCTGCAAATAGATCCATATCTATCACCACATACACACTCAAATTGAAGTGGATCAAAGACCTCAACATAAATGCAGTTATACTGAGCCTGACAGAGGAGAAAGTAGGAAGTAGTCTTGAATACATTGGCACAGGAGATCACTTCCTAAATATAACACCAGTGGCACAGACACTGAGAGCAACAATTAATTAATAAATGGGACCTCCTGAAACTGAGAAGGCTCTGTAAGGCAAAAGACATGGTTAATAAGACAAAATTGCAGCCTACAGAATGGGAAAAGATCTTCACCAACCCCAAATCTGACAGAGGGCTGATCTCCAATATATATGAAGAACTCAGGAAACTAGACAACAAAATACCAAATAATCCAATTTAAAAAAATGAGCTACAGAGCTAAATGGAGAACTCTCAACAGAAGAATTCCAGATGGCTGCAAGACATTTAAGGTATTGTTCAATATCCCAGGAATCCATAAGGATCATCCAAGTTTAGACTACTAGCAATAGTGGAGAGGGTGCCTGAAGTGGCCTATCTTGGTAATCAGATTAGTGAGTACCCTAACTGTCATCATAGAGCCTTTATCCAGTAACAGATGGAAGCAGATGCAGAAGTCCACAACCAAGCACCAGGCCAAGCTCCAGGAGTCCAGTCAAAGAGAGGGAAGAGGGATTGTATGAGCAAGAGGCATAAAGATCTTAATGGGGATATCCACAGAGACACCTGAACCAAGCTCTTAGGAACTCATAAACTTTAGACCAACAGTTGTAGAACCTGCATGGGACCAGACTAGATCCTCTGCATAAGGGAGACAGTTATGTAGCTGGGTCTATTTGAGAGGCCCCTGGCAGTGTGATCAGGATCTATTCCTGGTGCATGAGCTGTCTTTCTGAATCCCATTACCTATGGTTAGACACCTGCAGGGGTCAGGGCCTGGATCCTGCCTCAACTCAATGTACCAAGCTTTGCTGCCCCCCCCCCCCGTGGGAATACTTACCAATTTTGGAGGAGGGGATGAATGGTGGGTCGGGGAGGGGGCATTAGGCGAGGGTGGGGCAAGCAGGAGGAGGGATGAAAGGGGATCTGTGGTTGATATATAAAATGAATAAAATTTCTTTTAAATGAAAAAAAAATAAAATGTAAAAAATAGAAAGTGATGGATCTCTGCATCCAGATCCCAGGTGGATCTCTGGGAGTCCAATTAACGAGAATGAGGAGGGTTTATATGAGTGAGAATTGTTGAGACCAAGGTCGGATAAAGCACAGAGACAATTAGCCAAACAAACGGAAACACATGAAATATGAACCAATGGCTGAGGGGTCACCAACTGGATCAGGCCCTCTGAGTGGGTGAGACAGTTGATTGGCCTGATCTGTTTGGGAGGCATCCAGGCAGTGGGACCGGGTCCTGTGCTCACTGCATGAGTCGGCTGTTTGAAACCTGGGGCCTATGCAGGGTCCCTAGGCTCGGCCTGGGAGGAGGGGACTGGACCTACCTGGACTGAGTCCACCAGGTTGATCTCAGTCTGTGGGGAAGGCTTTGCCCTGGAGGAGATTGGAATGGGGGGCGGGCTGGGGGGAAGGTGGGGGGGGAGGGGGGAGAACAAGGGAATCTGTGGCTGATATGTAGAACTGAATTGTATTGCAAAATAAAAATTAAAAAAAAAATAGAAAGTGACATGATCACAAACATATATGTGTCTTTGATTGATAACATTGTTAATTAAATATGTGTAACACAAATCATGTATTATTTGAATCTAGTAATATATTATCATTTGATTAAAAAATTTAATTTTCCATGTTACTTCCCAGTATTTCTAGCATTTAAAAAGAAAGTGAAATGACACAACATAATTATTTCACTGTATTTACTATAAGCACATGAATGCTATGAAAATTAAGACGATCCTTAATAACATGTTTTCATTGTTAGTCTATTTAAATATTTAACTGATTTGAGAGATTTCAAATAAGTCTTGAGATTTATTTCATTTTATATTTTACTCTTAAAACTTATTTTAGTGGGACAGCGGTGGTGCATGCCCTTTATTCCCAGCACTCCAGAGACAGAAGCAGGCAGATCTCTGTGAAGTTGAGTCCAGCCTGGACTACAGAGCAAGATCCAAGAAAGGCAACAAAACTACACGGAGAAACCCTGTCCCCAAAACAAAACAAAACAAAACAAAACAAAAAACAAAACAAAAAAACATATTTTAATTACAACGTGTTATATCCAGAAATAAGAATAATAAAATACTTTAAGGTCATCTTCAAAAAATGAAAATAAAAAATAAAAAACCGAGCTCATTTGGATTTATCACAATTAACAATATATGGTTGTTTTTTCATCTACTTGAATTTTCTTTTAATCAAGTTCAACAAATTTATTCAACCAATATGTACAGCTACAAAATTCTAAAATCTTAAATATTTAGTAATAAATGTTATTAGTTTAATATTAAATAAGTCTTAAACTGAAGACTTAGTTTATTTTCTACTAATATGTGGAAAAGCTATATATTATTAATAATAATTTCAGATTTACTTCTACCTGAAGTTTTATAATTATGGATTCATGAATCAAATGTTATTAACCAGAATTAGGAATTATATTTACTGCTTATAGTTTGAAAATTGGACAATAATTTTGGAATCATAATTCATCTATACCTTCTCATCTGTTCTATTTTGTGTTTTCTATGTAGTTCAATTTTCCATACCACTTTTTAAAATAATTGTTTGATTTTCTTTAGAAATCTGCACTATATACATTCTCAAAGTAATAAACTGCTATTTTCCAGGTAATCAGTCTCAAAAACTTATGAAGAGATCTAAAAATTTCTCTGAAGTAAAACGAAATCCACAGAGATTCTCTGGTGTCTCCACCAGAAAAGCTGGAGTCAAAGAGCACATGCCAAATAAAATTCATTTCCTAGCTTTCAAGACAGCAGACAGCATGGGGATAAAGTCTAAGTTACCATCCACATAGGTGATAAATAGATTCTGGTCATGAACTTGACTCTTCAACAGATCTAGAATGTTCTCAACAACAATCTCATTGGATGGTACTGAGGAGAGACCAGTTCTTGGAGGAACAAGAGGATGATTTCTGAGTCAGAACACAAATGTGTAATTCTAGTATCTCACAGTCATACCTGAGGTCCAACAGAGGACTCATTGTGGAGCTCACCTGAGTTATTTCTCAAATCTCTGGTGAAAGTCCCCTGCAGTATTTTAGAGAATCAGCCCAGAAATGCATGTACACCCCACAAATAGTACAATCACATCTCCTCTCATTCCTCTCAGAAAGAATACCGTAGAGATTTTTGGAAAATTGTGTTTTTCAGTGTGATTATGCAGTTTTTTATTTATTTATTTTTTATTAAGCTGCATTCCAAACACAGAATCTGGAATATAAAGAATCATTTTTTATGAAAGGTTTCATAATAAAGGAATGGTTCCCAACTATTTGAAACATATTCTGCATTACAAGAGGGTTTTAAAAAGATGAGTGTAGCAAATTTATTCACAGTAATGAAACTTTCTAAAGTAACTCTTCTAAGGAGAGGAAGTCAGGACTCTAGCTAGTCTCAGAAAGCAAATCTATCCTCATAATTTGCCAGTCAAGAAAACTTTAAGGATATATTGGTATAAACTATGACTATTATCAAAAAGAAAAAAAAACATAGAGTTAAAAACTAGAAAAGAGATATAGATTATTATTCTGTCTTTACGCCAAGCCGAGAAACTCAATTCTGTCACCTCATTTGAGTAAAATTTAGTAGGAAAGGAATAGAAATGAGATAGCACCCAACTGTTAGAAAAATGTGCAATGCATTTAGAAATAAATCTAATAGGAAGCACAAGCTCTTCATAGGAAGAAAACAAAAATCTAATAAAAGCCTTGAAAAATATTTCATAAACCCCAAGGCTTAATGTGTTTAAGAATAAAGAGACATACCATTATAAACTAGGTAATTTTCTCTGAATTGATGGATTGAACACATATCACTGTCTAAAATCAAAAAGAAATACTTGATTTTTTCCTACAATTAATGTTATATTTTTTGTTTTCCAAATCTATAGGAAATAAATGTTTATTTATGATATAAAATAAGAGATTTTTTTTCTGTTTCCCTCAAAGCAATCAATTCTCTGAGCACTGTTTATTGAACCACTTATCCTTTTATTCTTTTGAAATGTCAAACTTGGCTTTTTTATTTTGCACATAAATCCCATGTTATTTCATTTCTCTATTTATAATCTGAATCAAGATCACACCAATGATCCACAATTTTCATATCAGTACTCATAGCTCACAGGGTAGTTATTGACACATTGAGAGCTTTTAATTTACCAAATTATTCTTAATAATTTTTATTCTACATATTTCTGTGTGAGATAGGGAACAAAATTACTATCTGTGAGACTTTAATTTGTTCCATTATGCTCAAAAGTTATTCTAACCAATCTGAAAACTTATTTTTATTGAAGTAGTTAGTTTTTAAATATTTTTATATCTTCCCTTTATTCCTTCCCTGTTTGCATACTTAACATACTTGCTTTTTTTCCTGATGTTTGGCTTCTTGTTGTTCTCTTGTGTGTATGTGTGTAAACACGGGTGTCATGCTGCACATTAGAAAGTTGGAGAATGACTGAGAAAATTGGGTCCACTTCACCAATGTAGATCCTGTGGTAGTTTGAACAAGAATGGCCCTCATTGGCTCATACATTTGAATGTTTAGTCACCTGGGAGTGGCACGAATTGAAATGATTAAGTAGGTTAGGAGATGTGGTCTTGTTGAAGGAAGTGTGTCACTGATGCGTGCTTTGAGGTTTTGAAAACTCCAGCGTCACTCTTTTGGCCTGTGAATCAAGATGTACTGCTTATCTACTCCTCTAGCACCAGATTTGATTGAAAGTTCCCTGCCATGATGTTCCCTTCTGTGATGATAATGCACTAAACTTCGGAACCAGTAAGACCACCCACATTTAAATGATTTACTTCAAAAAGTTGCCTTGGTCGTGGTGTCTCTTCACAGCAATAGAACAGCGATTAACACTGAAGTTGGTACCAGAAGTGGGGTATTGCTAGTCAGACATTGGGAGAATGTGGGAGACTTTGGGACTCTGGAATAGAGAAGTGGTTGGATAGTCTAAATAGTGGGGCATTCTAGTAGGAGCATGAACAACAGTCCTGCTAGCACCAATTGAACTGTGGGGCCAAGGTTACGAAGTTTTAGGGGGAAAGAATGTTAGTAAGAGGCCCAGCAACCATACTTATGTATTACTGCAAAGAATGTAGTTTGCTTTTTGTCTTAAAAATCTGCCTGAGGCTATGTCGAAGAGTTTTGGATTAATGGTATAGGCAGAGGAAAGTTTAAGACAGCATAAGGATTGACTGCTATGAAGTTAGTAGTAGTCACTCTTACAAAGTTATACATTGAAAAGGAGCAAGTGGCCAAGTGGAAATTTTTTGTTCTTGTTGTTTTTTCGAGACAAGGTTTCTCTGTGTAGCTTTGCGCCTTTCCTGGAACTCGCTTTGTAGATCAGGCTGGCTTCAAACTCACAGAGTTCCGCCTGCCTCTGCCTCCCGAGTGCTGGGATTAAAGGCGTGCGCCACCACTGCCTGGCCAGAATTTTTTTTTTTTTTTAATGTGTAATTTGTGAAGAAAACAAGCACCAGGAAGTGTAATGGGAACTAAGTCCTGTGCTCAAGGGGATAAAACTTTTAAAGACAAGTCTGATAATAAAGGATGAAGGGAGCTTAGCTTAGCCTCCAACTTAGGAAAAGGAATTAAAGAGAAGCTTATGCAGTGAAAGAAGTCATCAAAATATGAAAGGCATTGAAAAAGTGTTTGAATGAGGGATCTATGTTTCAACTTCAGCAAGGAGAAGAATTTGGCAGTTTGAGCCACATGGTCCTGGCTTTAGAATAAAAAATACAAGAAAGGAGCTGTGAAATCCATCTCTGCATTTAAAGAAAGTCACTGAAACTGGGCATGTGTCAAAATTTCCCCTACATGGAAGTCCAGAGTAGCCATTGCATGAAGCTGTGATATTGAAATCTATATTTCATTGGGGACCCCTAGATGTGGGAGATGTCACAGTTGTAGAGTAACAACCAAGGAAAGATGAAGACTACTTGTGGATCCAGCTGAGAGATAAGTGTATTGCAATCAAAAAAACTGAAAGGAGTTGCATAGCTTTAGAGCCCCATCTCCTTTTATTTATTTATTTTTTCCGAGACAGGATTTTTCTGTGTACCTTTGTGCCTTTCCTGGATCTTGCTCTGTAGACCAGACTGGCCTTGAATTCACAGAGATCCTCCTGGCTCTACCTCCCAAGTGCTGGAATTAAAGGCATGTGCCACCACCTCCCAGCTTCTTTAGAGCCTTTTGACATCAGGCATGGAGATGCATACTTTGGAGTATGCCCTGATGATTTTATATCTAGCTTTGGTCCAGTATTTCTTCACTATGCTCCCAGTTGTAATTGTAATGTATGTTCTGTTCCATTATATATTGGAAGTATGTAATCTCCTTTTAAAATTTGATTTTATAAAGGGTTACAGTTAAGATATTGCCTTGAGTCTCAGAGGAGAATTGGAAATATGGGCTTTTTAACAGTCTTGAGACTGCAAAAGAATATGGGGAATTTTGAAGTGTGTCTAAATGCAATTTGCATTATAATATGACTATAAGCCTTTGGAGGTCAGGGAGTGGACTCTGATGGTTTGAACAAGCATGGCCACCCTAGGCACATATATTTGAATGCCCAGTCACCAGAGAATTTCTCTATTTTAATGGATTCAAAGGACTAGAGGGTTTGGCCATGTTAGAGAAATTATGTTACTGGCAGTGATTTTTTGAGGTTGCAAAAGCCCAATGCCAGCTCAGAGACACTTTCTTTCAGCCCACGGATAAGGATGGGTCTCTTTGCTACTTCTTCAGGACCATTCTTACTCACATCTTTCCTGGAGCCATGCTTCCTGCCATGAAGAAAATGGACTAATCCTTTGAAACTGTAAGCAAATCTAAAAGAATGAAATTAAATGCTCTCTTTTATAATAGTTGCCTTGGTCATGGTGTCCCTTCACCTCAATGTAACACTAGGACAGGTCTTAAAAATGGAGCTCAGTATGTCAGCCTTAGTGACAAGCACCCTATCTGAGACATGCCACTTGTCTTACAGATCTGGTTCACTTTCCTTTTTTTCTTGCTGTCATATGATCTATAATTTTAATAATAAGCACAGATCCTATAAGAAAAATAAATATGCCTTATTACATATGAAATATGTATTCTTTGTTTTGTCATCTTTGTTGAGGAGAAGGGTTCAGTTAATCTTTATCTGTGTGTGTTTAAGATACGTGTCATTTCCAAAACGCAGGCCCCTGAAACTAAATGAAGATCAAATGAGGAACATTAATTAGATACATTCATCTCCATTTGAAACACTTGTTTCAGTCACAGACACACAACCTACACCTCACCAAGCATCTTCCACATGATGTTGCTGAATCAGAAACTATGGAGTCTAATCTAGTCTATCAAAACTAAAACAATGATTTTATTCTTTTATTATGAGGAGTTACATTCTTGGTCTCCCACAAATGGGACGGATGAGGTGTGTGATCTCAAACACCAAGAAGCATTGAAAACCATGAGAGATCCTTTATGATAATGAGGAAATCAACCCAAGAGACAAAATATATAGTCAGAGGAAAGCAAAAAAATTACCAGTAGAAATAATAGATAAAAGGATACTGAAAGTCTTGCATTTTATTTTTTTTGACTTTTTGTATCATACATTGTTTTAAAGCCAATAAACAGATAAACTTGAAGTTGTGATTATCTAACATTGAAAATGCCTTATTGAAATTTACTTTTAGAAGAATGATGATAGAATGATTTAATTTGCTAAGTGAAATAGAGGTGGAAGAAATAAATAAATGGCAAAGAAATCCTCATTATTTTGTTATGTTAACTATTGTATTATCTTTTTAATAAAATTTGATTTTCATATAACTTCTTTAATAAACTGCTCAAATTCAAGTATTTTTAAATGTTAGTTTTAATACAGAATTCGGTCATATATTTGAAATCACAATCTTTATTTGCTATACTGTTTTGATAAGAAATTTCAGGTCTTAGAAATTTAGACTGATGATGGCTGAGTAATCAGAAGCTAGCCTCATTTCCTCCATATAACCAAAGCGAATTTCTACCACATAAACTTCATGGTTTTTTCATACAGGTTTGTGGTGTAGCTGTTCTACTCTTTTGAGATGGAGGATCTCAATATTTAGTCCAGATTAGTAGAAATGTCATGGTGCTCTTACGACAACATCGCAGTACTCTAATTGTTGCTGCACAATATTCGGTGTGTGTCTTGCTTTACATTTATTGTGGGAGCAAATAATTAGAGACTACACAGAGATGTTGAGAAATAACCCCTCTTACAACATTAGGTGAGCAGTCAGATATTCTTGCAGGAGAATAACCGCGATTCATAATTTTGTGCAAGTAAACTGTTCAGACTCTGAACGTTATAGGAAAGTAGAAGTTATGTACTGGTTGTTAAATTTGTTATGATCTGAATCTAACATATCCTTTGAAACAAGTCATGCTTATCTCTAGCTCATGGCACTATTCTGAAGATTACAGATATTTGTCAGAGGAAGGCTCTGGCTAAGGAAGGTACCACTGATGCTGACAATTCTAAGGCGATATACACTTCTATTTTCTATCTGCCTTCTCTACTTCCCCAAGTATATCATGTAAAGAACATGGGTGCTCTGCTTCTGACAGACACTATGAGCACCTTAACTACTATCTTTGCTGAGATACCTTAACCACCACGAGGGGTGAGACCAAAGAAAGCTGCCCTCTCTTAACATACTTTGTACCTTTAATGTATAATGTATTTTATGAGATTTTTTTCACAGAAATTTGAAAGTTCACTAAAACAGTAGGTATAGGCAAAGAAAATGCAGATGACCACGAAAGTTTTAAGCTGAGCGGCAGAACAAAGAGAAGTAATATTAATAAATTGGATTTGATATTAGAATGATCAAATATATGGAGAGGGAAGGCAAAAAGTAGGTTTTAAAATTTCTTAAACTATCAATTTAGATGTGTTCATTAGAAGGCAATTGCATATATAAGTGGATACAGAAGTAATATAAGGTGAAATTATAGACGCAGAGTTTTCAGAGTATGAATGGTATTTAAAGTTTGAAAGTGGATCAAATTATGTAAATGAAAACTTGCTTCCCAATCAAGGTGTAAAACAATGAGCTATTACAGGAATTATTAACAAAATAGATAAAAATATTTAGTGGGAATACATAAATGATCAGCATCAATTTTGTACAGTATATAACTGAGTATATTTCAGTTTGGTGGCTATGTTGGACACTCATGATAATCTGTGCAATATACTTTTTATCCCTATCTTTAAGCTTCTGAAAGTACTGAAGGTAGGGGCATAAATTTCTAAACTTACATAGGAAGTTTTTCTTGTAAGATATTCATTGGGGGAACCAGTTATTTCAAATCTTGAATAAGAGAAGGCTAGAAGGATATCCTTGCAACGAGACATTTCTTAGCACCACAGAGGTTCAATCTTCAGCACTATAACTGTTATTCAGTGCAATAATAACTGATATTTCCTTGTAGAAAAGACCAGTTCAATATTTAAATGTTATCTAAATTTGACTCATTCCCTGTTTATAGCCTGCTTGCTGTTTATAGTTCCTTACTGTTTTTGTTTTGTATTATTTTGTTTCTGAAGAGCATTCCCACAGCAATTCTTGTATATCAGTTCTTTTTTTTTTTGGTTTTTAGAGACAGGGTTTCTTTGTGTAGCTTTGCACCTTTCCTGGGACTCACTTGGTAGCCCAGGCTGGCCTCAAACTCACAGAGATCCTCCTGCCTCTGCCTCCCGAGTGCTGGGTTTAAAGGCATGCACCACCACCGCCCGGCTGTATATCAGTTCTTTTATCGCAAGTTTTTTTTTAGGGGGAAGACCACCTAAGTAATACTCTCACTGCACTTAAAAAAAAAAAAAAAAAAAAAAAAAAAAAAAACCTAAGAAGCTTAACTTATGTTTCATTTCTGAGAAGAAAGTAAAAACTAAGAAGAAGGAAGAATTTGAAATAATGTTAGGGAGTAAATATTTAAGTGTATATGGACTCAGGTCAGCCACTAGCTAGATGAGCTGGAACACACCTTCATTCTTGTATTTATGCTTCTCAGTATATTATAGTTGTAGTAGTTGAAAATTTACCCCTGTGCTGAGCTGCAATGTGAAAAACAGAATGGAATGTACTGAATGGTGAAATGTTGCTTGAGTTTGAGATATATGGAGGAACAGTAATTATTAGGACAATGGAAGTTTGTGACTTTTGTTAAGGATACAGAATATTCAGGGATCGTAAAAGATTGTACTCAAGGGAATTCATCATATGTGCAAAGAAATATGCTGTATCTAAAATTCTCAGTCAAGAAAAATAATCTTATCTATACTGTTTGGAGGATTGATTATTCCGTACATCACATTTCAGACATCTATAAAAATATCACAACATCAGTAAAATTGAATTGTTAGCTTTGGATATCCATTGTGCCACCTCTAGATACTAAATAGAGAAATACTGAGGCCATGAAAAACATCAAAGTAGAGAACTGATGGGGAAATCTTAGACTCACCCAAGTCTTAGAAACTAAAGAATAGGTCTTACTACTTTTTCCCTTTTTTGAGACAAAAACAGTTACCTATTTCTTAACTCTTTTCAGTAAATCTCTCCAGTAATATGCATCTTCTTAAGTATCCAAGCTTGATTACAATCCTGGAATAAAACCATTAATTATCACAAGAACACAGTTTTCTCTAACAAAGAAATCAATGTCATTGCTAAGGGTAGAGTGTGTTTAAAAGACAAAATAGCTGTGTTTATGGATTAATGCATTCTAGCAAAAACTTGTACTCTATGCAGGGGAATGGCTCAGTACCATGAGGGTTAAACATAAATAGAAAATAGAATTAGCTTGCCAATAAAGGTTTCTTTCATGTGTCACATTATTTATAGTCCTAGTGAAAGCATGAGGAGTCAGATCTAATATTGTATCTTAAAAAAAATGCCTTTCAGAAGCTTGCAAACCAACAGTCCCTATTAATTGAAGTAGGGCTGCCTGCAACACTGACAGTCTGTGGAAGACGGGTCAAAAGGCTCAGAGAACTGGAAGCACAGTGACAGCTGTGCAGTGTGAGACCTGAAGCTGACATTCCGGGTGTTTCCTAAGAACAGGAGTACACTGCTATCACCGGCAATGATGAGCAGACCGTGAGGCAGTGCTACAAGCATTACCATTGTGTCATGGCTGATCTTTGTTGATCCTAGCTAACAAGACTTGCTGTTGCAGAATGTGCATGTCTAATCACGAAGACGATGATAGGGAATAGAAGCACTAGGGCGTACTGGCAGGTTTTTGCACTCACCAGTAAGGTTTTATAATAATAATCAGAAACCAGTTAAAAACACCTGCCTGGAAGTTTCCTTTGTATAAACTTATGGCAGTGGCTCAAAAGACTATTAATAGGTTTTTTTCAGGGGACATAATAAGTTACGAACTGAAAAGGGAAAGCTCTAATTGATATGAAGAAAAGATAGCTACAATCTTGGAGATAAGGCAATGACTTTGGTGGAAATGAGATGGTAAATCAACTATTAATATAAAGTAATGAACTGGGGATCAGGATGGGCACCTCATGCTACAAGGAAAGAGCCCTTGTGTAGAAGGTAAGAATCAGGAACCACTTGATATGTGTAATCACATATAATTCATCTCACTTGGTTTCATTGATATCATATGGTAGCAAAATTAAGGTCACTAGCACATTTTTCTTTATTCTTCTCTCATATATTACATCCCAAGTGCAGTTTTTCCTCCCTTCTCTCCTACCAATCCCCCATTCGCACATCTCTTCTCCCTCAGAGCCACTACTCCTCCCTTTCCCTTCAGAAAAAGTCTGACCTCCCAGGGATATCAACCAAATATGGCATGCCAAGTAAACAATAAGACAAAGCACATCCCCAAGAGTCAGAGACAGCCCCTGCTCCAACTCTTAGGATTCCTACAAGAACACCAAGATGTACATTTATAACATATAAGCAGAGGAACTAGGTCAGGCCTATACAGGCTCCTTGATTCTCAAGTCAATCTCTGCGAGCCCCTATGAGCCCTGGATACTTGATTCTGTGCGCTATGCCATTTATTTGTGTGCCTGACCCCTCTGGCTCCTACAGTCCTTCCTCCTCCTCTTCTGCAGAATTCCCCAAGCTGTGTCTTATGTTTGGCTGTGGGTCTCTGCATCTGCTCCCATCAGTTCCTGGATGAAGTTTCTCTGATGACTATCATGCTAAGCCTCAGTCTATTAGTATAGTAGAATATCATTAGGAAATAAGGGATCATCTCATTGGCTTTTTCCCCTGGGTTCTGTTGGGTTCCATACTAGGTCTCTGGGCTATCCAGACTCTGGTCCCACACCATGCAGGCAGTATCAGCTGTAGACTGTCTTGCAGTATGGATATCAAGTTGGACCAGTCATTGATTAGCTATTTCTACAAATTCTGTGCCACCTTTAACCCAGCATGTCTTGCAGGTAAGACAAATTGTAAGTTGAAGGTTTTGTAGCAGGGCTGCTGTCTGATCACTGCACTGGTATACTTGCCTGGTTAGAGAAGACGGTGGGTTTAGGTTTTGTATCCTCCATTACTAGGAGTCTTCATTATTGTCACCCTGGAAGATCCCTGGGAGTTTCCATTGCACTAGGTTTCCACTGCACCCCAGAAATGTTCCCCCCAATCCAATCATCTCTCCCAGTACTCTCCCCTCCCATCTTATCCCTCCTGTTTTCACCCCCCATTCTACCTGCAAAATCGATTCTATTTCCCCTTCCCAGGGAGATCCACACATCCCACCTTGAGCCCTCCTTGTTACTTAACCTCTCTGAGTCTGTGGATTGTTACAAGACATCCTTTGCAGCTAATCTTCACTTCGAAAGGAGGACATACCATGTTTGTCCTTTTGTGTCTGGGTTACCTAACTAGGGGTGATGTTTTATAGTTCCATCCATATGTCTGCAAATTTCATGTCACTATTTAATAGCTGAATAATACTCCATTGTGGATATATACTACATTTTCTTCATTCATTCTTCAACTGAGGGACATCTAGGTTATTTTCAGGTTTTTAACTTTTGATACAAAACATTTTAGATGAATGAGATAATATTTTCTTGTTTTTTCAACTCCATTTACTTGATTCATAATGATGTCAAACATTATTTTCATAAATATGTTAATTGTGTAAAATTATTCTTTAAGAAATGTGTCAGTATCATTTGCCTATTCAAATATAGATTTTCTTGGGATTCAGTCTAGGGTTTGCTTATATATTATGGCTATTCATCCTTTATAAGATGAATAGTCCACTCTTTTTCTCTCTACTGTCTGGATATCATCTTAATCCAATTTCTGGTGTCCTGTTTTACAATGAAAAGCTTATAGCACTTTCTGTTCATTTTTGTTATTGTTGATGTTGTTTATTATCTTGTGCTTTTCACTCTTGTATAAAGAAATAAGCATTATAATGGTGTCCTAAATGTTCCCCCTATGTTTTCTTTTAGCAGGTTCCTAGTATCAGGAATTCTGCTCTCATTTTGATTTATTGTTAGTTAGTTACATATAAGCTGAGAGACATTGTCAAGTAAATCCAGTTACTCTGAACCTGATAGAAGAGAAAGGAGGAAGTAGTCTTGAACACATTGGCACTGGATATCACTTCCTAAATATAACACCAGTAGCACAGACACTGAGAGAAACAATTAATAAGTGGGACCTCCTGAAACTGAGAAGGTTTGTAGGGCAAAGAACATGATCAACAAGACAAAATGACAGCTTACAGAATGGGAAAAGATCTTCACCAATCCCACATCTGATAGAGGGCTGTTATCCAGAATATATAAAGAACTCAAGAAATTAGTCATCAAAATACACAACAGTCCAATTAAAAAATGGGCTATAGAGCTAAACAGAGAATTCTCAACAGAAGAAGCTCAAATGGCTGAAAGACATTTAAGAAATTGCTCAACATCCTTAGTCATCAGGGAAATGTAAACCAAAAGGACTCTGAGATACCATCTTATACCTGTCAAATGGCTAAGATCAAAACACACTGAACATAGCCTATGTTGGAGAGGATGTGGAGCAAGGAGAACACTTCTTCACTGTTGGTGGTAATGCAAACTTGTATAGCTATTTTGGAAATCAATATGGCGTTTTCTTAGAAAATTTGGGATCAACCTCCCTCAAGACCCAGTTATACCACTCTTGGCCATATACCCAAGGAATGCTCAATCATACCAGAAGGACACATGCTCAACTATGTCTTCTGAATGGGAATGCCTAGCTTTCTCTGCACTTTTAGTTCTGGATAGATATTTTTCCCAATGTATATTTTTGGTTTCTTTATCGCTAAGTAAATGGTATGAGTTAAAATTTGAATTCTCTGTCTATAAATAATCATACATTACGCCATAATTTCAATTACCATACATTGTGTATATATTATCAAATATTGTAATATCTCCTAATGTTTACTTCTTGGACATAATTGTTTATGCTATTGAAAATCTTTTGTTTGTCTATAAAAATTTTGTGATTATTTTTACTAGTTCTGATAAAAATTGAATTCATATTTTGATGATGATGGGAATGAATTTGTAGTGTGCTTTATGTAGTAAGGACATTTTACACATCTTAATACTCCCAATCATGAGGACTAGAAGTGTGTTCATTTGTGTACTTTTATGTATGTACTATTCAATTTCATTCATCTACACTGAATAGTTTTCATTGGAAAGGCCTTTCATTCCTTAGTTAAGTGCTTTTATAAACATTTCATTCATTTGTTCATTTATTATTTGTTACCTTGTTTTATTAAATTCCAAGTACTGCAATATTATTTGTTACTTTGTTTTCTTAAATTTCAAGTACTGCAATAACCGTTTAATTTGCTCAGAGAAGAAATGTTCTTCCAGTACAGAAATGCATAGTCATTGACAGTGATGAATGACTTCGCTTATATTTTAAGTGATCTAGGAAATAAATGTGTGAAACCAACCCCAAGATGTAACTGGAAAGCGAAATACAGATGAGCTTAGGGAATAAGCAAAAGGTTGAAAATATGCCTTGGTAATTGCCATCAGCAAACTTCTGCTGGGATTTAGTCGGGATCTGCCGTCTAAGTCTCTATTCATATAGGACCAGTGACTTGTGTTGTGGGGGCAGAGCTGAGAGGGAAGCAGGATCCCCAGAGTGAAATTTCTCACATCACACATCTGATTTAACATATGCCGTTACTGAATGTCAGACCTGCTGCATCGGAGAGAGCAACCTTCCCCTGGGAGAACCATCTAGTTAGTGACAAGTTGTTTACCCTGGGCCTTTTCCATTCTCATTAAATGCAAAGTTTCATCTTGACATTGGTTCAGTCATTTTCTGGGCATGTATTTTGTTTTTATTTACCGCCTATCATGCTCCTTCGGCCACCACCATTTGTGTGTGGTCCACACAAGAATATTTTGCATGGAAATTTTGAACATACCATTCTTTTCCTAGGATAAGGAAAATTCCTCATGCCAAATTAAGTGCGAAGGACATAAAGCAAACAAACAAATAGATAAATAAATAAATGAAAAAATAACTAAATAACCAGAGGGATTTTTACACAGTTCTTAATGTTTAGGCTACAGGATGATTTAAAAAAAAAGAATATGGTTATGAGGAGTTCAAACACTGTATGTAAACGTGAAAGAGGCAAATTTTTCATTCCATGTCATTTCTCATGTATCCGTTTCCTTTTCATGCAATTTTTTTTAATATTTGTCCTTTGTGTGTTTGGAGATTCAATTCATTGATTTAGCAAAGAGCAAGCATATATTCATCTTAAGCTATAGAAAAATCCTGAGCAGTTTCCATAATGTGCAGAGATAATAGCATATGGAATGTGATAGGACTAAAGATGACTGATGATTGTGGTATCTCAGCTCCAGTTTGACTTCCATATTGCTTCCAAACTATAGCAACGTCCTGAAGCAGAGAGGGAAAGAGTGTTATGAATCAGAGCTCAAGAAGAACTTTAGGGATTGGAGGAAGCAGTGAATAAGTGAAAACCTGAGTGAATGTGTTTTGTTGAAATGGGCATGGATGGCCACACCAAAGAATCCAAGCCTTCAACTCATGTGAAACCAACAGAGCTATTCCCTATGTGAGCCATATTCAGAAGATGGTAAAGCTTTCCTTGGGGATCTGAATGTGAGAGAGTGACCAATATTTATACAAATTAACAACTGCAGCATCCTCCACGGACACACACTTAAAACTAGAGAATGCTCACCAGAAGATACTGCCTACCAAAACTAGCTATTCCCACCCACTGTAATATACATATGAACAATTGAGGTTCGAAGTTACTGCTGTTGCAGCTCTCTCTATCAGAGTGCACATCCCGCATTATCCCACCTTCTCTCTATGTGTCTGTGTGTTTGTTATTTCTTCATTACTTCAACACTGTTTGTCAGAGTTCCAGGATCAAGGTATGAAGGTCATGGTAGCCAACTGCTATAAATCTATGTCTTCTGGGTATGGTAGGGTCTTTGTACACAAACTCATAGAAGCTGTGATTGACTGAAAAAAAAAAACTGTACACAATGAAGCCAGTCAAGAGTACAGCTTGGGAGGTAGAGGATCTTACAGGTTCTAATACCAGGTGAGGTGCTGTTGGCTGGGTAAGAAGTAGGCCTTTTTCTTGAGAGGTATATCCCCTAGTTTTAGGAAAACATTACACTGGCTTGTCCAATGCCCATATACATTACATACGGGTAGAACTAATTAGACTCAATGATCTAGTTTTTAAAAGTTATGGAGGTTTAAAGTTGGTTTATAATGGAAAGGGTGGCCCAAAGAGAGTTTGGGACACAGGTGAACTAATGTTATCAAAACACGTTGTGGCCGGGCGGTGGTGTCGCACGCCTTTAATCCCAGCACTCAGCACTCGGGAGGCAGAGCCAGGCAGATCTCTGTGAGTTTGAAGCCGGCCTGGGCTACCAAGTTAGTTCCAGGAAAGGCGCAAAGCTACACAGAGAAACCCTGTCTTGAAAAACCAAAAAACAAAAAAAAAACAAAAACAAAAACAAAACACATTGTATATGTGTATAAATTTAAACAAAATAAAATTTATGAATGAGAAGAACAAATGTGAATTTAAATTAAAATAATATTTCTTGAGGAAAAATGTATTATTTCTTATACTTGATTTTTATCATGTCTATATGAAAAGCATATATGTATAACAATATATGTATACAAATATAGTTCTACTGCAAAGTAATAACTTATTATTTTAGTTATATTTCTACAACACATAATTTTAAATGATGTTATATTGTGTTTATAGTCTCATTATTCATTTCCTTAATTCCTTAATTGCCTTAATTTTCTTATTATTCTTGTGCTGTGATTAATCTTTCCTATATTTAGATATACTATGATCTTAGATTATATATATATATTTTTCTAATCAAAATATTTTTAAGTATCTCATAATTTGAACATTAGCTTAATGAAATATCAGTGTTTTCAAAATGCTTATTATTGTTTACATGAACTTTTCAAGAGAGATTATATACAAGTAAGCATAATCATTGGTACTGAAAATCATTTAAGTAAAGGGACAATTTCATTAATGTGTGTCTTTGCCTTTCTCTCTCCCAGACTTATAATTAAAAAACAGAAAAAAAATCAGTATAAGTACTGTCTTTTCTACTCAAGAGTTTATATGGATTCAAGATAGCATCATCAAATTTTAAGTCACTTTTTATGTAGTATAGCAGAAAAATGTGAAAGGATGTGAGACAAAGGAAAAGAGAGTAATAAGCTAAAAAATGGGTCATTTCCTCCACACCTCATCTAAAAAAATCATCCATTTTTACAATCTCTTCACTGAAATATTCACTTCAAAATTAAAATTCACTTTTGCCAAATCAGGTTCATTACTCTTGAAGGCATTGATTACATAAAATATTTCACAATAAAATGAGACTGTTATTTTTGGATTCTGAAATGCCTCCCCATGTGTATATCGGAAGCTTATTTGCCCGTGACAGGCTTTGGGGTAAGGGTTTGAAACACACTGGTATTAAACTTATCACTGGATTTTTTGGAATGAATCAATGGAGACAGTGGATACTATAGAACATAGGGCCAATGTGAAGGAAATAAAGCACAAAAGTCTTGCCATGGAACGCTAAAACTTTCTGCAAATGTTTGCTTCCTCTTTCCATTCAGCCATCTGTATACCATGAGAGAAGTCACACTGGTATAATGAACAGTTTCACCACAATGTTTCTGTCTTACCATGGAATTCAAAGAAATAGAGGTATCTTGTCTTAGGCTGACACTTCTAAAACCCTGAGGAAGGTATGTATACTCAGGTATTTTAAAATGGCAACAAACTCATTAAAACGGAGATAATGTTAGTTCTGATTGTTATTTAGTACATGAATATTTGTAGTTACTGGGGAAAATTAGCTTTATTCTATGAGGTTTTGAAAAATCACATATTACACTAAAGCTGAGTTTGAAAAAAAAAAAGCAACCTAGAGTGTTTTATTTTCTTTTGTTTGAAGAAGTTGAGAAAATTTTGGAAAAGTAAATTATCATAATTCATGCTTTTATATTCCTAGAGGAGCTATCACATGTTTATTCTTATTTATTTTTATTTTATTTATTTATTTTTTGGTTTTTCGAGACAGGGTTTCTCTGTGTAGCTTTGCGCCTCTCCTGGAACTCACTTAGTAGCCCAGGCTGGCCTCGACCTCACAGAGATCCGCCTGGCTCTCCCTCCCGAGTGCTGGGATTAAAGGCGTGCGCCACCACCCCCGGCTTATTCTTATTTATAAACCCACTTGATTATGCTTAAAGACTTCTCACCAATTTTACATCTACTGTTGCTTAAGACACTAGAGGAATATTAATTTATACAACAGAAAAAAATACCTATATTAATTTGTTATTTGGAAAATAAACAACATGTCATCTAGGTTTATGTATGAAATTTGTTTACTGTGCAATGGCCATATGAGTCAAGGCAATAGAGAGGACTCTAACATTACTAAATTGTGATTAGTGACTACTTATGCCAACCAAAAGCAATTTGTAGTGCTCTATAGGTTTCCTTTAAAACGGTTCAACTGAAATGTGAAGAGAACAAATAACATTAAATTCATGGCTAGCATGACAAGTATTATGTTAGGGACGGAACAAAAGACTCAAAATATTGCATTTTCTCCCATACATAGAATCTATAATTTTACAATGAGATAAAAATTGAAAGTCGGATATTTAAAAAACTAGATTAAGCAGATCAAATCCAAGAAATCTACAGAGAACGACAGCAGTCAATGAGATATTTACCAAAAACAGAAGAAGTGTAGAATCCAGGGGAGATCTCTGTCTCATTGCCTCCCACTGCTTACAGAGAATGTCTTGATTACATTGTTTGCTTTTCTGCAGTTCTGACATACATAGCACTCAGCATTTATTGACAACCCTTTCCTGTTCTCAGAGAACTCCTGGTCTGAATATTTAGGATGATTAGGAATGAAGATGCTTGGGCACTACAGAGCATTGAAACTCCCACAAATCCAGGATCATTTTGACTCTACTATTTGAAGAAACCACCCAGGTCCATCAGATCAGTCACATCTTTCTCTGTCTGTGATTTTGAAAGAAGAGGAAAAATTTAAGCTGCGGAAAACTATCTCAGTTTCACCAAACTAGAGAAGGGACAATTAGGGAATGGGTAGGGTCACAATTATGCAGAAGACATTGAAAATGAAAAGAGGCAAAAAAAATTGTTTCCCTTTCTTTGCTTATTCCTGGTTTCTTTGACATTTTACACTTCTATTCCTGCTTTCAAATCCAGATAGTCTCTTCTTTATTTTTCTCTATTAAAACTCAGGAACCAGGTCTAGAAGATGGTTCAACAGTTAGGAGTCCTCTGACATTGCAGAGGACTTCAGACCCCAGCATCCAAATGGAGGCTCACAGTCACCCCTAACTCCAGTCCTAGGGTATTTCCCACCTTCTTCTGGACCTTAAGAACTACACCCACACGTGGTACACAGATACATTTGCAGGAAAACAATCATACACATAAAATTTTAAAAAGTAACTTACAATCTATATACACACTTACATTAGTAAGTACTTATATATGTATATCATTTACACTTTATATGTAAAAAAGTATTATATTTCTTAAATATTAAAAAATAAAAAAGTTTATGTATGATAATACTAAAACTCCAGTGTTTTCTGATTTTATTTTCTCCCATTGGAAACTTTGAGTTTCTTCTTAGTCTGCTTTTTCAAATAAAAACAGAAAACCAGGAGCAGTGATGTGAAGTAATAATATATAGAGGTCACAAACTAAAATCACTGACAACAAATCCAGCCAAGTATAATCTGTCTTCAAAAACACCTACTAATATTGTTGTCACCACATGGTGTCTAATATAATGCTGGGTACAGAAAACATGCTCTGTATGCATTTCCATGACCTCAACAGAAATAAAGAAATATGCTTTTTTTTTCAACACAAAAATAGATTAGGAGAGAAGAGATTAAAATGATGGTACTCTTTTATACATTCTATGAAGGGAAAAATTCACCTAAGAGTCCACTTAGATGTTGTGTTCAGAAGATTGTAATTTATGTATTTTAGGTATTAACAGGAATTGATCCCATTCTCATATTTATGCAGCAAAGGTGGAGAGTGAAGCAGAGTATTTTTTTTATCAAACAATCTTAAATATTGGTTACAATTGCTTTGTGAACCAAATATCAGTTGTATTTTTCTTTTTAATAAATTTCTAATATAGAACACATATAAATATTTTAGGAGACTGTCATCCAAGTAAAGGGTTTATCAACTCTCACTGTAATATATCAACTATATATCATAGTAAAAGACCTTTCACTTTTCTTTTAACACTTAAAATATTCTTTCCACATTTTTGTACAGCAGGCCCCAATTTCCTCTGAGGTTTTACCATAACAATTTAATTTTCCCTTGAGCTCCCTTTTATATTACGTTTTATTCCTTTTACAATGTATTGTGTATTTTTCCCAAGAATGCATATGATCATATGTACAATATTTGTTTCTACTATCTATTTGCTATTTAACTCTATCATCTTTTCTACCTATTATCTGCCTATCACGTCTGTACATTTATCTTGTTACTTTTCTCATTGTAACAAAACACTAACAAAAGAACTTAATGTTAGAAGAGTTGAATTGGCTGCATGGTTTGAAGATAAGTCATACTGGCAGTAAAATGAGGTAGCTAGTCCCATTACATCCACAATCGGGAAGTAAAGAGTGAGTAATGCCGGTTCGCCACTTCCTTTTCTTTTTTTATTCACCCAGTAACCTCAGTTCATGCAATTATGTCACCCACCTTCTAGGCAATCATCCTAATTCAGTTAAACATCTGTAGAATCTCTCTCACAAATATAACCAGAGGTTTGTTTCATAGACAGTTTCAAATCCCAGCAGGTTGCCAACCAAGGTTAACTATCATTGTATGATATATCCATGATCATCTAATCATCTGTCTACCATCTCTCTCTCTCTCTCTCTCTCTCTCTCTCTCTATATATATATATATATATATATATATATATATATATATATATATATATCATTAATCTATCATCATTTATCAAAAGTGTGTTTAACTTGGCTTTTTTTCATGCACCCCTTTTCAGAGTCTGGACACTCCTTTGTATGGACTTATCATTATATCATTATGGTCTATCTTGTTACTGATTTTGAGGTACAATGAAGGAAACAAATATGTGAAGGAAACTGAAGGAAAAAAATCCATCTTTACTTAAGGAATTATCAGATAAAATACTCTTTTTCTTTAATCCCAGCACTCGGGAGACAGAGACAGGCGGATCTCTGTGAGTTCAAGGGCAGCCTGGGCTACCAAGTGAGTTCCAGGAAAGGCACAAAGCTACACAGAGAAACCCTGTCTCGAAAAACCAAAAAAAAAAAAAATACTCTTTTTCTAAACATTGTCATTGAATACATGAAGCTATCATAGATTCAGAGAATAGGTTATTATTTTTAGAGATAAAGCCTTGTCTGAATAATAGCATTGCTATAATTTCAAGAAAGCCTCACTTTTGGCCTCATAAAGTTGATATTTTTTTAAGATTTGCTTTACTTCAGCAATATTTTAGGAAAATTACTGTCACTCAAATGTGTTCATTTCCAAAGTCTCTACTTCCATTAGATAAGAATAATTGACAGAGAGCTCTGTAAAAAAGTAGGACACTGGATTGTAATAATCACTCAGGAAATTGCCTCATTCCTCGGTTTTCTTTGTGGTGGAGAGAGGAGAAACTCTATTTATTAACTTAGGCTGGTTTAAGCAGAACAAAAGGAATGGTGTGCTTCTCTGTGTGTTGTTGTGCCATCACTGTGACCTGTTTTTTTTTTTTTTTTCATTTTCATGTGATCCCAGATGTATTGGACATTATGATTGGTGAAGGACTTTTTGTGCTTCTTTGATAGTGAACAATCTCAATTTGTACTTGGCTTCTTTTTACTCGTCAACTTTGGTTCACCAAGACTAAATTATGAGGCATTGTATAAAATTTGAGAAAAATGCATTCTTAATCTGGCTTTTACTAAACCATAATTGTGTTGATGTCCCAATCACCGCTTTTAATAAAATGATTAAAAGAATTGTCATATACATGTTTGGTTTTGCCCTGAAAATCCCAGGCACTTTGTGTTTTGCTGTACGACAAGTGTGGCAACATAGATATTCTAATGGGTGTCACCTTGGATATATATATGATTATCTAGTTTCCCTCATTTGAACTTCTCTTTCCTATGGTAATATCAAGTACAATATTCTAATCAGCTTGTTCTTATGGAGAAAAACTGCATGCACGGGTGTTCTATATTTCCCAGAATACCTCATATGTAACAAACAATTTACTAAATTCAATTTGTCCTGTGTTTTAGCTTACCCAGACTACTATAGCAAATACCTTAGAGTACAAGTTTAAACAGCATATATTTATATTTTTACAGTACTGAAAGACAGAAAAGCTTGTCTCAAGTTCTGAAAAATTTTTGGTTTCAATGTGTATCTCACATAGCCGGCAGCTCTCACACTCACAGAAGGTGGGGGATTCCACTTTAGATTCCTGTAGTACCAGGGGACTCACTTTTCTGACCTCATTTTACCTCAGTTATTGTCTAAAAAATGTTCCTTCATCCAGTAAAACTGAAGACAAATTCTCCAACATTTGTATTATGAAAAACACGACTGAGTTCATACCAGTTATTTTTGAATATTTTTGTTTCTTTTTAATTAGTTTACAAAAATAAAATGAATACTAGTTAATTTATTCAAATTAACAATCTACACAGAGCAATATTCTTGGTTAGACTGAAATAATGGCCGTTTTTATCTGAAAATGTTTTTTATCTTTTTATATCTTCATATCTAAAGCTATGAATATTTATGGTTGTCTCATATTTTTATGATCGGCATGTGTTTGTTCCTAGAATAACTTCCTTTAAACTTCAAGAAAAAGTTGGCTCTGGTAAAGCAATAATGCTTGTATCATTGTATCAAAGACCTTTCTATAGTTACATGATTGAAAATTCTTCCCCTGAATTCCCAGGATTTCTATATAAAGTGATATATGCATCTACTTTATCATATACAGAATTTTCATTATTTTTGTTTTTTTCATCATGTCCATAAATTTGTTTAAATTATTGTTTTCCTGCTCTTTCTAGATATTTTTTATTAATTTTGATAAATTAAAGTTATCTTATTTTACTGGCAGAATTACTTTAATAGACTAATATAAATAACTTGTTTTTATCATTTTTAGTGCAATTTTCTTGCATTTCCAGAAAAATATTCTCAAAATATCTTTCTCTTCTTGAAGCTACTTCTCAGGAATAACTAAATTTATTCTCTACTGTTAGTATGTTACTTGTAAAACAAAAGTTGATTTTGTGACAGATTCTAGCTCCCTCTGCACTCTAACTGGTTGTGTTCATAGTTTCTAGCTTTTTTAGTCAAAATGCTTCTGGTAATACAAGTCAAAGCTATGTACAAACCAGTATGGTATGCTCTATTACATTAAATTCTCTCTTTAAATAAAGTCTGTAATACAAAACACTGTAATATAGCAATTTATTCCAAAGCAAATAAACATAGAAAAATGAGAGACTTATCAAAAGCAAATGAGGTATTTGAAATTGTTTCAGGAAACAAGGCTATAATAAGAATATTCATCACATCCTCTTAATGACCATCAAGATCACTTAGTAAGTAAGGTATTTTTTGCTATAACCTTGGTGTGATACCCAAGATCGTGTCCATTTGTGAACCCTGCTTTTGTGATTAAAGATCTTAGTAAACAGTTGAAATTATAAAGCTAACATAAATACCAGGGTTCCCTAACTAAATCTGTTCACTGCTCATTGGTTGTTTCTTGCAGAGAAATTTTACATTGGATATAAGGAGTAGACATTTCTTGCGTCCTGCACAGTAAATGCTAAGGTTCTTAGTCTTCAAAGTGGAAATATTATCTAAGCTATTTCTCTTCACGTGTTTCCTGGGCTCATGTGTGTTATATGACAACTAGTAATCAGGATTTAAACATATTCCTGGGAAAATATTAGTCCATTATGTATTCCTCATGTTTTCCTGAGAGTAAGTGCTCGTGATGAAGAGACATAGAAAAGGAGAGGGGGACAGGTAGCTCAGAATAAATAAATGTTTTAATTATGTATATATAAATAAAGCAATAAGAATAAACAAACACAAATATATATCAATATTATATATATATATGTGTGTGTGTGTGTGTGTGTGTGTGTGTGTGTGTATGTTATTTATAAGTTCTATTTAATTGCAGTGAATCTAGCAGTACCCATTTTGCTGGATGTGATGGGTATTGTTTGCATGAAGTCTTTTTTCACATTACTTAGTATTCAATCATTGACAGGCATCTGATATAGCTTCCACTTCTTTCTCCTTTGTCAAACTTATGTAAGCTCAATAAGTGAACATGTAGACATTGTATTATTTCTACAATCATTTAGATATTCTGGTTTTCAAAGCTTAGAGGTTTTATTGCTTGTACTTAGTATTTTGCCTTAGTTTTTGAGATTAAATTATGGTAATGTGAATTTCAGGCTGGCCTACCATTTGAAATCTTCCCGCCTTAGCCTCTGAATGATAATACAGATGTATATCACCATGTCTAGCTCAGTTTGGTGTTTTATTCAATATGATCTAGTATTATTGGCTTATTTATACAACTATTTTTGATGTTACAGATAATTATATTTTCTTGTTCCCAATGTATGACCAAATGATGCTACATGAGGATGGATAATTTTGAGTAAAACAACCATGTAAGTTCCCCAGGACTCAATAGCTCACAGAAGAGTAAAGAACAATGTCATACAATTGTCACAGGAACTGCATTAAAAGTAACCTGTTAAATATGACATCCATCTAATGACTGACTATGACGGTTTTCCAAATACCCGGATTTTCTTTTTTTCTTTAATTTATGCCTTGATCTGACAAATTGTATGTGAATTATGCAGCACTATCTTTTATTTAAAAAAGATCTCCCTGTGAGATGAAGGTTATAATAAAGGGAAAGTAAATATGTATTCAGTTTAACCTTCAAGAAGGCAAAGAGACCATCTGGTTTATTTGAACGTGTTTACTAAGTGACTATGACCAAAGTGGTTTATATGCTCTATTGTTGACTCCACTTTTAAATCTGCATTTATGGATCATTTCTTACAGCGCTCTCCTAGGGGAGACATATATGAAGTGACAGGGTGCTTTATACCTACACTTCAGGAATAGTTTGTTATAGTGGTAACTTTCAGAGGACTACTAATACAGCAAACGAATTGAGGTTAGCTTACCCTCCTGAATGTAATATGTTTATGTCATCAACAGTAAAACATAGCAATTTAAATACATTTTAATGTCTTTTGAATAACTACAATTATGCTGTATCCTTTTAAGCACATTTTGCTTATAGCTTTGCTCATTTAAAGAAATGTGTTCAAAATTTAAGTATGTGTTAAATGTTTCATCATTTTTTTAAGGTTTTCAATGCAATAGTTCATCTAGAAATGAACCCCATTGCTATGAAGAGGGAAATATGCAGAATTGTAAAGACACTGCTGAAGGATGGAGTTTATTTTAGGAAGAAGTAAGATATTCATATGTATATGCAGCCCAAAATGTGTGAAAAATACAATCTGCTTTATACTATCTTCTGTTATTTGAAGCAGATATTCAAATGAAACGATTGCTGCAAAAAAGGGAAAAGGGAAAAAAAAGGTGCAAAGCTTAAAATATTGCCTGAGAAGTGAATTTCCTGAGAGTGTGATATGTGAGGTTCCTTTAGATTTTTGTCATAATGTAAAAAATGAAATGAAGTATTTTCCATTGTCTGAGTTTTCACAGTATAATGGTGTGTAAATATAATGACAGAAGAAAATGTGTGGCTTAGGATAATTTGAAGGAAAATAAGAGTACCAGAACTCTCTCAATGTCATTTCAGATGATTTCTGTCATTGCTATTCTCTTCATCCTTTCTGATGCTACTTATAGAAGAATCTCTCCTGAAGGGGTTCAGAACACTGAAGATGTTCTAGAAAGAAGTAGATTGCACCAGAGTATTAAAAGTAGATTAGAGTAAGATTAATCCTTTGCTTTTAAAAAATCTTAATTCTTAATTCAATCCTTACTCTGTGAACACAGTTTGGCTTGGGTAGGGCTATCATGATGTTTTAATGACAAAATCGCCTCAACATCGTCAGAGGAGCTAAAGGGAATAATCATTTTATTTATTTTTTGCATTACTGACAGGTATGAATTCTGAACTCAGGTATAAAGGGTCACAAAATTCTAGAGAGCTACAGAATTATCTGGAATCTCTAGCCACTGCATCATATTATAATTACTCCTAGTAAAGGGTCCTGTCCATTGACATCACAGAAATACTTATAGAGATACTAAACCATAATTTTATTTAACCAAATACAGTTGTGTAAAAGATCATACACTATTTATCTTCTTGAAACTCCTCAATTGTCTGATAGCAATAAATTTTGTGCTGACTCATGGACTAACAAATGCCCAAAATTATTTTTCTTGTTCTACAACAGGTATCATTATGAATGTCATCTCATCTATACATATTTTTTTCTCAACACCTTTCTGTTCTCTAAAGTTGTATTACTTACTTATTGGAATGATAAATGTCATTATTTCTAGGATTTCCAAATATATCCCAAGCCATAACTCTTCTTGCTATTATCATGTCCATGTGGCATTTTCACATAGATTAATCGGTTTCATCAATGACATTTCTGCTCATGTGGTAAAAACAAAGAAAAGACAAACAAACAAAGAGACAAAAAAATGAAGGAAAAAATGCAAAAATCAGCATAAGGAAGGGAGAGAGTTTAATATTGGTTTACAGTTCCAAAGAGAAGACTTAATCACCTCTTGAAAATCACAGCGTTATATGGTAGGGGCAGATAAATGGCAGATGGCAAGTTATAGCATACAAAGCAGAGAGAAAAGGAAGTTGTATAGGGCTATAAACTCTGTAAGCACATTCCAATGATGTCTTCCTCCAGAAAAGGTAACCTCCAAAAGTTTTTAATCACTTCGCCAATGAGCCCCAACAACTAGTAACAAATATTTTCAGATATGTGGGTACATGGGGGACATTTTTTACTTAAAATGTCATATTCAGATCCTGAACACCATATGCTCATAGTCATCTTTGATAATTTGTGACAGAACAGAGTTTATCTCTTACAATCTTTTTTACTCATCAATCCAATAACTCAACTTTGAGGCAGCTCTTAGACAGAATATCTCCAAGCCAGTCTGGGGAGATTGTCATGTCATGAGCAGCATATAATTAACTCTTAATGGTCAGAGTACCCATGAAAAATCCTCAGGGCAATGGTGTAGCAGTTACAATTCAAATTCTGGCATAATAAAAATGTTACACATTTTATATCTTTATAAATTTATTTCAGTGTCTAATCCTGGCATTCTTTTGTTCTTTGTTCTTAAGACACCACAGTGACTCTGTATGAGCTAGATTTTCTAAGAAAGGGAGATCCTGGCACCTCATTCTTTTATCAACTTTTTATACCATTCTTTGCCATCAATATAAGTCCCTGAGTAAAGCACAGGTAATTTCAGATAATCTAACTTTGTTGCTATATATACCACATAATCACCTGAGTATAGTAGGTAGAAGCTTATAATCTGATCTGCAGGCAACTCCTCTAGTCCACTGAATCTTATTGGCCTTTTAAAGTTTGTTGGTTTAGATTATCTTGTTCCTGAGTAAGTGCAGGGACAGATATTTTAAGAATATCTCACAGTTTCATGAAGAGATCTCTGGCTTCTTTATATTGTCACAACCTCCAACATGTAAGGAAGACAGTCAAGTAGATAAGAATATCTCCCTGAAAGTGGGAGGGGTAGCATGCTCAGAAGTTTCTGGGGAAGCTTTGAAGCAGTACTCCTGGAAGAAGGCTTCCTTTAACAACACTACTCTATTCATCAAAAACTGTCTGCTTTTCAGTACATGATATTCTTACAAGTTTAAATGCTTTTAGGCTCTTCAGATTGCCAATTTTTCATTTATTTCAATCCCACTACTGGATCACTTTTGTTTTTTGGTTTTTTTTGTTTGTTTTTGTTTTTTGAGACAGGGTTTCTCTGTGTAGCTTTGCGCCTCTCCTGGAACTCACTTGGTAGCCCAGGCTGGCCTCGAACTCACAGAGATCCGCCTGGCTCTGCCTCCCGAGTGCTGGGATTAAAGGCGTGTGCCACCACCACCCGGCTGGATCACTTTTATTATACTTTTTATTGCAGAGCTGAATAATAATAACTATCAGGAATCATGCCACAGATTCAACATCATATGTTCAAATTTTCTCCACCAAAGAAATTAGTCAAATATCATTTAATTTAATTCCATGTAAGTTCTCAGGAAACAGGCAGAATGCAGCCAGATTCATTGCCAGATTTTGCAATGAATGACCTCTAAGTCACTTGATAATTCAGTGTTCTTATTCCTCTCTAAACTTTTAAGATCTGGGATTCCACTTCACTCATACCACAAATACTACCTTTCATAATCCTACTGGATCAGCCCCTTAATCTGTACTTATTGCTTTCAAACACTATTCTAATTTAAATTTTGAAAATGTGCCCACATTCTTAAAATGCTCATAATGGTCAGGGAATTTGCAATAAGCCTATTTCTGATACTAATTATTGTATTAGTTACTTTTTGATTATTCTGATAAAATATCATGATTCACAGGAAGACATGGTTGTATTTTCTCCAGCAAGCATGTACCTCCTGAAGACAACCTTCCACAACAGTGTCAACAACAATGAGACAAGTTTTCAAGTGTTTGAGTGAATAGGAATATTTTTCACTCAAACCAAACAAAATAGTTAGTTGAGTAGTTACTGTGATTATATGAAATAATTTACACAACGTTACCTTCCTAGTCTAGTATAAGAATACAGGAAATACTGAAATATTAACACTGAAAAATGTCAGGAGTTAGAGAAAATCTACTATAAAAAGATTTTTTCATTGATATTGTTAAGGATTTTATATTTAAGTGTGTGTGTAATTATCTTTGTAAGAGCAAGTGCCCATACAGGATAGAGATATTTATGAGGAAAGTCACATGAATCTGTCCACTAAAATCAGGAACAAGGCAAGGATGTCTGCTCTCCCCATACTTATTCAATATAATACTTGAAGTTCTAGCCAGAGCAATAAGACAACATAAGGAGATTAAGGGGATACAAACTGGAAGGAAAAAGTCAAGCTTTTGCTATTTGCAAATGACATGATAGTATACATGAGTGACCCCAAAAAATTCAACCAAGGAACTCATACAGCTTATAAACACCTTCTGCAACACAGCAGGATACAAGGTCAACTCAAAAAAAAAAAGTAGACCTCCTATATACAATTGACAAACAGGCTGAGAAGGAAATCACAGATACATCACCCTTTACAATAACCACAAATGAGATAAAATACCTCTGGGTAACTCTAACTAAGCAAGAGAAGGACCTATATAACAAGAACTTTAAGTCCCTGAAAAAAGAAATTGAAGATGTCAGAAAATGGAAACATCTCCCATGCTCATGGATAGGCAGGATTAACATAGTAAAAATGGCAATCTTACCAAAAGCAACCTACAGATTCAATGCAATCCCCATCAAAATACCAACACAATTCTTCACAGACCTGGAAAGAATAATACTCAACTTCATATGGAAAAACAAAAAACCCAGAATAGCCAAAAGAATTTTGTACAATAAAATAACCTTTGGAGGAATCCGTGACCTCAAGCTGTACTATAGAGCTACAGTAATAAAAACAGCTTGGTACTGGCATAAAAACTGACATGTGGACAAATGGAATCAAATTGAAGACCCTGACGTTAATCCGCACACCTATGAACATATAATTTTTGATAAAGAAGCCAAGAGTGTACAATGGAAAAAAGAAAGCATCTTCAACAAATGGTGCTAGTATAACTGGATATCAACTTGTAGAAGGCTACAAATAGATCCATATCTGTCACCGTGCACAAAACTTAAGTCCAAGTGGATCAAAGACCTCAACATAAATCCAGTTACTCTGAACCTGATAGAAGAGAAAGCAGGAAGTAGTCTTAAACACATTGGCATAGGAGATCACTTCCTAAATATAACACCAGTAGCACAGACACTGAGAGAAACAATCAATCAGTGGGACCTCTTGAAACTGAGAAGCTTTTGTAGAGCAAATGACATGGTCAACAAGACAAAGTGACAGCCTACAGAATGGGAAAAGATCTTCACCAACCCCACATCTGACAGAGGGCTGATATCCAGAAATATAAGGATCTCAAGAAATTAGACATCAAAAGGCCCAACAGTCCAATTAAGAAATGGGCTAGAGAGCTAAACAGAGAATTCTCAACAGAGGAAGCTCAAATTGCTGAAAGGCATTTAAGGAATTGCTCAACATCCTTAGTCATCAGGGAAATGCAAATCAAAATGACTCTGAGATACCACCTTACACCTGTCAGAATGTCTAAGTTCAAAAACACTGAAGATAGCCTATGCTGGAGAGGACGTGGAGTAAGGGGAACTCTCCTCCACTGCTGGTGGGAATGCAAGCTTGTACAGCCACTTTGGAAATCAATATGGTGCTTTCTTAGAAAATTGGGAATCAATCTCCCCCAAGACCCAGCTATACCACTCTTGGGCATATACCCAAGGACTGCTCAATTATACCACAAGAGCACATGCTCAGCTATGTTCATAACAGCATTGTTTGTAATAGCCAGAACCTGGAAACAACCTAGATGCCCTTCAACTGAAGAATGGATAAATGAAATGTGGTACATATTCACTTGAATCTGAATATGACACATGTATTGTTTTTCTTACTTGCAAGTTATGTGAGACATATCTTCATGTTTTTCATACAATATATTTTTGTCATATTATTTCCCCTTTCCCAACTTCTTTCAGATTCTTCCCATCTCCCTGTTCACTAAACTTAAAATTCTTACTTTTTCTCAAAACAGAATACAAATTCAAAACATACACAAAAAAACCAACAAACAAATCAAAATGTACCTAAACAAAAGAAAAATAAATCAAATAGGATACCCCTCACACCCCACATTACACAGTCACCCCCACAAAAGGAGTCTGGTCCTGGGAATGAAGTCTACCTAGAAAGTGGTTGATATGCCAAGGCACACTCCACTGACTTTCTCTTTCCAAGAAGGCATCAGGAAGAAGTACAAAATTGCCATTTGTTACTCATATTATTTTCGGCGTGATAAATAAACAAAAGTTGGAGTACATTTTCCAAATTTACTTTTCTAGTGTGTTTTTTGATAGAGCAGAATTAAGAGGTGTAACATACATGAAATCAAAATATCTAATTTTTTTTTCTTTTTTTCAGAGCTGAGGACTGAACCCAGGGCCTTGTCCTTGCTAGGCAAGTACTCTACCACTGAGATAAATCCCCAACCCAAAATATCTAAATTTTTTGACAATGAAAATAGTATTATTTGCATCTATATTTGCCAAGAAACAGGATGAACCTGCAGCTTCTCCTTGACTTTTTTTGTTGTCTGTCATAGGCCAATATGATCAGGTCTCTGATGAAGGGAGTACTCAACTTTGGAAGAACATCCATATTCACAAGATCATCGGTCACAGACACTGATATAGCATTAATCTCAATGTTAAAGATGCCACCACTGCTGAGGAATTTGAGACTTTTCTGTTTGTTTGTTTCTCATATCATTCCTGTTCCTTCCTTCCTTTCTTTCTTTCTTTTTTTTTTTTTTTTTTTTTTTTTTTTTTGGTTTTCCAAGACAAGGTTTCTCTAGGTAACAGTCCTGGCTGTCCTGGAACTGTGTAGACCAGGCTGGCCTCAAACTCACAGAGATCTGCCTGCCTCTGTTTCCCAAGTGCTGAGATTAAAAGACTGTACCACAACTGTGCAGCTTTGTGGCCTCTTTCTTAATATATCATCCTGTAGACTTTTACTCTACCACGAAATTAAAAGACAATAATACATAACCAGTAAGCACAAGCATCACTGATAATAGTATAGGATAAAATTTCCACTACAACAACAACCCCATAAATCCACAATGCTAGACAGAAATTATTTATGAATATCCTCGAGTAATGCACTAGGGGAACGGCTAAGTTACTAAGGTGCTTTCCTTAAATATACACATGTAATATACAAAATAAATTAATAAATAAAAATAATGAAATAAAACACACTAAAGTAAGCCTTGCATAGGAAACCATACATTTAATCATAATATTCAAAATTTGGGACAAGAGCGCTGATACTTCTGAGATGCTTACCTTGACTTCATAATGAGATCCATGGGTAGTCTTGGTTGAGTGAGATTATGTCTCAAAAGAATAATAAAAATACTGAATATAGCTTCTAGATTTCTTCAACGAAGACCACACAAATTAGGAAGAAGTTATAGAACTTCATACATATATTGAATGTATGTAAATCATATTTTAAACATTATTTTCATATTACACTCATGTGAACACTGTTACTCCAAAGACAGAAACTAATGGAGCCTCACCTTTGCTAGGTAGCAGAAGACTTCCTTGAATATTTAACGTCCCTGCCTCCACTGTCCCATTGCTGGCATTAATAATATGTAATACATCTGGGTCCTACAATGCTTAGAAACGTCAGGACTTTGTCAATGCCAGACAATATGCTAACTGAGACTTCACGACAGTCTGTGAGACATACTTAAATCACATTTAATCCATCAATGATTTACACTTATGAATATTTTAGAATATTTGTGATTAATAAATTTAATCTTACTGAGTCTGTTTCCAAAGCTGCAAAATTATCACCGTTATCATGAAAGCCACTGCTTTCATGTGAAGAAAGTTCACTTTGGCTGGGTGTTCAAACTTTTAGTTATAGCACTCAGGCAATGGAGGCAGGAGAACCCTGAGTTCTCCCCTAATTTCAGGTATATAGGAAATTAAATACCAGAATGTTTTACATTACAAAATACAATCTCAAAAATAAAATAAATAAGACGAAACAATTTATTTCTTCTTTTTCTATATAATTTTAATTTTCTCAGGAAAAGGAAAACTGAAGCCATGTTTCAATTTGATACTTTGCTTATTGTTTTTTAATTTCAGACATATGCACTGAATTCACAAAATTTTCTCCCTATTCCCCTCAGCTTCACCCATTTACCCCTGCTCAATCCCTCTCAAATTACTGACCTATGCTGCTTTAGTTATTATCATTTATGAATTCATACATAAATGTAGCCTGCTGAGTCTGTTTGGTGTTGCTTGAGTTTACATGTCTTTCAGACTACCTACTTGGTTCCAGATAACCAATTAGGGAGCTCATTCAGAGGGAAGATTAAGTCTTCTCCCCATAGTCAGTAACTGTCTGTCACTGTTCATCTAAAGGTGGAATGCCATAAGATATTTCCTATCCATGCCAGCATGTCAACTGGTGTTTCATTGTTTGGGTCTTACTTAGACAGCGATAATTGAACTCTCATATATGTAGCTTCTTTGTTATGTAAACAATATATAATCTCACTGCTCCTCTGGGTCTTACAATTCTTCGACCCCATTATTGGTAGTGTTCTCTGAGCCTTAGGTGTAGAGACTGCAGCTGTACATCACTTTTTCTCACCAATTGCCCAGCTGCAGCTTTCTGTAATTTTCTCTGCAATTTGACCAGCTGTGGCTTTTTGTAGTTGTCTGCAAAAGAAAAAAAAATAGATGAAGGATGTGATCTATACTAATATTTGGGAGTAAGTACAAATATTTATAATAGCTAGGAATTGTACTGATTTAGGAAAATGGAAGTAATAGGTTGTCCTCAAAGAACCATAACTGCCCTAGCCATGTGTAGATAAATAGGTTTCCAACACCTAGATTGTTTTCCACTTTTTGAGTATTAGACAGTTGTTGGTAACTGCAAATATGTAAGTGCTATTAGTGCACATTTAAGAATACCTTGTCAAGGTAGTTATTTCTGAGGCTGATAGACATTATCGATGAGTAGGATTATTGATCACTTTTCTGACCTTCAACCTGAATAACACATTCTTACACTATAAAACCTAATTTTCAAAGATGAAGATTTGGTTAATTTGCTTAGTTTTATAACAAGGGTATTCCAATAAATTAATATTTTGATAGAAATAAATTAAGTAGAACTATTTTAATATTCATTTTCAAGGTTAGTTTTCATTATCTTTTCCCATATGTACCAATTATCTTGTAATGAAAAGGTATTGTTTTACTCTTAACACCAAGTATTGCTCAACCATATGGGTGACTATTTATAAAATCTTCATCCTCCTAATTTTCTTTAGCATTTTTCCCATTGCTAAATTCTACATATGGTTAATATATATATTAATAAGTCATATGATTTCCTTGCCAGTAAAAATGATATTTATTCATAAATACTTTCATATTGTTTGGCAACAGAAATAAATTGAAGAGCTGCACATTTTTTGTGTTACTTTAAGAAGTAAAATTTTGAAAATTCAAATATATATACTTTAAAGCACAAATTTTAACTCATGCTTCTGTGCTATATTTTATAATTAGAAAGAAATAAATGTACACATCAAATTGTAATTTTGAAAATGAGAGCCAGTAAATACCAAAAAGTATTTTCTTGATATGACCAACTAATATTTGACATAGAGAAAAAGTCAGCCAGAAAAAATAACACAGGCCAATAAAGTTTCTTCTTTCAGACAACAGTGTGGAAATGACTGGACATCCACAATAAATAAATAAATAAATAAATAAATAAATAAATAAATAAATACAGAAATACAGAAATACAGAAATACAGAAATACAGAAATAAATAAATAAATTTTGAAATATACCTTAAAAAATGAATTTAAAAATTGAGGGATTGCCTTGAATGAATCACCAAATTCTCTCTGATAGCATTTAAGGACATTTATAAGCTATATAATGGATAAAGTTATATTCTAGAGGAGGAGTGCTTGCCTTACCCCTACAGCTTTATGCCTGTGGCTGAGGCAAAAAGTTCATGGATCTGAAACTAGCCTGAGTTACCTACCGAGAGTATTTTTAAGAGTTAAATATAGTAAAATAAAATGAAACACACAAACTACTTGGGCTTTCAACCAAACAAACCAGTTTAAATTAATTAATTATTAAAAAATTAATTAAATTATTAAATTCTTACTAAGGACAGATACAGATACACCATTAGAATTCAACATTCTGAGAAACATATAGCTAAAGGTAATTTTAATATAGCAGCTATAGAGGACTTACAATGAATATAGTATCAGAATAAGCATTGTAATAATGACATTTGATGATACATATTTTCATAAGCAGGATAATCAAAATGCTATTCATAAACATGTTTTATTATCTTCTAGATAGATATTTTAACTTACAGTGATACTGTTTTTATGCCCTAATTTTGTTTTGTAATAAAGCCCGTTTATGAGTGTTATTGCTGTGGTCAACCCATAGTTTTCCACAGTTGATTGGTTGTCTGCTCTGAATTGGCATTTTCACTGAAGCATAAGGTAGCCTCAGACTTCTTATACTCCTGTTATGGGGTCACAAGTGGATCACAGATGTGATTCACCAAACTAGACTACATTTCAAAGTTTTGAATGTGATTTTTAAGTCAATACTGTTGGTAATGAAGATTTATATAATATGTACATTTATTATTTATAAAAATTAATTTATGTTATCTAACTTATTTGAATCAGCTTCTAAGACACTATCTTGAAAGTAACTTTGATTTGTGTAACAATCTGGGGACTATGTCTGCTAGGCAAGCAGTTTCCATGGTGATACATCATCAACTCAATATAATAGCATTTACAAATATGCACTACACTTGAACATAAAGTGACCTCCTCAACTTTATTACATAGGTTTTATTTATCTGATTCAGCATCCATAATCATGTTTTGACTGCAAATTACAAAGTCTGATTTGTCATTTGACAAGTTACACAGCCACAGCTAGGTCTATCTCAGTACTGCCTCTTTGATTTATCAAACACACACACACACACACACACACACACACACACACCACTTTCCAAAGTCACTGTATGGAAATCACCTCCTCATTGACAGTAACTATGAAACAAGTCACAATTAAAATTATGAGGTCAAGGAGGAAAAACTGAGTAATAGCTATATTTAGTTTGGAAATCTGAAAAGCAATGAAGTTTGAAATAGGTACTGGACAAATAACCACAGTGTTTATTATGTGTGTGTACACAGCTTCTACTATGTCTAGAGCCAAGTGTAAGAGTAATAAATATTTCACTGTAAAGGTTTTTGTATAATATATATATATATATATATATATATATATATATATATATATATATTCTGCCATAGAATTGAATAACAGTCATAGAATAGCAGTGGACCCCACCATTTATTAAATCTCAGAAGTAGAAATGCTTAGTACAAACATGCTCATATTCATAGAAAGATAAAAGGCTGAGTGAAATGAAGTAACAAAAAGAATTTTTTGTACTTTTTAGTAAACATCTTATTTCTTTAATAAAAATTGTTTTCAATGAGAAGTATGTTAAAGTACAAGAATAACTAAATTCTATAAATTTCTATGAAGTGTTTCTACATTCTCGTCTTTGTAATTTTAATGTTAGAATATGATATGTATAAGGTTTAAAAATCCTGTATATCCTATTGATTGCTTTATTTTAGTCTCTTTATATTTCCTCAATGATTCCTGTCTTTTACTATCTTGTAACTATTGATGGCATTTTCTATAAAATAGTGTTGATTATGAGATAACTACATTCAAGCACACTCACTGTTCATTAAATGTCTGTAATTATTATTACCATTTATAAACCCTTATCATTCATCTCATCATAAATATTCTGAAATGTTGTCTTTATTGATAATTCTAGGGTTTAGTTAGATCACAGAAAGAAATTTTATTAATGTTCAAGTACAAATAACTGTATTTTATTAAAAAGCAATATAATTCAAAAAATTGTGGCAAGTATTTTGACCAACAACTATGACACACAAGTTCTTCACTTATGGATACTATCTCTGAAACTTTAGATTTGAATATATAGCCTGAAATAACCAAATTACATCATCCAGGAAAATAGAAAGGAACCATGGAAGGCAGAGGGAAGATGGGACCCCAATGTGAGGGATATTTGGACACAAGCCAAACACTAGGGAAGGAAACAAACAATGAGGAACTTCACTGGGAGCAGGATATTTGGGTAATACAGAGGAATGAGAAATACATTGCATTAAACAGTACTTGCAAAAGTCATTGTTAAGTACAATATTGGATAAGTTTACCTACCTAAGGTACATATGTGTGTGCATTTAAAATCACACACACACACACACACACACACATACACACACACACACACACACACACACACACACGTATTACAGTAATAGGCATAAGTTCTCTTTTATTGAGAAGTTCTTAAGGCCAATGAGATAGCTGTTGATTATAGTCAAGATATAAATGTCATTATTGTACAACAGGGGCTTTATTGATATGTTGGTCACCACTGAAGTTTTCATGATTTACTATTAGGGAGTACTACTGATTGATTACTGACTACAACGTGTGTGTGTGTGTGTGTGTGTGTGTGTGTGTGTGTGTGTGTGTGTGTATGTTTGTATATGTATAAATATGTGAGTTTCACCACACACAGTGATAATGTTTTCCCTACATTTGGAGCCATGGAGTATCTAACAAAAACCATAATGCAAGAGAAGAGAATTCTTCCTTATAGTTCTTGGTCAGGTGGGTCCAAAGGACCTCCAAAGTAACATGGGCTACTGCTCTTGCCCATGGTTACTTCTGAGTACTTGAAGACATGATGTAATTGTTTAAGACACCACTCACTTCAGACAGAATGCTCAAAGGAATAGACCTAGTATTAATGTTTAATCCTCCTCCAGGATGGCAATATATGAAAGAAACAGAAGGTGCTATACCAGCTGACAAGGGGGAAAAATCAATCAGTAGTACTCCCTAACAGTAAATCATGAAAACTTTAGTGGTGACCAACACATCAATAAAGCCCCTGTTGTACAATAATGACATTTATATCTTGACAGTAATCAACAGCTATCTCATTGGCCTTAAGACCTTCTCAATAAAAGAGAACTTATGCCTGTTACTGTAATACTGTCCAATAGCCAATGGCTAAAGAGGTCAAGATTCCTAAAAGTTAATCTTCATTTGCCATTTTCATAGGTTAATATAGCTTCTAAACTGAATTCTGAATATTTTTCCTAAACACACATTTAAGTGAAGTTCTCGTCCTTCAACAAAGAAGCTTCATTGTTTTATATCACATGGAAGATACATCAGAGACCTGCAACTGGTCAAAATGCATAAAACAAATGATAAATAAATGATCTAAGTTAGAAGGTGTGATGTAAACATTTCAAAGTCACCACTCTAGAGGAAAAAAAATTAAAAACTAATTTTCCCATATTAAACACAGCTGTGTTGATACTTTGAATACAATCTTTTACAAATTAAATTTCAGACTTACGATAAAATAGGCCACAAAAAATGAACATGCGTTGTTTGTATCATTCTGATTATGACATTTTGTTGCAGCATCATTGGGAATTTCACATATCTAGTTTTTAATCATGAAAATACACATTCATAAATGTAAAGATTTTGTTGTCTTTGTTTCTAAATGTATTTTCCTCTTTAAACACAGGAAGCCTCAACATTAAACTTTGAAACACTTGGTACATGGATGTTGTTTGCAGTTTATGTCCCTCATTTGCATGTGTAAGTAATTTCAGTTGATGGATTTAGAAAGAAAAATTGAAAAATAATTGATATATCCCACAAGGAAACATTCAAAAATATTACCATTTTTAAAAAAAAGTAATTGACAGTTTTTAACAGGTTTTCATTTTTTGATGAGTTCTAAACCTCACAACATATGGTAATTGGTTTGTCTAGAGATGATTTTTAAAATATGCACTTTTGTATAAGTGTAACTTCTTGAGCTGTCTGTCGTTTTAAATAAATTCACACTTTTCGAGCATTTTTGTTTCCACCTACTGCATCTAATTATGGAGTCTTGCCCCCCTTGTCTACATTTAATAGTCTGAGGAGGCTCTTCTAAGGGAATATGCTGTTCTGTATAGGCAATTGGTCCACCTAAGAGCTTTTCAAATGTCTCTTACATTAGAAAATGTACATTGCTCACTAGCTATGTGAGCATCTATATTCATGTACACTTCTTTTGTGACCTTGATTGCAAATGACATCATCTTAATGTTCAAATTTTTACAAAGGTAGAGTTTAGATGTCTTTATTCAAAGAAAAACTTCCAGATAACTTTTCATTTTATAAGAGAACAAGAACAGATAGGAAAAAAAGAACTTCAAACGAAAGGAAAAAACACAATAAATGAAAGTTAAATAATTGATTGCTAAATTTATATTGCCCTTTTAGGAAAGATATTTTGAAAGATACATTTCAAATTACAGCCAAACAGAAAGCTTCCAAAGAACCAAAGATAAAATTTCAAGGAGAACTCTTCCATTTCTGGAAGCCTTGGCAGCACCTATTACAAGCACATTTTTATCTTGGATTTAGAAAATGTAATGTTGTTTTTCAAAATTATGCTGAGAGTTGCTGAGACATTTTGCTGAGCAAATATTTTTGTTCTGTGCATTTTTCTTAATCTAAAAATTAAAAGTCATGAAATAGCAAGGTATCTTTTTAAAGTGAAAAGAATAACAATTTTCACAGCAGTTTTCAAAGTATAAGATAAAACTAATTAAAGGTGATGATTTAGGTGATTGGAGTAAATGTTAAAATAATATAGCCAGAGCTTTGTGTCATCTGTGAGCTACATTACACTTTACCTTATTTTCCATTGCTTAATTTTAAAGTTTTATTTAAAGAGACATCCACTGATACTTTCAAAATAGAAGACTCTGGTTTCAAGACTGCCATTTATTTGTCCTAACAAAAGGTTGACAGACATCCAAATTAAACTCCAAGTATTAGACACAATTAGTAGTGAGCTATATATAATTTCAGATACTTCTCATGTATGGATGTTAGTTCACATTTTGTAAATATGCCCATTTCTTTTTCCATTTTTCTTGTTAAAATAACTACATTCATAGTTCTTTAGAGATGTGCTCAAAATGTCCTTAATTCCGGTTGTGCCTCTTCGTGCTATGTAGGAGTAGTTAATTATTGCATAACATAAAATCCAATAAAATGGAGAGTGAAACAATTACCTGTAAATACAAATGTTTAAAATCTGTAGCTAGTCACAATTCTGGCTTAGTAAATTAGAGGACATAGATTCTGCTCTAGTAACCATGAATTCACTATGACTGAGTACTTAGCTAGTCTTCCAGTACCAGGCAAGTTTTCCCTCTTGATGAGTGGGTCTTAAATCCATTAGAGAGCTGTTCATCACTGCCAAGCCATGCCTACCTCTTCACAACAGACTGAGACCACTACAGGAAACCAAAGCCAATCAAAATACAGAGGTATAGAACTCAGTCCCAAAACATCTATAAAACATTGCCATATCCAAGGCTTAGGGAAATTTATGAGCGAGAGGGTACCAGAGCAGCAGGGATTTTCCTGTGGGCTCATGTGTCTTAGTAACCTCAGAAACCACACCCATAAAGTATTACTGTTAGGACTGTCCAAAGGTGGGCTGGACAAGAATGACACCAATAGACATACCAAACTGGACAGAGAAAAGACCACAAGGCTTCAAGCCTCTGCAAAGACCCATGGGAAACTGAGGAAAGCAGGAATGGAAAAGATGGTCTTCCCCAGGGAAAACTACGCTAATTGGATGCCCAGTGCCAAGTGATCAGCCCTGAAGACACACATTCAAGTAACATTGTACAGATTGAATAGGTTATATTTTATAATATATGTGTGTGTGTTCATATTCATATGTACATAGAATAAAAGTTACTGGAAAAAAGAGACCATGAATCTGAGGGAGATCATAAAGGGTCATATAAGGAGGTTTGGAAGGAAGAAATTTCGTAATTATATTATGATCTCAAAAAAATATTTCAAATTCTTTTAACTCACTTCTGAGGTATTCCTAGCATTCTGTAATTCTGCATGTTAGTGATGTTAGTGACATTAAAAAATTCCACCTTTTTGCAATTCAAGGCGTATCATGCCTTGGTTTACTGTTGAGAAGAAAGTGTAGTAGTTTTCAGGAACAGAGCTGCTTAGGAACTGAAATGGAAAATTTTGTCATATAATTTTTAAGTAAAATCATATTTTCATACTAATATTTGCTGGGTTATGTTTATGGTAAATATCTCAACAATTGTATCATATGATGATACATAATATAATCACTTGTCAAAGTAAATAACTACTGTGACTGCATTACACTGAATTCAACATTTACTTCTAAGAGTGAAGGGGTTAACTTCCAACATCCTAGGTCATATCATATGAAGCAGAAGATGCTATTACATATTAGAAACTAGAGTTGAGAAATACTTTGTATAAAAGCAAAGGTACATAAATCTCAGTTCTTGTAATTTTTGGATGGTTATGTGGAGTGTTTGCATGTGCCAATATGTGTATATACAGATAGTTGTATAAATCTGTGTATAATGCTGTCAGTCTCCATCACTTTCTTCCTTGTATATTGAGGCAAAGTCTGTCACTTAACCCCAGAGTTCACCCATTGGATTAGTGTAACTAACAAACTTGGTCTGGGCATCTCCCAGTAGTACTTCTCTGTAACTAGATTACAGTCTGGCTGCTGTATGTACCAGAATTTACCTAATGGTTGGAGATCAATACTCTGGTTCTCATGTTTTTGCGACAAACATTTTAGCAAATGAGATTACACCCCTGAACCATATATGATAATTTTTAAGTAATATTTAGATAAAAGATTCTTTTGTTCCATTGTTTCTGTTGTTGTTGGTCTGTTAAATGTGTGGTTTTGTAGTTGTTCAGTATTTTGCTTTTTTTATTTCATTTAGTAAATTTTACTTTGGCTTTGATATTATTGCATGCCACAGGTTCAGCTGAGGTAGTTTTTTTTTTAATTGTTTCAAGTTACCTCCAATAGGGTTTTCAGTGTGGAGACTGTTTTTCTAAGTTTTGAACAGTAACTGCTATTATTTTTCAACTTGATTTTATTTTCACACATTGCTAGTCTACATAAGTTGGAATTTTATGATTAATTTTAGGTTTTTCTAACTTCTTCTAATAGGATACTAGTTTATTGATTTCCTCAGAGGTGTTATCAAACTCATATGTTTTCCAGCAATGTCAGATCTATTATCAAGAATGTTACCCAAATTATCTTTTTTTTGTATTTCTCAGAAATCTTCCCTATTTGTTAGTTTTGTATTGATAGCTACTTGTTCTAAATAGGCCTTGTATGTTCAGACTATGTTTAGTTTAAAACCTTCTAATCATTAATGCTTATTGCATTTGGTTGAATATGAAATGTGTTCATTTTGGAATTAATTGTATACATAGTAATTTGGTCAATGTTCTGAGCTTCTTACAATCCTGTCCAAGTGTTCTCTTCAGCTTAAGTTATCTAATCAAGTTGATTCTTCAATCTAGAATGAAATTGAGCAGAAAAAGTGTGCATAAAAGATTCCAAAGACAAGGATATCACCCTCCACACCTATTCAACATAGGAGTGTTAAGAACTAGAAAAATTATGTGAGTGAAAGAAATAAAATGGATACAAATAGGAAAAGAAGAGGTCATTGTATCCTTATTTGCATATAATATAATATATACATGAAAGACTCTAAAGATTCCACTAGGAAATCTCTAGAGTTAAGAAATGCTTTTCAGAATAGTATCAAGATACAAAATTAATAGATAAAAATCAGTAGTCTTCTATACACAAGCAAAATACTGAAAAAGAAATCTGGGAAATAATACCTTTTGCCATAACACTCAAAAAATGTTGGGATAATTCTACCCAAAATGTGAAAGAAATTGTAGAATAAAAAGTATAAGGCAGAACTCAAGCGATAACTCAGGCATTAAGATAGCCTCTTAGTTAAGTGATCACCAGTCGAAAATAACCAATTTAAAAATGGACATAGTCCTAAACAAAGTTCTTAAATGATGAAACGCAAATGGCTGAGAAGCACTGAAAATGTTCAACATCCTTATCAATCACAGCTGATGAACTCTTAAAAACTTTGACAGCAAGCCTAGGGCCTGGATAAGTCCAAGTAGGACAAAATCCATCATCCAAGGAAAAGGACACAAAGTGCCACCACTAACCAAGTAGCTATTTACAGTTGATAGCTGTTGAGAGAGAGAAATTTATTTTTTTCTAATAGAATGACACTCAGTATATCAACTACTTTCCAGGGTAGGCAACTGTGGTGGTTTGAAAGAATATGGCCCCCAAAAGAAGAAGCACTATTTTGGAACAAGTGTGGCCTTGTCAGAAGAAATGTGTGGAGGGATTTTTGAGGTCTCATATATGCTCAAGTCATACCCAGTGAGACTGAACACTTTGTGTTGCCTGTAAGATATAAGGACTCTCATCTACAGCAACATGTCTACATGTGTGCTGCCTTGATCTCTACCATGATGATAATCGACTAAACCTCTGAACAGTATGTGAGCCACATCAGTTTTTAAAAAGAGTTGTCTTGGTCAAGGCTTCTTTTCACAGCAATAGAAATTCTAAATAAGACAGAAGTTGGTACAGGGACTGGGATAATTCTCTGATAGGCCTGATCATGTATTTTGTTTGGAGGAATTTGGACTGTGGTACATTGGGTTAGGAATGTTTTAAACACTGCTTAATGGATCATACCAGTAGGAGCATGTAAGACAATGTTGCTAATAATGATTTGAACTGTTGGGAAATGAATCAAGAGGTTTCAGAGGAAAATAGTATTAGTATGTTGCCTAGAAATCATTCTTTTGATGTTTTGGTGAAGAAATGGAGCTGCATTTTACCATTGTCTGGAGAGAGTGCCTGAGGATAAAGTGAATAGTTTTGTATTAATTCCCTTGACAGAGGAAATCTCAAAACAGACTAGTATAGACTCTGTTGTGTGATTACTAGTGTTAACTCTAATTTATATGCTGAGGGATATCTTTTTGTATTCTGTGAATATATGTTATTTTCATTGATTAATAAATAAGCTGCTTTGGCTACGGCAAGGCAGCTTAGAGGCAGGCAGAAATCCAAGGAGAGAGACATGAAAGAGAAAGGAAGAGTCAAGAGAGATGTCAGCTGCTGCCAAAGAAACATCAAGATGCCAGCAGACCAGTAATGCCATGACCACGTGGCAACTTATAGATTACTAAAAATGGGTTAGTTCAAGACATAAGAGCTAGCTAGCAAGAGGCCTGCCATAGGTCATATAGTTTATAAATAATATTAAGCCTCTGAGTGATTATTTTATAAGTGGCTGTGGAACTGCAGGGCCAGGTGGGACCAGAGAAAACCTATCTGGCTACATTTATATAATGAAAAGGAGCAAGTTGAACAAGGAAAAATATTTGAGGAGAAAAGGAGAACCAAAAAGTTGAATGGAGCTAAATTCTGTGTTCAAGAAGATAAACAGATTTATAAAATGAATAAAGGGAGTGGTGACTGCAGGTCAACATCTTACCCAGCTAAGAGTCCAACATGTGAAAAGAAATTTTAAAAAAGCTTAGAGCCGGGTGTGGTGGTGCACAACTTTAAATTTCAGCACTCAGAATGCAGAGGCTGATGGGTTTCTGAGTTTGAGGCCAGCCTGGTTTACAGATCCAGTTTCAGAAAAGCCAAGCTTAGGTTGTGAAGATGGAGGACAGAAATCTGGTAATGGTGTGACTGAACTCAGGGGCCATGTTCAAGGCCCAGCAAGTAGCAGAACTTGGCAGCTTTGGCCATGTGGTTCTGCCTTTATAGTCAAGAAATGACTAAGGAAAGTCACTGAGGCTAGGCATGTGTCAGGGTTGTCCCTGCGTGGAGGCCTAGAGAGGTCCTTGCATGAAGTTGTAAAAGTAAAGCCTGAATTGCCTTGAAGACCCCAAGATGTTTGTGAGGATAGAGTCATGGGTTACCTCCTGAGGAGAACTGTTAATGGGATATGGAACCAGACCAAGAGAAATGCATTTCACTCAACAAAGTTTAAAAGAGTTGGAGATCTGAAGAGTGTTTTAACATCAGACAAGGAAATGCAGAGTTTGAAGTTTGCCCTGCTGGTTTTTGGTCTTCTTTGGTCTAATACTTTCTCACTATTCTCCCTTCCCTACATTTTGGAATGGTGATGTATATGTTGTACCATTATATGTTGGAAGTATGTTGATCTGCTTTTTGGTTTTGATTTTACAAGGGATTACAGTTAAGAGATAATATGAATCTCGGAAGAGACTTTCAACTTTAGCTTTTTTAAAAGTAAGTTTGTCACTGTTATAGACTATGGGGAATTTTGAAGTTGGACTGAATGTATTTTTACATTATGGTATGGCTACAAGCCTTTTGGGGCCAGAGATTGGAATGTGGTGCTTTGAAAGAAAATGTTCCCCAAAGAAAGTGGCACTATTAGGAGGTGTGGCTTTGTTGGAGGAAGTATGTTACTATGGTGGCAGGCTTAGAAGTTTCGCTGTGCTCAAGCCATGCCCAATGAGGCAGACGACTTCCTGCTGCCTGCAAGATTTAAGAACTCTCAGCTCCAGCAGCATGTCTGCCTGTGTGCTTCCTTACCTCCTGCCAGGATGATAATGGACCTAACCTCTGAAACTATAAGACACCCCAATTAAATGTTTTCCTTTATAAGTGTTGCCTTGTTCATGGTATCTCATCACAGCAATAGAAACTCAGAGTAAGACAGCCATATACTCTGGAGTAGTTGATCAATACAAAATAGATTCCATGGGTTTTCTTTTGTTCTTTGGCATTTATTTTCATTTATTTGTTTGTTTTCTTTATTATTTAGAGAGAAAATGATGTTGCATGAGCAAGAAGGTAAGGAGGATTTAAGATATTGTATGGGGAATAAATTAAAAAACTTAACAAAAAAAACCACTTCTAATCAAGAGGAAAAATAGGTTAGTATAAAGCAACTTCTTTGTTCTAAAAAAATGAAAGAAACGTTGCTTAAAGTTTTAATTTCAAAAAAAACATATAAAAAATAAAACTCCAGTTTAAGTAGAAAATTATAAATATAAATTATAAATCTCACAATAGAAGTCACCATAAATTAGAAAATCAGAACTGAAACTTAAATTAACAACAAATTTATTTTTTAGAGTAACACTATTCAGTGAAAAAACACCAACCACAACTACAACACACCAAAACATTGGTTACTCTCTAGTATCATTCAGTAGATGTCAGTCTGATAAAATACTCTCACAATTAATAATGTATCTATTGTTGAATGATATCACCTAAACAAATGATTTGTCAAATTGCATATCATATTTATTTGCTAGAATTTATCATTTTTTGTATCTTAATGAAAATATAATTATATCACTTCTTTCCCTTTCTCATTTTAGCCCTCCAATATACTTTCTCTCTAACCCCTCCATTGGCCACCCTCTCTTATACTGATGTAAATGTAGAGAGAGATATATAAACACAACATCCTGATTTTATTTTTGTTGTCTGTGTATGGATGGTTTCAGGACTAATCATTTTGTATTGGATACCTAATTATGGAACTCATCCTTAGAAAAGGCTAATTCTCCTTCTGCCAGCAGTTATTATTTGTAGTTTTTTTGTATAAGGGGACAATCTGTGATATTTCCCCTTCTAATTGTCATATCTTCTGATATGTCATTGATTTTTTAAGTGTCCTCTTTGCAACTAACTGGAGGTATGTATCTATGAGCTTTATTTTATAGGTACTCAGTATATAATTTTCTTTACATAACAATCTTCTATTTGGAATATTTGAAGATGCTTTTTCCTTTTCTTTTCTTTTTTTTTTCTTTCTTTTTTTTTAATTTAAGCCCATTAAGAAAAATAACAGTTTTTATAGTGTCCCATAAGTTTGGGTATGTGGTGTGTTCATTTTCGTTGATCTCTAGGAAGTCTTTAATTTTTTTCTTTATTTCTTCCTTAACCCACTGGTGATTCAGTTGAGCATTATTCAGTTTCCATGAGATTGTAGGTTGACTGTAGTTTTTGTTGTTGTTGAAATCTAACTTTAAAACATGGTGGTCTGATAGAACGCAGGAGGTTATTCCAATTGTTTTGTATCTGTTGAGATTTGCTTTGTGGCAAAGCATGTGGTCGATTTTAGAGAAGGTTACATGGGGTGCTAAAAAAGAGAGATTAGGGGAGTGGGAGATCCCAGCTGGATCAAGAACAGAGAGGGAGAACAAGGAATAAAAGACCATGATAAATGAAGACCACATGAGAATAGGAAGAAGCAAAGTGCTAGAGAGGTCCACAGAATTCCTCAAAGATACCCCCACAATAGACTACTGGCAATGGTCGAGAGACAGCCCAAACTGACCTACTCTGGTGATAGCATGGCCAAACACCCTAATTGTCATGCTAGAAACCCCATCCAATGACTAAAGGAACCAGATGCAGAGATCCACGTCCAGGCCCCAGGTAGAGCTCCAGGAGTCCAATTGGCGAGAAAGAGGAGTGTTTGTAGGAGCGAGAATTGTTGAGACCAAGGTTGGATAAAGCACAGGGACAAATAGCCAAACGAATGGAAACACATGAACTATGAACCAATAGCTGAGGAGCCTCCAACTGGATCAGGCCCTCTGGATAAGTGAGACAGTTGATTAGCTTGATCTGTTTGGGAGGCATCCAGGCAGTAGGACCAGGTCCTGTACTCAGTGCATGAGTTGGCTGTTTGAAACCTGCGGCTTATACAAGGACACATGGCTCAGCCTGGGAGGAGGGGACTGGACCTACCTGGACTGAATCTACCAGGTTGAACTCAATCCTCAGGGGAGTCTTTGCCCTGGAGGAGATGGGAATGGGGGGGTGGGCCTGGGGGGAAGGTGGGGAGGAGGGGGAAGAACAAGGGAATCTGTAGCTGATATGTAAAATTAAATTATAAAATTAAAAAAAAGAAAAATAACAGTTAAACACCAGGTTGAACTCTAGGAGTCCAGTCAAAGAGAGAGAGGAGGGATTCTATGAGCAAGATCATGATGGTGAAACCCTACAGAGGCAACCAAACCAAACCAATGGGAACTCATGAACTCATGACCAATAGCTGTGGAGCCTCGGCGGGACTGGTCTAGGTGCTCTGCATAAGTAAGACAGTTTTGTTGCTTGGTCTGCTTAAGGAGCCCCTGCAGTAGGGTCAGGATCCATCCCTGGTGCATGAGCTAGCTTTTTGGAACCCACTACCTGTGGTGGGACACTCACACAGCCTTGATGCAGGGGGAGGACCTTTGACCTTCCTCTGCTGAATGTACCAGACTCTGCTGACTTCCATAGGAGGCCTTACCTTTTTTTAGGAGGGAATGAGGGGTTGGTTGGAGGGAAAGGCTGAAGGGCAGAAGAAGGAAAGAGGAGAATCTGTGATTGGTATGTAAAATGAATAAAAAATTCTTTATAAAAATTAAAAGAAAAATAAGATTATGAAACCCTCGTCCCAGTTTTCATAATCTCTCTTGTCTCTTGCTTCAGGAAGTATGAGCTTTAGCTGTGTTCTAGCTTCTCTGTTATTACATTAGAGGCTGTCACATTATGGGCTCTTGCTTGATTAGTTTCATTCAATACAGCTTTGCTCTGAAGTCATCTGATTCTGTATTCAAATTTTTCTTTCACGATTCAGAGCTCCCCACTCTGTTTTGCTGCTTTGTTTTGGAGGGTTTTACCTAAATTAATGTAATATTTGAGGTTGAAATTCATGAAAGTTATATATTTTAACTTTTTAGATTGCATAAATTCCTGTTTTATGGGTTTGAACAAATCCAGAAATACACCTGGGGGCTTGTTAATGTTGAAGACTGTTACCAGAAACACCACATATTATCAGCTTGTAAATATTATAAAAAATGGTCAAATAGTAAATAGATATTAAATTAATTTTAAATTTTATCTCTCTCTTCCTCTACATATATTATAGATATTAGAAGGAAGAGTATAAACTCCAGACAGTATTTTTACAAGAAACTAATTATATTAAGTCCTCTGACAAAGGACTTCATTTTGTTTTAAGGTATGCCCAACACTTAATTTGTCCACATTCCCATGTACTAATCATGTCCATGGGACATAATCCTGAGCAAAACAGATGTGCTAAAATCTCTCAGAAAATAAAAGTAAGGTATTAGGAAGAGGTTTTAATTTTCCTTTTCCTTTTGCCTACCCTGAATGCAGTCATGATCGTGAGTGTTGAGTAATTACCCTGCCACCAAGAAGATGAAAGTCATATGATAAGGATGAGTAAACAAGAAGAGAGAAGGAACAGGAGTCATCAATAAACATCCTCTGGTCAACACTGGTATGGTCCCAGAAATGAAACTCTCCCTGAGATCCATTTTAAATGTAGGCACTGAACATAAATGCTTTTAAAAAAGGCAGACCCTGAAACATGAAAGGAGATGGGCCATGAAATGTTCCTTGACAAATGAACTAGGAGAGCGTGATTGATGAACATCCTCCACTTACAGGAGTATGTACTCCTCCATTTCTAACAGTCAGAATTCAGTTCCTGTCATGGACCACTGATTGCTGTATGCTTCAAGTACCCTTCTTAGCAGAATGTAACTTTAGCCACAGTCTTTCTCTTTTATCTTATACAGGTTCTGCAAGAATCAGATAATATGTACTTTCATAATTTTAAATGGTAGTAGATTTTAAATCGTAAAATTATAATGAGCCATATAAAAACAAAAAGAAAATGAAACACATTGTTCTATAAATTCAATGAAGTAATTTATTATGATTTAGGATACTCTTGAAGATTAGCTGAATATGTTTTCTATAAGAGTAGTAAATGAGCAGATGTTAGTTAGGCTAACAGGCCAGGTTTCGCATTTGTTATTTATCTACCTAATATATTACTCCTATAAAATCAGTATGTCTTAAAGTTAGTAGTGTAACCAGCTAAAACTATTCACAATCAGTACTTTTTCTATATTCATGGACTGTCTTTAAATATATTAGATGTCAAACAGAAAAGTTCAGTGTGTGCTAAGCAATAAAAAGATTCCCATATATGTTAGAGTACACACTACTATGGAGAGAACTATAAAATTAAATACTCAGAAACAATCGTAGTAGTATTTTTATTGTAAGTGAACAAACTAGAACTCACAGAAAATCAGGCACAATCAACAATCATACTTTCTGTGAGAAACAAGAAGTTTAATACTTTCAGAAGTTCTGGATCTATTTTCAAAACAAGATTATTGGTCAGGGAAATGGCTCAGAGAGTAAGGCCCATTCTACCAAACCTCAAAATATGAGTTGGATCACTGGAGCACACATAGTGGAAAGTAGAGAATTTTTGTTCTGCATGTTGTGTACACACACAAAAAAAACACATAAAATATATCAGTTTTTATGTAGGTGTGGACTTGTAGTCAAAGTTGATCTGTAGGGATTAAGGTTAGTCTGAAGTGCCAGTCTTTGAATTTGCAGATGTGGAGGGGGAAGAAGCATAGGAAAATTGCATTGGTCCTTTAACTCCAATCACTCTGATCATCCTTCACCATTTGAATAAAGTAGCCACTTCTCAATTTCTATAACATCTTACATAGTTCTTTCTTGATGTTAATGGTAAATTGGAAATAGAGAAGAAAATTTAAGGCACCTTTGATGAAAGTAGCCTGATTAATAGTTACCAATATACTTCCCAGAAAGATAAATATGTTCTAAATTGAGGGGCTTTGTTTTCTTCTACTTTCCATAAACTCTTCCAAAATCCTCATTCCTGAACTTGAAACTCTTTGGCGTGGTTTACCTTGATTATCAAATTGATTGGATTAAGAAGTGGTTAGGGCTTTAAAAACTTGACATGTAGATAGCCTGGTGATGGTTAATCCTAAAAGCATTATTGAAACAATGGAGACCTATTCTGAATGTGATCATCAACCAAACCATAAAGTGGGAACCTGAAAGAATAAAGTAGAAAAAAAAGGTCATATAGCTCAGCCTTCTATTTCTTTTCTATATGCTCTGCTTTGCCATGCTTCCTTGCTAAGCTGTATCAAACCCAGAGCCAAATGAAAGGATTTTTTCCTTTTAAATTATTTGGCTCAATTATTCTGTCACATTAAAAAAAATATTGGAAAAGTCACCCTGGAGATGTGCAAATAGTTGTGCAAAAAGGCATTCTCCAAGGGTGCATTTCACATGGCAGGAGATGTTGTCTGTGGGTACCCTGAAGAGTTTCATGACTCACAGCAGTAGAAATGAGAGCGTCATATAAGAAGATAAGTGAGTTAATTGAATGATTGTCAAGCATAGTTTCAGGGAGGTATTATTAACTTGTATGTCTATGAAATAAAAGACCTCTTTATTTCAACCTAATTCAATTGGCAGCAAAGAGCTGTGTGTCAATCATGTGTTTCCATTTTCCTGGAGCACAAGTCTTTTTGATATGCAGTTTCAGATCTTCCCTTAATTTCAAAGTTATTCCTTTTGTTATCTTCAAATACTGTCTCAGTTGGATTTGTTGAATATACTCTAAGCATTTAATACTTCAAAGGAGCTATGTACTCTTTTATGTCTCCCATATCTACTGCAGTCTCTATTATTAGTTGAATATTTTTTGGCTTTTTCCTTCTTTACTCATTGTAGTTTCCTCAAGTCTTACCTCTAATTGACATTTCCCTTTTCTGTTTTAATTATAGAAAATTAATGTGTTTATCAATATCTAAAATTATCCACGTACTCACTTTTTCCTCATCATTATCCTTTAAAAATTAAATAATTAGAACTCATCATTAAAAGGGAGAGACAAGGAATTTTATAGCAGTATTTTAGTTTTGTTGACAGTAACTAATACAATTATGTCATCAATATTTACAAAATTCAAAGCATAATACTACAATATTGATATATTTTAAAGAAATTATTAATATTTAAAAACAGTATAGAATGAAGAACTAAGTGATTTTTAAACTTAGAGTTACATCCTTCATTTATATGAAATTCAACATAATTCAGAATTATACTGTGACAACAATAATTACATACTTACAAAATGGGTAACCTCTGTGACTTGGAATTGAAGAAGATAATTTTTTCTAGAATTTTGAAAAACTCTACCATGTGGAATGGTACACACCTTTAACCCGAGCACTTGGCAAGTAGAGGGAAGGTGGATCTCTATGAGTTTGAGGCCCGCCTAGTCTAAATGGAAGCTGTCTCAAGCACACACACACACACACACACACACACACACACAAACACACACACACAAACATGCACACATACTTACACATGACACACTCATACATAAAAAGAAATAAAATAAATGAAAAGAAAATCATTGTATTTAATTAAGGTGTGGCTTATAACGTTCACATCGTTCTTCAAACTCATTCATCTACATGCTGTTAATTCCTATGCACTTCACAAACTCATGTAGAAATTAGGCATCTCTAAAAAGATGGTGTGAAGTACTCATTGTAATCTGATTTATAGAACAACATGTACTAATGGTGAGATGTTTGACTTAAACATAGTTGGATATTACTTAAAATTGGAAAAAAAAAAACAAAATATATCCTAAATATATGGAGAATATAATGTTTTATTCTTACTATAAAATGGGAAAGTACTTCAAGATGTGTGAGACTTGAACACTATAAACAACAGAAGTTCCATTTCTATAGCACCGTTCCTTTATATTTAGTTTATAGTTTGATTACTTCATAGGTTGAGGTATTTAGGTATTTTAGTATGTCACGGAGTAGTAGGAAGAGTAAACGTAAACCATCTGCCTCTAAAATGTCAATAAATATCCATCTGAGAGGTGTTATCACTAAACACTACACCAACACCATTCAATTCATACATTTGAGAATTCAAATTTCAATCAGGATTTTCTTTAAATACTATTCAAAATTTATAACATTCTGTAGACATTATCAGATTTTACCAAATATATTTCAATTGATGAGTTTTAATTAATCATTTATTTCATTATTTTAATTTAATGATACTCTACAAGTAATTTATTTCTTAATAGAAAAAATTCTATATATATATATATATTATTCTGAGAATAAATTTTTCAGTATTAGTTAATCTTTCCAATAACCACTATACAACACAAGGTATTAACTAAAATTAATTTGGCTGTTTGTAAAAACTAATGTATTTTGTATAATGGTCACACTGTTTTATTTTTAAAATCTGAAATTATCTGCATGTTGATGTATTCATTAGTCAGCAACTTACTTCAATTTTAGTCAATACCAAGTAAGTTGTTTTTATTACAGATTTTCAAATATTTTTATTGAGTTTGACAAGTTCACTTGTGACTCACATGCATCATGTGATAAAAGTGCAGGGACACCTTCAATTTATTTCAATTTTCATAGGAAATGAACACATACAATGATCTATCTTGTGGTTGTGCTTAGGTAGAAAACTGAGGTTCAGAGTGAAGTAAAATATATAGTATGTTTTTCTCCTAAAAGAGCAAAATACCACTGGTGAACCCACTTTGAAATCTTGCTTTGTGCTGACAGTGAACTATAACTGTATTTCATAAACCATAGCACTCCCAAGTTACTGAAAATAAATTGATTTTCTGGAAATATGCGACACACAGGTTCTCAGTGTGAGTCTTGAACAGTCTATCCCTAAAGTAGTTATTTCCATTTACACCGCTGACCTGCCTGCATCTTCTGTGCTACTGTAGTTTTTTCATGTACTTCAAAAGCTACAGATCTGTTTCCATCCCTCTTAATCTAATATAAACTGCACATGCTTCTATCAGTAAAGGCCTTCATTTTTATCCTTCTTCGATTTCATGACACAATGGTTCTATATTTCACAGCAAAGGGAGCAGAATGAAATTACACATCGCTCAGATTTCAGCAATATCTGCTTTATGTGATTCAGGAGCTCCATACAAAGACGAGGTCATTCTTAATATTTCCGAAAATGTTTCTTTCTGGGAATTCCATATGATAAGCTTTACAGTGTGTTGGATACTTTTATTGGAAAACCTGAAAACAGTGAAAAAACAATTAAAGGATAAAATGACAATGTTCAATATGAACTTAGGCAATTAATAAAGTTGTTGGCCCAAACCATGACACACTACACTGTCTATACAGCATAAAGGTAGAACAATGGAGTTAGCAAAGTTGCTAAAGTATTCCAAGTTTAGTATAGGCACCATTGGTAAGTTTAAGCATAGAGTCAAAAGAAAGTGAGAAAGATAAGACAATATAATTGTATATATCAAAAAAATATAGATAAGAAAATGTGTTTAATTTCAAAACAAGTTGCTTCTTTGTACTCAATGATTATATGCATGCACAATTTGAATATAAATTTAATTATAATGTTCTAATTCAGTTTTATCAGAACTTAAACTATAAGAAGAAAGACAATTGTATAAGAATTAAAAGAAAATGTAAAAAAGGAAGTCTTGCTGAAAGAGAACATTTTTAGATCTTAAATCTGCACTGTAGTGTAAGACAGATTCCTTTGGAAATAAATTTGTGCATAATATGGAATGAACTAATTTCAATCTTCCATTTGAATTATATGTGAGTGGGGTGGTTATCAAATTTTCCCCTGTATGGTAGTGTTACAGTATTTCTTTGGGTCCATGTTGATTTCCTACTAATTTCAATTTATAGAATTGGGTATGGTAGAATTAGTTCAGATGTTCCAGTCCGTTGATCTGAGACATTGTAATGTATTAACTATCTGCCACAGAAACACCAGGCACTAGAGAGAATGGTAAGGTCTCAGTCATACAGATGGTTGTCAGGGCAAAGATCCAGTCCTGTTGTGAAGGCAGAATTCTGAATATGGATGGTGAACAGAAGAGGATTTGCATGTGCTATAATCCATGAGAGCAGCCAGGGGGAGATTCCATGTCTATAACTGGGTAATTGACTGGAATGGCTTGTCTGAATAGATGTAAGCTGATTTGAAATGATGGAGAATGAAGCCCTGCTGGGAACCTGTAGCCGATCTGAATAAATGCATGGGCTGAAGCCAGAGAGCAGAAATTAAGCCTCCTGAAAACCAGGGATGTGTGACCATGTACCAGGAGTGAGTCCAGAAGCATATGCCAAACCAAGATCAACAAGGACCAGCTGTCACCATCGTAATACAGGTGGAAAAGAAAAGAAGCTGGAGACAAAGAGATCTGAAGCAAAGGATTCTAAAGGAGACATGCACGTGTGTCTTTTCAGATGCTTGGGTAGTCTGTTACTTATAAGCTTTTATTCAACGTGCCTGCTTTAATTACTACAGTTCCATTCACACTGCAGGGGTTTCTGGTACAACTGGCATGATTGAAAAGTCACAATTCTTAATATTGGTTCAGAATCTCAGCATACCAAAGTCATGGTGATGACATGGGTGAAATGTCATGACTGGGATGTCTAAAATATACACAAAAAATACCTTTGAACTGGATGTGACAGATAATTTCTCTCCTGACTTGAAATAAAGTAAGAATGCTCTTGATTATAAAATCTTCTTGGTTATAATAAATATTCTGATAAATGCTTTTGGCTCTTATGGTGATCGCTGTTTTGTTTGCTTGTTCTTCTAAATGCAGAAAGGACATGAGAAATATGTGTGAAAATGGGCTTCCTCGAGTGAATAAATGTGGAAGGACTTACTCTTTTTACTCTACATCATCAGTCTACTGAATGCAATCTCATTTCTCTGTCAAATCCTTCTATCTACGTTGGAGGGCAAGTCAAACCCCCTGGGTTATGGAATCTTTGTTTTATATAATGCATTTAATCACAGTTGAATGGATCAACTTCTGTAGGATGGGATTCTGTACTCTATCTTAATATAGAAAGACTACATTTACAAAAGAAGAAATTTAGAAATATTTAATATTTAAAAATATTACAATCATTTGAACAATGAATAAAGCCAAACAGACCACTCATTTGTTATAAGTATTGCGGCAATTAATAATCACTGTTTGTTTATGTTTTCTCATCTGAAAATTGCCTTAATAATAGCTTTCATCTCTGTGTTTTTAGTGAAGATAGTGTCTATGTGTGTGCAAGATACTATCAATGTGTTTGTAAATATTACAAGTCATACACATATACATAAAACATATGTATCTGGGTATTACATATATATATACAAATAGATTGATATGTATATGTATATATTTCTTAAACCATGTAAAATGCATGTGAATTTAGCAATAATTTTGGTCAAAAGTAGTATCAATATCTGTAGTAATACTAAACTTAGGAAATCAGCAACAATAAAAAGATGTTCATATTAATATACATATATATATAATATGTTCATATTATATATAACATATTTAATCACTCAGGGTATAACAAATATGTAAGTAACTGATATTTTAAAAGTAGAATGCAATGTGTATTTACATTTTGAAATGTAATAAATCAACCAAATAAATCTATCAGCTCACAGAATTTTTAAGATTTTTTAAAAATAAATTCGTTCTTTGAAAATTTCATACATTTTATAATGTATTCTTCTTATTCTTGCATCTACCACATGCTTTCTCTCTACCACCCTCTGTTAGCCATCCCCTGCATATACCGTTTCCACATTAATGTCTTTTTGTTTCCTTTTGTGACTCTCTGGTTTTAACCTGTGCCATCTATGTGAACATGAATATAGAACTGTGCATTGGAGCCTGTGGGTTCATTATTGTGTATAAAACTTAATACAATGATCTACAACCCCTTGAAAACAACCAATACTTTAGAAGGGAGAAGTAAGGCTCTCTCATCCAGTACTGACCATTGAAGGTGTCATTCTTCTTTTTTTTCCTTTGTTTAATTTTACATAACAACCACAGTTTACCCTCCCTCCTCTCCTCCCATTCCCTCCCCCACCTCTCCTCTACTCCACTCATCCACTGCTCCTCCCTTCCCATTCAGATGGGGTAAGGTCTTGCTTGGGAATCCACAAAGCATGGCATATCAAGTTAGGGTAGCACCAAGCTCTTCCTGGCTGCATCAAGGCTGAAAAGGGCATCCCACCATAGGGAATAGGTTCCAAAGAGCCAGCTCATGTATCAGGGACAAGTCCTGGTCCCACTGCTAGGAGCCCCAGAAAAGACCAAGCTACACAACTGTCACCCATATGCAGAGGGCTTAGGTCTGTCCCATGCTGGCTCCCTAGATATCCATCCCTCCCTCCCTCCCTCCCTCCATCCATCCGGTCCATCCATCCAAAGTCTGTGAGCTCCCATAAGCTCAGGTCAGCTGTCTCTGTGAGTTTTCCCATCACGATCTTGATGCCTCCTTGCTTATATAATCCCTCCTCCCTCTCTTCAACTGGACTCCCAGAACTCGGCCCAGTGTTTAGCCCTGGATCTCTGCTTCTGCTTCCATCAGGTACTGGATGAAGATTCTATGATGTCAATTAGGCACCCTCTCCACAAATGCTAAGAGTCTTAGCTGGAGTTATCCTTATTGTTTTCTGGGAGTTTCGTTGGCAAACAGGTTTCTTGCCATTCTCATAATGGCTCCCTCTATCAAAATATTTCTTTTATTGCTCTCTCCACTGTCTCATCCCCAACTCAACCATCCCAATCCCTGTTTTCGTTCCCACCTTTCTCCTTTAGTTTCCCCTGCCCCCAGGTTACCCTGGACATCTTATCTAATTCCTCCTCCCAGGGAGATAGATCCTTGTGTTCCTTTTAGAGTCCTCCTTGTTACCTAGCTTCTTCAGGGTTGAGGATTGTAATCTGGTTATCCTTTGCCTTTACATCTAATATGTAATTGGTGTTCATTCAACCTAGACCTTGGGGTACCAGCTCCTAGGCATGGCCTCTTGCCTAGCTTAAGACATGGAACCCTGTCTCAAAAAAAAAAAAAAAAAAGAAAAAAGAAAAGAAAAGAAAAAGAAATATATACATGCACACACACACACAAGACATGGGAGCATGTATGGAGGTCCCTTCTCTCTTGCGCTCTTGGATGGTGGAGACTGAATTAGGTGGCATGAAGTAGCATGGGACTGGTTCTCAGCCTTCCAGGACTCTGCGACTGAGTCTCACTTATCCTGCATTAGTGAATTGTCCTCACTCCAATATAATCCTTTAATCAATAGTCCTTTTATCAGTAATCCACATATTTCCTGCATTATCAATATCCATTTATGAGAGAGTTCATACCATGTTTGTCTTTCTAGGTCTGGGTTACCTCACTCAGGATGATTTTTTCTAGATCCAACCACTAGCCTGACAATTTTATAATGTCATTGTTTTTTTCCCACTGAGTAATTGTGTATACATACCATATTTTCTCTATCCATTCTTTGATTGAGGGGCATCTAGGTTGTTTCCAGGTTCTAGCTATTATGAATAGTGATGCTATGAACATAGCTAAGCAAGTGTCCTTGTGGCATGGTTCAGCATTCTTTAGGTATATGCCCAAGAGTGGTATAGCTGGGTCTTGAGGTAGATTTATTCCCAGTTTTCCACGAAACTGCCATAGTGATTTCCAAAGTGGCTGTATAAGTTTGCATCTCCACCAGCAGTGGAGGAGTATTCCCCTTACTCCATATCCTCTCCAACATAGGCTGTCATTAGTGTTTTTGATCTTGATCATTCTGACAGGTATAAGATGGTATTTCAGAGTCCTTTTGATTTGCATTTCCCTGAATGCTAAGGATGTTGAATACACCTTGAAGGGTATATCTGCCCTTTGAGATTCTCATGTTGAGAATTCTCTGTTTAAATCTTTACCTCATTTTTTAATGGGATTATTTGGTGTTTTTATGTCTGTTTTTTTCAATTTTTTATATATTTTGTCAGATGAAGAGATCATGAAGATCTTTTCCCATTTTATAGGCTGCCATTTTGTCATATTGACTATGTCCTTTGCCTTACAGAAGCTTTAGTTTCAGGAGTTTTCATTTATTAATTGTCCATCTCAGTGTCTATGCTACTGGTGTTATAGTCAGGAAATAGTCTCCTGCACCACTACATTCAGTTAGTACCCACTTTCTCTTCTATCACCTTCGGTGTAACTGGGTTTATGTTGAGGTCTTTTATCCACTTGAACTTGAGTTTTGTGCATGGCAAGAAATATGGTTCTATTTGCATTCCTCTCTATTCCACCATCTAGTTATGCTAGCACCATTTGTTGAAGATGATTTCTTTTTTTTCCATTGTATATTTTTTGGCTTCTTTGTCAAAAGTCAGGTGTTCATAGGTATGTGGATTGATGTCAGGATCTTTAATTTGATTCTATTGATCTATGTGTCTGTTTTTATGTCAATAACAAATAATTTTATTAGTATAGCTCTATAGTAGAGCTTGAAGTGAGGGATGGTGGTAACTCTAGAAGTTCCTTTGTTGTACAGGATTGTTTTAGCTATCCTGGCTTATTTGTTTTTCCTTATGAAGTTGAGTATTGTTCCTTCAAGGTCTGTGTTGGGATTTTAATGTGGATTGCATTGAATCTGTAGATTGCTTTTGGCAAGATTGACATTTTTACTATGTTAATTCTACCAATTCATGAGCATGAGTGGTCTTTTTATTTTCTGATCAATTTCTTTCTTCAAAGACTAAAAATTCTTGTCATATGTATACATATGTATATTTCATTTGTTTAGTTAGAGTTACTCCAAAATAATATTTTATATTATTTGTGGCTATTGTAAAGGGTATTGTTTCTCTTATATCTTCCTCAGTCCACTTATTTTTCGTATATAGGAGGGCTACTGATTTTTTTTAGTTAACCATTTATCCAGTCACATTACTGAAGGTGTTTATCAGCTGTTGGATTTCCCAGGTAGAATTTTTGGAGTCATTCATGTATACTGTTATATAATCTGCAAATAGTGAAAATTTGACCTCTTCCTTCCCAATTTGTATCCACTTAATTTCTTTTTGTTGCTTGTATCCACTTAATCTCCTTTTAGATATCTTGTTTTCTCTGTCTATGTTGATTGAAAGTTTTACTGGATATAGTAGTCTAGGATGGCATCCATGTCCCTTAGCGTCTGTAAAATATCTGTCCAGGACCTTCTGACTTTTAGAGTCTTTATTGAGAAGTTTAGTGTAATTCTCATTGGTCTGCCTTTATACTTTACTTGGCCCTTTTCCTTTGAAGCTCTTAATTTTTTTCTTTGTTCTGTAGGTTTAGTGTTTTGATTATTATGTGTGGAGGGGATTTTTTTTTTTTTTGGTCCAGCCTATTTGGTGCTCTATAAGCTTCTTGTACCTTTATAGAAATTTCCTTCTTCAGGTTGGGAAAGTTTCCTTCTATGATTTTATTGAGTATGTTTTCTGTCTCTTTGAGCTGGGATTCTTCTTCAATCCCTATTAGTCTTATGTTTGGTCTTTTTATGGTGTCCCACATTTCTGGATGCTTTGTGTTAGGAATTTATTGGATTTACCATTTTCTTTGACTGATGAATCTATTTCCTCTATTGTATCTTCAATGCCTGATATTTTCTCTTCCATCTCTTATATTCTGTCTGTGATGTTTCCCTCTGTAGTTCTGTTCACTTCTCTGGACTTTCCATTTCCAGCATTCCCTTGGTTTGTGTTTTCTTTATTTTTTTTTTCAGTTTTCATGTCTTGAAACATTTTCTTTACCTGTTTGATTGTTTTTTCTTGGCTTTCCTTGCTTCCTTTAAGGAATTTATTGATTTCTTCCAATGTTTTGCTTGTCTTTTCATCGACTTCTCTAAGGGAATTTTTCATGAAGGGTGTCATCCTTTCACAGGCCCAGTACACATAACTGTAATTGCTGCAATTTCATTGTTGCAATGTTTATGCCATAACCAGAAAATTGCATTTTGGAGTCTCTCTCCTTATCTCTGTTCTCTACATTATTTCTGGCCCCTTTTCAAGGTTTCCTGAGTCTTAAAGAAATTTGCTTGCACAGGAATGAACACTAAAATGTCATTAAGTTTCGATATCTTGAGGAACAGTAAGTTTCTACATGCACCCCACCTTTCACTACAAGGAATGTCTCCTCTGATTAAGGCTAAGAGTAGCATTTGCCTATGGGCATTAACATAGATATATAGAGGGTTGTTTGAAAGTATTTCATTTTAAGTACTTTACTTAGAGCCTATGATTTCCCCAGAAATTATTCTTTGACCAGGTTTACAATGACAGTAAGAGACTTCATGTAAACTGGGCTCTAAAATAATCAGAAAATTATTGGTCATGTCTTAGGAGTTCTGCCACTATTGTGTATGTGGCTATATCTGTGGCTGTCTGGCAGATTGTAAGTAACCCAGGCACAGAAAATTAATCCATGCAACTTATTTTAAATAAACAAGAAATAATGTTTTGAAAACTGAATTTTCAGAAGTAATGTATAGTTACAACACTAGAGATACATACACATTTTATTGAACTCAGTGAATTTTACTAAAACATTGCTCATTGGTTATCAGAAATTCACACCTTTGTTGACATCTTCTGTTTGTCCAGTAGCTATGTAACAGTGAACATAGACCCTCTGACTTTTTAATTTTGAAGCCTTTAAAAAACAGAAAAGCCCATGGAGTGAATGAATTGCTTTTTCCAAATGCAAGATATTAAATGATTTCTAAGAAACAAATCTTGAATTGAATGAAAAAACTACTAAGTTATATTAAAAATTATCAAAAACAGTTATTTCTTATAGATATAATAAATATAAATATAGAAATGTAATAAAACTAGACTGTTTTATTCTGTTTTAAATGGTGCTGTAGTAATAAACAATGTACTCAGAGAGAGCTGTGCAAGGTTTCACCATTCCTAGTCAATCATTATTCATTGGAGTTTTAAGAGTCTGTGTGATAAACAAACCCTAGTTATGTCATCCTATTCACTTGAAAATGACGGAGAGAAGTTTCCTACCATGTGGAAGGGGAAAACTATTTTTAATAGATATTAAGTTATTTCCAAAACAGCATGAAAATGTCAGTGCTGCTTAAGAGCCAAACTGAAATGAATGGAGCCATTGAGGACCAGAGACAGGGCTATCTGTGGGGCACACTAGCAACTTACTTTTAATTTCTTAGTTAAATTTATCCATTACAGATTTCTTTCTCCTAATTTTCATATGCGTGAATATATATTTATATATCTTCACAATCCTACTTTGTTGAAAAAATATTCTTTGTAAGCACTTGAAAGGAGAAAGGCCAGTATTGTTGATCTCTAAAGATCATACATCAAAGTAACTGATGATATTCTAGTATGATAATTTAAATCAATGGAAATTAAGGCAGAGACTTAGCAAGGATATTGTAGCAAACATTGATCAATTAATATCTTTCTACAGGATAAAAGAAATGAATATAATTTCAGCTTAAGTTGGACTGTTAAAGAAAGGATGCTGAGTGTCATTTATTATCAGACAAGTTAAAATATAGAATCCATAATCATAATGAATATTAGTTTAAGGTTTATAAAATAAACCCTGTAACATATTCACATATGCAAGATTAAACATAAAGTTTCCTGAGACAATATGTTATTATATTAATGGAAAATGTAAATATTTTATGATTTAAAGATTCAGAAAGTGTGATCTTTTACACATGACAATCTCATCTTGGTTTGATTTTAGAGCTATATACATAATTTATATTCTATTATTTTATTTTAATAAATAATATTCAAAAATAATAAACTTGTACAATATTTATACATGTAAATCATATTATATATATATATACAATTATATAGCATACATCATACTTACATATAATATAGGAATTCTATTTTTGGTTTCTCAAGTACATACAATACCTTGTTACAGGAAATATGAAATATGTAAATGATTATTCAAACAAGATTATACCTTTACCAATCCATTGCATTTTTCAAACAAATATTTTATTCAAAAATGATAAAATATTATTTAAAATTAATATATTCATTCTTTCTACTTAGGCAAACCAAGGATAAAAATCCATTAACCAATTTGGACTGAGCACAACAGCTTTTCAGATGATTTTAAACTATACTTTTGAAGGTTTTTAATTAATCATAATTTTATTCTGACTGAACTAGATGAAAATTATACAGGAATCTTGACTAGACATTTTCACAAAATCATTTTCTAAACAAGAATTATAACTTCTCACTGAAATTTTTCCACTGGTCACTTGCATTTTGGTTGTGTGCAGCTGCATATTTTATATGTTTTACAGTATAATGTTTAGAAACTAGATAGTTCTTTAGTGGATAATTAATTTAGGCATTATTGTTTCTTCAAACAATGCTATTGTGCTCTGATGTGAATCTATTGTTTGCTCTTTTCACTTATTACTTTACAACTTTTTCATCATTAAAGAAAAACCGCGCGCCGGGCGGTGGTGGCGCACGCCTTTAATTCCAGCACTTGGGAGGCAGAGCCAGGCAGATCTCTGTGAGTTCGAGGTCAGCCTGGGCTACCAAGTGAGTCCCAGGAAAAGGCGCAAAGCTACACAGAGAAACCCTGTCTCGAAAAACCAAAAAAAAAAAAAAAGAAAGAAAAACCATTCATATCAAAATGATAATTTTTAAATTATTTGATATAGATTCTTCTTTCATATAATACCTTCTGACCACAGTTTCCCTTCCCCACTCCTCTGTCCTCTGGTCTACTTCACTTCTCCCACTAATCCACTCCCCCTTCGCTTTCTTTTAGAAAGGAATGGACTTCCAAGAGACATCAACCAAATACAACAAAACAAGATACAATAAGGCAAGGCAAAAGCCCTCACATCAAGGCTGGACAAGGCCTCTGAATTTCTTCTTTTTTTTTTCAATTTTCTTTATTAAGAAATTTTCTACTCACTTCACATACTGCCCGCAGATCTCACCTCCTCCCTCCTCCCTGCCAGCCCTCTCTCCCAAGTCACCCCACATTCCCAGATCCCCCAAATCGGCCTCTGAATTTCATGGTGTATTTATTTATGCAATGAGTTTTCTGCTAATAATGGTTTTGTTTTAATCATTGATATTTTTGATTACTGACTATCCTAACTGCCATCATAGAACCTTCGTCCAGTAACTGATGGAAGCAGATGCAGAGATCCACATCTAAGCACTGGGCCGAGTTCCTGGAGTCCAGTCAAAGAGAGGAAAGCCGAATTACATGTACAAGTGGAGTCAAGATCATGATGGGGAAACCCACAGAGACAGCTGACCCAATCTAGTGAGGGCTCATGGACCCTGAACTGACAGACAGCTGGGGAACTTGTATGGGACCAAACTAGGTCCTCTGAATGTGGGTGCCAGTTATGTGGCTTGGTCAGTTTGTGGGACTCTTGGCAGTTGGACCAAGATTGATAACCTAGTGCTTGAAGTAGCTTTTTCAAGCCCATTCCCTATGGAAGGATGCCTTGCTCAACCTTGATGTAGGATGAGAGGCTTGGGACTACCTCAACTTGATGTGCTAGACTTTGTTGACTCCCCAAGGGAGGGAGACCTTACCTTCACTGGGGAGTGAATGGAGGTTGGGGTCGGATGTGAGGTTATGGGTAGCGGGAGGAGGAGAGGGGGAACTGTGGTTGGCATGTAAAATGAAATAAAAAAAGACAGATTAAAAAAAATTGATTCAATTAGGTACTTGTTATTCATCCACGTGTGTCTAGTACACACACACACACACACACACACACATACACACACACACACACACACACACACACACACACACACACACACACATAGTTGCTGCCTACTAGACTGCTTCAAACTTTAGAAGATCAGATTCCCAGAAAAATGAGTGATTGATTTCAGCTCCCCAGAAAAAGAGAGACTTCCAACAACGATGTGGACAGAAGAACTATTGGGACAGTGTGTGCATGATCTAAGTTTTGAAAGATGAGAATGGAGAGCAGCTGATTTAAATAACTGTACATCGTGAGAGCTTATTGTGTCCAGGCAGTGTTATTGTTTTCATGTGAAATGTCCCCTACGGAATCGTGTTTGAACACTTGGTTCCCAGCTGGTGGGACTGTTTGGGAAGACTGTTAAACCTTTAGAGACTCACTGGAGGAAGTAAATCACTAGTGCTAGCCTGCATAGCCCTACTTCCTATACTCTCTTCATCTGAGTGTGGATGCAAAATGAGCAGCCAGCTTCCTGCTCCTGCAACTGAGCAATCCTCTTCTGCTACTATGCTTTCCCAATCATGGCAGACTCTATCCCAGAACTGTAAGTCAAAATAAACCCTTTCCCTCTTTGAAAAAAAAATTAACTTGTTTGATATTATGAATGTAATATTTGTATAATATAATGTCTTACTTAGATTTAATCAGATTTGCAGATTTTTGAATTTATACATTCTCCACATTTATATTCTCATATTTAGAAATGACTTTCATATTTGGTTTTAAGTAATATTTCTATTATCTTATTTTCTGTTTCCACATATATTGGTTAAAATAATAAGGCAACTCCACATAGTTAAAAGGGAGATTTATTTTGTGGGTTAACTTACAAGTGAAGGGATAGGTTACAGGGTCTGGGAAAGGTGAAGCACAGTCCAGTGGTGTTCTCTGGAGAACTCTGCTCCGTCTACCTCCAGCATCCAGGGTCCAGGAACCAAGAGAGCCAGCACTTCCAGATCTCAGGTCCTAAGCCCTCCTGTCTCAGCCCCACCTCATAGGTGTGACAGTTACTGGAGGCCTCAATGGGGGTCATACTTCCAGGACAAAGATGGAAGAGCTACCCACTACATCTCCCCCTTTTGTCTAAATAAGCAAGTTCTAACCTAATACAAAAATATATACAATAGGAATGATTGCCAGGCGGTGGTGGTGCACGCCTCTAATCCCAGAACTTGGGAGGCAGAGCCAGGCAGATCTCTGTGAGTTCGAGGCCAGCCTGGACTACAGAGTGAGTTCCAGGAAAGGTGCAAAGCTACACAGAGAAACCCTGTCTCAAAAAACCAAAAGAAAAAAAAAAAGGAATGATTATCAAATATTGTCCAGGAGGAACAAGGGATAATAACCTAGACAAGAAGGAACTATAACCAACACAAACAATATCAAACAAGAGACACATATTAAAATCCAGAAAAGTCTAGAGCATAGATAAATGGCACGTTACAGAGATCATTCCAAAAGGTACTCTATCCTGAAGAACCTGAATCTAATACTTAATAATATGTTCTATCTAAGATAGAAGATTGTAACTGTAACTGTCAAGTCTTCAATCCCATCAAAGAGCTGAGAAGGAATACCTGAGAAACAGGAGAAGGGCGCAAGCAACTTTCGGGAGTCTTGTGAGAGTAGACAGAGACAGCTGGCAGCCTGGACAGTCACCTGTTTCTCAGCATTGTTGTCGCATTCAAATTGGCTACAGGCATAGAGTATCTGACAGACCATTTTCAGAAGCAGGAGTTCTGAAAGACGATCTTACCCTGTCTTGGCAGAGTTCAGTAGTCACTTTTCCTTGTGTCCTGCTTGCTCAGAAAGGACAGCTTTATACTGTCAGCAGTCGAGGCCAAGGCAGTTCTTTGCCCAGTAGGCCATTTTATGCCAAGAAGAAGACAAACTTCCAAGTGGAAATGCCTTAGAAGCCCAACATTCTCTCGGGATCAGATTGGTGCTGCCAGGAGCAATTGTGTCTCATGTCAACAGAATTCTATGTTATTTTAATGCCATATTCTCTAGGTCTATGAAATGTTTGAAGATTACCTGTCCATCTGACCTATGTATCTGTAAAGCTGGATAACCTAACTAACATAACTATAGAGATGACAAGCATTTAGATACCAATTGTTCATATATTTGACTGTTCATATTACATAAGCCCTGTAAATGTTCCTCGTTCCTTTTGATATTCCTTCAGTTATAATTTTTTTTATCTTGTTTACACAGTTTTAAACGAATCTTCTTTGAATTAAAAGATTTCTTTAGCTGCTACTCCTTTAGTTATTCCTATTATATGTTTAATTTTTATATTTGCTTATTCAGCTCTATGAATTTTTTTATTCAAATCTCTTTATTAACTTTCTGTACACTACTTCAGAATTGTTAAAATCTATATTTTTTGAAGTTTGCTAAACTCTCTTAAAATATAAATTATTTTGGTTTTGTAACTCCATCTGTACATTCAGTCAGATATTTTGCTCTGTTCATTTGGTATAGTTTCCCTGACGACCTTTGATCCAAGAACATACATCAGTGTATATTCAGTGATATAGAAGACAACTATTTTCTTCTTAGTAATTGCCTTGATCTAGGGCATCAGAGCAAGCTTAATCTTAAATAGAGCTAAGATTTTTGTCTTGGTTTTCATTTTAAAGACAACATTGGCTCTTTAACATTCTAGGCTGACTTCTAATATCTAAGCAGAACTACCTTGGTATACTCTTTTGTGCTGAGCTAATTAGTTGATAAAACTGGGGCTATACATCTGAAATCCAAAACTAGTGCCACTGGCTTGGCTGTCTCTGTGAGTTATTCTGAGCTCAAAGTCACCACTGTCAACCAAAGATAATGCAGGCCCACCCTTGTGTCTATCTCTCCAGGCTGGAGGCTCTCATTTAGTGAAGGGGCAAGTCTACAGACTCACTATATGATTACAGCCTTGTATCAGTGACCATCAATTATGGAAGGTGTCTGTGTGTCCATGTGTTTTCCCTGTGGCAGATTTAGTACTGGGCTACAAGTAAAAGTAAATATCTGGTGACTGCACTTTCATCTTTCCAAGAGGATCTTTGGATTTTGCTGAGAATGTTAAAGGAAGGATCAAAAAAATTTGAAAAAGTGCCATTTCTATGAAAATGTGCCATTTCTGTGTATCAATGTCTTTTACTATTACTCTATTACATGTAACTTTGGTCTCTCCCTTGGTTGCTTTCAATGAATTGAAGACATTACATCCATATTTACATAGTTACAGTTGATGCATCTGTTGGGTCTGATACCATACCTCCTCCAATTCTTCAGCTCCACCAAACTTTTTCATTTCTATTTTTGGTTAATGTACAAACTGATCAATTTCTCTGTGATTTTCACACACAGATAGCATATTGCCCTGTTCTTACTCCGCTCTATCAATTGTCATGCATCTTTTCACCTCATCTCTATTCTCTTTTCATTGGTTTCCTTCCTCCTTTCAAATAATTCTATGGTACAGGAGGGAAACATAGTACTTTGCTATCATTTGTTGTGTATCTTTTATTAATCTCTCTGCCTTAGCTGTCATAACTTTCTGAAGAATTTAAGCATGAGATTTTCTCATCTGTTAACAATATTGTGATTTTCCACATCACCATGAATTTGTCTTTACTTTTTTATAAAACAGGATTTTTATAAGACAAGGTCCTGGCTGACCTTAATTATCTGCATCAACTCACAGCTGACGATAGAAGCATACCCCACCATACCCAGCTTCTATTAAATGCATTTTCAATAGAGATATCAGCAATCATTTTATTAGAAAAATTAAAATCAGAAGACTATCTTGATTTTATTTTTAAGCATAGTGTTCTATTTTATAGAGTGTGTATAGCTATGATATCTCAAATTATTCAAAATATTTGAAGAATTTTGTTAAGACATTTAGAATTCTAAAATATTCAAATGTTTCTTCAGTAAATATTTCAAGGAATTATAGGACTTATGAATAACTAAAATGTTTTTGAAAGGGATTTAGCAATTTTTTATGAAATTAGTTGAATATCATGCAGAATGATAGCACATCACACTATTATTCTTCTCAAGGGCCATTTATACAATACATTTATCTTTGGGGCAGTATTTCTGAGACAATCTCCATGAAATCAGAGGCTTCAAATTGCCTCTTGTATAGGCCTCACTGACATACATTACTATCTATATAGTAAAGTGAAAAAGAATATCCTTATTTCTCATTCACATTTCATTTCAACTCAATTATGTTTACAGTCCCAGAATCCTAATATGGTTTCTTTTCTTTTATAGGAAAAAGGCACATCCTAGAATAATTTTGCAAAATAACTCTGGTAGGTGTCTGAACAAGTAATGTTTTCTGAAGAGTTTTATACTCTCGTGTGTAGCTTGAGTTTTCCTGCCTGGCCCACGGTCAGGGCAAATCTCTCTCACCCGCCAGTCCCACAGCCACTCAGACCCGATCAAGTAAACACAGAGACTTATATTAGCTACAAACTGTATGGCCGTGGCAGGCTTCTTGCTAACTATTCTTATATCTTAAATTAATCCATTTCCATTAATCTATACCTTGCCACATGGCTCGTGGCTTACCGGGATCTTCCCATGCGGCTTGTCATGGTGGCGGCTGGCAGTGTCTCCTCTCTCTGCCTTCCACTTCCCAGAATTCTTCTCCTTGTCCCGCCTATACTTCCTGCCTAGCCAATGGCCAATCAGTGATTTATTTACTGACCAATCAGCAACACACTTGACATACAGACCATCCCACAGCACTGGTGCATGAGCTATTTTAAATAATTTCTTTTCAGAATGTAAAAGCAAGCAAGAAAATTTCTCCATTCTACTAACCTGTTCACTCCATTGTACTGAGGATTATTTTTAGCTTATATAACTAATATCATACAAAAACCCCTGGTGAAGCCATTGTGAGGGCATAGACGTTATAGGGTTTCTGTCCAAATATTTTTCCACTATGATGCTAGACCTGGTTTCCTCAGGTTGCTGTAACTAAATAGGCTAGGGAGGAGATGCAAAGGACACTGCTATATCACAGATAATGGGGATGAAATGCACAAAATCAAAGTTTCGGCAGATTAAATTACTGTTGTCACCCGCTTTTTTAGAATTGAGTCAGCCATTTTCTCTGTACTCTGATATAGGGTGGAGAGAGATGAGAGAGACACAGTGAGGAGTGTGGAAGGAAGAGTGGATGTGAAAGAAAGAGGACCCATCTGGGTGCTTTTCTTTTCTCATGTGGACCATGATCTTAACCTAAGACTTTTATATTCCAAACCTTATGTAAACATTATTGCCTTTCTAAATCCCCAACACTGATTATTATCCAGTGGGAATTTAGGACTTAAGAAGACATATTTTGGGGAAAAAACAATTCAGTCCATAACAAATTTCAAAAAGCTTGTTTTTAACTATTCAAAATATTAAACATCACTCGAGAACTTTTCAAAATTAAATAATTTATAAGTTGAAAGAGAGCTATAAATATTAATGAAGTACCATGTTATGTTTGATATATGTATTTAGTCTATGAACTCTGCATCTGGTTAAACATATGTAGTCTAACATTAACATTTATTTATGGTGAAAACATTAATACTTTCTTGCAGCATTATGAAATATTCAGAACATTATGGTTATCTATGGTTACCCTACTGTGCAATATCACACCAGGAATCCTTACTTCTTTCTATCTAACCGTAATTTTTTATGTTGTAGTACGCAATTATCACAAAATAATTTTAGCCTTTAAATGACTCTTCTTCTCTATAGACATCACTGAAGCCAATTATCATATATAATCAAAACGGGTAACATCTATAATTTTATTCATACTTTTTTCACACACTTATATTTATAGCTGAAGGAATTGTAGTATAGATTTTTTTCCCGTGTATAGCATAATTTATAAATAGAAGAATACTGTTATCTAAAGTTCTCCTGCTGTGCAATGCCATATTTCTCTAACTGTAATTACTGTCATCAAATTACAGTCATGTCTTCACTGATAAATCTCCCGGTACCCATTCCACCCAGAAGGAAGCATCAACATGGAGGCAGACATAGCTGATACACTTCCATATCTGTCAATGTCATATGGTTAAACATCACAGGATCTACCTGTCTTTGGACAGTTACCAGACATAGTTAGCTTAGGTTACTGAAAATGTACCAGCCCAGTCGGGCCGAACAGACTTCTGACTAGCAACGTCAAACACGTATGTCATAATGTAATTCTCCACACTATCGATGTCAGTTCTTCTTATAGTAGGAAAAAGGCCCACAATTCTATGGACTATATTTTTCTGATGTAGGTCATTGAAACCAGTCACAAGTGAGAATGGGTTTCAGAGTGTGTGGTTTCTCATTGTGATTATGTGTTACCAACTAGCATATCAGTCTGTTCTTTAAGTTTTCTTCTCGTGACTGGTCTGGGTATGAGAACTATTGAAATTTCCCAAGTGTTAGGTTTTATAAGTCTGCTAATAAGTTCCAGAACTTCAAGACGACTTATTTCAATACCCCAGACCCAGTAAGTGCATAGCTTAATGGTCTGCTCTGTGAAGTTGAAACAATATTGGTTTGGTAGACGCAATCTTAGAGCTAACAGTGTTTAGCTGAGTCAAACCTGAGTCCCAGGGCTACAAGAACTTGCATTATATTAAGGAAATGATTCAGGATAAAACAGAAATCCATCTTGGTACACATAAATCTCCTAGTGGAAAGGATGGGGGGAGAGAAAGAATAAATAAACATACTCACAAACACAATCACCTAAAAATAAAATTTCATCATCAATTGAGAAACATGTAGATGTTGGAGAGCTTTGTATGGCCATGAAAGTGCATGATAGTACAAAATCCCACCATAGCAGCTCTGTTTTTGACCTCCAAGACAAGGATATATAGTAGCTTTCACACTCTGTCCCCCTTTCTACTGTTAGAGGTACAGAAAAGGAAACAGAGATACATATTTCTATCTAACATATTCCAGGTATGTCAGTCATTTGATTGGCATTGTGCTTTGCCTGTAATTAACTTTCAGCACAGCGCTTCTGGAGCTGGATTCAAATTCTAAGGCTTTGGTCTTCTTTCTCATAAACTTTCAGAAGGAACTGCATGCTTGTTTTCTCCCTTATGGCTGAGAGTTGGGCCAGGATATTTCAGAGATGAAATCTTGTGGTAAGAAATCAGAGCATGGGTTCATATCCTTTTATTTTTTCAGTTCTACAACAAAATAATGAGTTTTATTATATTTTCCCATTTGAATATTAGGTGTTTGTTTATATGCATCCTGAAACCTTAGTTAGTATTCACCCACTGAACTCACTCTAACTCTACAGTAGTCGATGCATGCATTTTCGGGGGTGATTCAGCCTCCAGTGCCTCTCCCTTTTCTTTGTATCCTAGTCCTCCAGTAAACAGTATTACACTATTTCTGCCATAGTGTGCTGGATGCTACAGGCCCTAAGTGATAGCATCAAGTAGCTATTGTGTGGAATATTGCAAACCACCTTTCTTTTCAGAGTCGATTATTTCAGAGAAGGTATTATGACGACGGAAAAACAATGAGCTCAGCCTTATCCAAACGCCCCTCCACTCTTTCAAATGCTTGGAATAGGGGGGCTTTGACTCAGGTTGTATGTATTGCTGCGTGCTTCAAAGCAACCACTAAAATCAGACACTATGCTTTTCTTGCCTGGTTTCCTTACCCCTTTCAAAACTAGTTTAAGCAGGAGTGTGTGTAGCCCTTGTAGTTGATGTGGAGGAGGACAGCCATTGTAGCATCTGACACAGCTGCACCTCCCCCACCTCCTCCAAGTAGACATGCCGTATGGTATCAATTTTATTTGAAATAGATATTTAGAGAAGATTAAAATAATTAATTTAAATAGTATATTATTCCACAATAAACATGCCACCATTTTTCTTAAAATTAAATATTAGTTAGCAAGCACATTGAAAATCAGAGAGAATAAATTGTTGTCACTTGAGAAGATATATAGCAGTATCTCCCTGTGAACTTCCTACATCTTCTCACATGATGTATTTTTTCCTTCTTTAGATGTTTTATTTCATTAAATGATTTATAAACTATTGCTTTTGATGAGTTCATGCTATATACTTGTTCAAAGAATGAATTAATGAACCAATTCAGTTAGTGTCTTATTATTTGTACAGTCACCCTTGACAAAATTAATTGAATGAATGAATGAAACTAAATTACATTATTTTATAAAATGTCATCTCAAGTTATGCACAAGCAATTGCCATGAATACTGGACCAAGACACATACATAAGTAGATTTACATTTTGAACAATTGGTTACTTCGTGTGTGTGTGTGTGTGTGTGTGTGTGTGTGTGTGTGTCTGTGTGCATATATTGAGATATGAGCCCAGGCCCAGGGAATGATGTATGCTAAGTTGGAATTGAACTAAATCGTTATGTCTTGAATGAGTGTTCACTCATATAGAAAATTTAGTATTATATATTTTATGATTTTAATTTCAGTAATGTTTACAAATTTGAATAGTTTGCATAAACAATATGAATTTAATATCTATGAATTTTTATTTATGTGTTGAAAACAAAGAGGATACATTTTATTGTTAATGATAGAGATACAGACAAGTATTTATGTCACAGTTTGAAATTAGAAAACAAACATTTAATGAACAATAGAAAACATTCACAATGTAGTTTTGCATCAACAGTCTATCATATTAAACATCTTTTGCGTAAATTTTACAAAAGCTTACCCTCTTTTAATGCTGCAATAGTTGTACTTAGTATGACCCAAAATACATTTCAGTTATCTGTATTTAGCTACTATGTAGGTCAGAAATACTATAGGTTACAAGTCCATAGAAAGGGAAACAACAGAAAATCACAAGTAACTTAATTTCTGCTTTTAGATAATTCCTCTAATCTAGTCTACTTATATCTAAGGAACTGTCTTTAATTAATAAATTTTTTACTAAAAAACTGAGCTAATCAATGAGCATATAAATTCATGTTAGATACGCATTTTCAAATTTTAGGTAATTGTGATTGAAATTGATTTTACTATCTGCAAAATATTCCTTGATAATAAGTAGCAAGCAAGGAATGTAAACACAAGTGTGAGATAATTTAATAGAATACTAATTTGGAATTTATTTTCAAACACAGAGTCTTAAGATTTGAAATTTCACATATTCTCATTCTTCTGAATTACATTTCCTTTTATCATGTTATACACGGTCACTCTAGAAAATTTATCATGTTTCTAACCTACATGCCCACAAGTTATAGTTACTTTTCCTATTGTTGTGATGAAACACCATGACAAAACACTTAAAGAAAAAAGGAAGGAAGGAAGGAAGGAAGGAAGGAAGGAAGGAAGAAAGGAAGAAAGGAAGGAATTATGGAGATCCTAGCCCACTGTGACAGAGAAGTTACATGCTATTCATGATGAAGTTGTACACTAGAATTGCGTATTCACAGTTCTCTTCAAACTTTTGGACCAGGACCCCAGACCAAGACACAGTGTTGCCCACTTTTCTAGTGGACATTCCCACTATACTAACCCACACAGGTGTGGCTAAAAACCTTTATGATCCAATTTAATCTAGATTTATTTTGTCCATTTTCATACACTAACAATTACAATGTCTCTACAGGCCACTAGCAATTTATATGAATCATTCTCTGAGTAACAGTTCTATTTATATTAATGCAGAGTTAAATAATTATGAATTCATTGATATGTAATAGAATAATCTAAGTTTAGTATATCACATAGTATGGCTAAGAAAAACATACACACAGAGAAAGAATTTTAAAGCAGAAACTGAAACAATTTGCTCCTGTAAATTGTCAAATTTCCAACAGCCAAACAGAAAACCAGAATTTTCTTAACCTTCCTTTGAATTGCTTTTACCTTACACACACATGAATGTGGGTGTCTGTGTGTTATTTAAAATAGCTATTTTTCATATAATGTATTCTAATTACTTTTTACCCTTCCCTCCGTCCTCCCAGTTTCTCTCTGCCTCCCCTCCTATATAATTCAAACCCTCTCTATCTCTAGTTACAAAAGAAAAAGGCATGTAAGGAATGGTCATAATATAAAAAATAAATAAATAAACAGATCAGAACATGACAAAACAATCAAACAGGAAAAAAGAGAAAATCAAAAACTCTATAAATTTATATGGATACAGAGACACACATGTTTGCAAACTCAGAAAGCCCATAAGAACCTGGAAGCCACAATATATACACAACGGATCTGTAAGGTAGAAAACAAACAAGCAAACAAACAAACAAAGGAACGCCTTGAGTTAACATTTTGAGACAGAGAATCTCCAAGGATATCAGTGAGTTCTTTTTATGTCCTCCCCATGGCATTGTTTTTATACTATTCAAGAATATTAAGCCTTGCCATGGTAACTCTTTCTGCTACTTTCAACATAATGTTACAATAAAAAAAAAGATTGAAACAGTTGGATGCACAATGTTGGTCATTATAAGGTTAACAATACATCTTCAAAAATAATTCACACTGACTAACTATCATATGCCAGGAAACAATGAAATACACAGGATGAAAGAAACCATGACACTTGAGTGCAGAGATATCCTCAGTAAAACAGAAGTTAGCAACACTATGAAGAAATTAATTCACTTACATACATTAACAGCAGGCTAAGACATTTTGGAAAAAGAAAGTTGAAAATCTGCTGTGAATGCAAATTAGTCCTTGCATTCTAAAAGTACACTAATACTGTATCACACATGTTACAAAGGGATCATCTCAATTAAAAGTGAGGTTTCAAAAGAAATACCCTTGGGATGTTGAAAATAGGTCCAATGAAATGATTATTAAGCATACAAATCATGATTGCTGATTTTAGTCCTAAGAGTGAGTGCTACCAGAGAATTTTAATGAAAGCTGAAAAAATAAAGTAGCGATGCACCCATTCTATAACAGTAAAAAATCTGATAAAAGAAAACAAAAGATTCATTACCCAATTTCTGATCCTTAACATAAATATATTAGATCAAATGTTATTGGATAAAACTTTATTATTTTTCAATGCCTTACATCAGAATTTTCATCTGTATTTTATTTTAGATAAAGTTAACACAGAGATAATTAAAAGAACTAAATTGAACATGTTAAAATAACCTTAATACTTTAAACTTGAGTAGGAGTTCTATGTTTTGGAGAGAAAAAATCCAAATAGTAAAAATGTAGTTGATCTGAACCAAGGAAAAATTTGGTTTTCTTACATATGTATTAGAGAATCTTAGTTTTCATATGAGTACAAGATTGATTTATGGCATATCTGTGATCAAGCTGAAAAGTAGTATGTTGACTATAGTAAATATATTATTTTAAAGAAAGTTTAGTTACTTTACTATATATATATTTTTCATATATATATATATGGAAAAATAGTAATTTGTCACACACCAGACAAAGAAATTATTCATACTCAAAAACATTTTTAAAACTTTAGTCTAAAAAAACATAATATACAAATGATGTAAATAAAACAATCTTAAATTATAAACATTTGAATGCTAAAATTTATCTTGATATTAAAACACTAGTAGGTTTTCAAAATTTATTATACAGACTATAACTGAAAATTGTAAACATATCAATTTTCTATAGCATGAAACAACTCGGAACTAATATATATCTGTTCAACACAGATGCAGGGTTCCTTTCTCTACACATAGCTTTGGAGCAGGTGCTAAAAATTCCCCTACCATATTTCCTCATTTGCAGGCCTTCGGAGCATGCCATACTTACTTACCACTGCAAACATCTGGTCTCTTTGCCTGAAGCCTTTTCCAATTTCAGCAGCCTGCCTTAACCAGAGTTAGACAGGAAGTGTGGGGAAATACAGTTCCCAGAGAGCAGCTTTCAACCAATGACTGATGATAGTAGTTTTGTAAATACTCCAGGAGTTGTCCCTTCTGGCAGGAAGTACATCTCAGATGTGTACTCTGAACTCAGTTCTGAAATTTTCTTAACAAGGTTAAGCTCCTGAAGTCACCCACAATGGTGGCTGTAATTTTTTTTTTTTTATTGTTTTCAGGGTACGAGTCTTAACAGCTAATGAAGCTAGCTCCTTGTACATGCTATTCAACATCTCCAATGCTGACCTGTGTCTTCAGCACTCTTTTTGCTTTTCATTTTGAGGCATTGACTCTCTAACATCTGCAGGAAGGTCTGAGTTTTTTTTTTTATTTTGCAATACAATTCAGTTCTACATATCAACCACGGATTCCCTTGTTCTCCCCCCTCCGGCCCCCCTCACCTTCCCCGCAGTCCACCCCTCATTCCCACCTCCTCCAGGGCAAAAGTGCTCATTGTATGAGGTCTGAGTTTTTATTCTCTGCCTCTGTCTCCCAGTAGTTTGGAATACAAAATTCAAAATTTTATACGAACATGAGCATATATATATAATTCTTTCATAAAAGTTTCTGCCTGCATGATGCTTTAACCTCCCTTCCTTTTACCAGCAATCAATTTCCTTCCCTTAGTCTCCCAAACCCTAATCTCAAAGCATTCTGTCTTTGCTCATGCTAATATAAACACTATAGTCAAATTTTAGTATTAAATTATTATGGAGGGGAATCCAAATTTAGACACATTGGCTGCCTGTATTCTGACTTGCCATAAGACTATTATCTAACATGACACAAAGCTAGACACTTGAGAGAAATACCAATAGTGAGACTGTAACTATTCCTGTGCCTTAATCACAGAACACAAAGGAGACTGGCAGTATGAAGACAGATAAATATCTTACACAAGTTCAGTTTTATCACTGTTGTCACGAAGTGAAATGGATTCATTATCATTTTTTTTCTAAACAGCTCAGTTTTAGGATCTACCTTATCAGAGAATTTATTTCAAATAAATGGTAATTATTGTGGATTTTCATGTAAAACTTTTGTGATGGATGAAAAATGGTCATTCATGCCTTTCTTTAAAAATTATCATATAAAGTATTTCCTTATTGTAGTTTTATTGATATTTAGTTTTTTTCTGGATCACTCTATTTTGTGCCTGTCCCCCTTTTCCTTGCACCTTCTCCCAGCGTGGTCTGTGGCACCTCCCAGTATCCCTATTTCATTTTTGCGTCACATATATTATTATCCTGTTCCTCAAAGTCCCTCTTTTCCTTTCATGGTTATCCATCTATTTTTTATGAATTCTATACATGCTCATCCTCACACAGATTCACTATGAATTAGAAGCTAGGACACAGAGCTAAGGGGATGGCGCCTCGGTTAAAAGTGCTTGCTGCATAACCCTGAAAAACTGAGTTTGGATTCCTAGGATCCACACAAAACACAGTAACTTAAGTGTTGATAATCCTAGAAAGCCACACCAAACACAGTAATTTAACTGTTGATAATCCTAGAAAGCCATGTGAGGAAAAGAGAGAGAGACTGGGGATCTTTGGATGCCTGAGGGACCAGGCTCCCAAAGCACAGGGCTCAAAAGGAATCCCAGGAGTCAGAGGTCTATGACTTCCTTATCTGAGGGGCTAGGGGAAAAGACACTCACACACTCTCTTGATAGTTTCCTTCAGACCCTTCATTTATTCTTCTTTTCTCTATTTGTTTTCTTGATGATTTTCTTCTCTCATTCTTGATGTTTTCTTTTTAACTCTATTTCTATTCTTGATGTTTTCCTTTTAATTTCTTCTAACTCTCTCATTCCTGATGTTTTCCTTCTAACTCATTTTAACTCTCTCATTTTTGATGTTTTCCTTCAAGCTCATTTTAACTCTCTCTAACTCTCTCATTCTTGATTCTTTCCTTCTAACTCTATCATTCTCAATGTTTTCCTTCTAACTCATTTTAACTCCCTCTTTATTCTTTCTTTTATAGCATATATACCCCAGCAAAATCTCTGAAGCAATATAAAAATCACATCTTTTTTTCAAGTGAATGATTACAATGAATACAAGTAAAAAACAGCATATTTTCCATGCTTCTTACACGATTAAACATTTTACATATTACAGGTGAAAAACAAATTATCCCAAGAACTCACATGTGTTCATATTCAAGCAACTTGTCATAGATTAACAGTGTGTAAAAAAGCAATATGTTCTTTTACTACAAGGCTGCATTTTTGTTTACAAAGAAAGGATCAATCACTTAATTACTTATCTTGAAAGGTAGTCTTATGATGAATCGTAAAGGAATTACAAATCTAGACTTTTAAATATGAAAAGCAACCAGTCAGCTTCTATTTTAAATCTTTAGGGTACATCCCCACTCATCAATATTTTTTATATCAGGAGTTTGAGGGGGAAATGGGTATAATGAATTAATCATCATCTTTGATCACTAACCAATCCTGTCCAGGAAAGTATGTCAGCTAGTAATAATTGGGCTGCTTTGCATTTGTTCTCTGACCTTAACAAGTTCCCCATTCAACTATGTGCCTTTCTAAAACCTTAGATTTTCTTCTTGAGGTTTTCTCTTCAAAGATATTTAATAAAAACATCTGTCTAACCTTAAGTTTTTTTTTCCAAATCTTTGTTTCATCTATGATGCTCTCCAAAACCTGAGAACATGTCTCCCAACATTGAGATTAAAGTAATTTATACTAGCTGGGATACTGAAACTCAAATGTTTTTCTTCATCTGTACCCTAAGCCACAGTCTACATGGCTCCTCAATAGAAACTCATGTGTTCTAGCTGCAGCTTAGGAAGAAATCAACTTCATAATAATTCACAGGCAAAAAACGCCCAGTAGAACAGAATGTATCCATGAGATAAACACACTATATTACAGGCAGTGGGGATCTCCCCACACCCATTCATATCATGCCAGATACCAGAGAAAGATGGCAGTGGCTAATATGCAGAGATACAGCAGAAGGAAAAGACATTCTGGAGTCTGTGGTCTCAGAGGCCTTGGTATCAGAGAGATTCACCCATAAGGGGTTTTGCTCCTGGTGGGCTGACATCTGAACTCCAATTGCCACCTGCTGCCCCTCTGACATGGCCACTGGCAATTATCTCAGAAGCAAACTAGAGAATAATGTAATTTCAGAGTCCTTGTGAGAAATAAAGACATGGAAAAGTCACCAAATGCTGCCAACTGACCCCTTACACCTGTACCTTGATATGTACCAACCCATACCAACAGACTAAGTGAGTTCACATACATACACACATACATATACATAATACACACACACATACATATATACATACATACACACATACATATATACATACATACACACACACACATACACACACACACACACACACACACACACATACACACACACACATCTCAAAGAAAAACTAGCTAGGATTTATATATGAGGGAGCTTTGTCTTCTGATCCTGGGTTGTCAGTTTATATATTTTCAGCCCCTGTTTTCCTATAATTTCTTTGGTTATTTTTTTTTCCTTTAGAGGGAAAGTCTGTCCATCTCCCATTGAACATGAGAATGATATTACATGAGCGATGGTGTAGTAACTCACCACACATTTTATTAACCAAAAGCAAAGTGACTATACAAATTTCCAAGAGCAGTTATTCCTGCAGGTGTCCAGCCACTATGCTGCAAGAATACAAAGAGAGCGTAGGGTGAGAGATGTGGAGAGGAACCCTGTCTAGCCCATGGCAGCAGTGAGACCAGAAAGCTACTGGCATCCATTAGAGGTTGGGCATCTTCAGCTGATTTCTTAGCACCAGTAGAGTTGCCCTGCTGACTACATACAGATAAGAACAAGATTGAATGCATAGCAATTTGTAAAATAACATATACAATCAATTAGTCTATAAAGCAATTTCTCACGCAGGAATATGCAACTCTAAATACAAAAGGGGTAGCTTTAAGGGACTGCTCTAATTACAATAATACTTTAAATCACAAATAAAAATTGGCATAGCTTGATTAAGTTTTGACTGTCATACTACACAAAAAACTTATTATTATGTGTTAGGAATTGCAAATAACCATGAATCTTTGAATTCAAATGAAGAAGAAATAATGTGTATATATATAAAAGAAAATATCCCAACTGAAATTTCAATGTCTAAATCCTCAGTTTAGGCCTATGTCTCACATTTAGTCTCTCTATAAAAAAATTTTTGCCTAAGTGTTGAAAACCCTGTGGAGTTAAGGGCTGTCTCGGGCCCCGAGTGAGTGATACTACCCTATCCCACCATGGGGAAGAAAGGCAAAGTAGGCAAGAGCCGGCGGGACAAGTTCTATCACCTGGCCAAGGAGACTGGTTATCGTTCGCGCTCTGCCTTCAAACTGATCCAGCTCAATCGCCGCTTTCAGTTTCTGCAGAAAGCTCGGGCCTTGCTGGACCTGTGTGCTGCGCCCGGAGGATGGCTGCAGGTGGCTGCCAAGTTTATGCCTGTATCCAGTCTTATTGTGGGAGTGGACCTGGTTCCAATCAAGCCTCTTCCCAATGTTGTGACTCTTCAGGAAGATATCACAACAGAGCGCTGTAGGCAGGCCCTGAGGAAGGAGCTGAAGACTTGGAAAGTTGATGTTGTACTCAATGATGGGGCTCCCAACGTTGGGGCTAGTTGGGTCCATGATGCTTACTCACAAGCTAACTTGACACTGATGGCACTGCGTCTAGCTTGTGATTTTTTGGCCCGTGGTGGTTGCTTCATCACAAAAGTCTTCCGTTCCCGTGACTATCAGCCCCTGCTGTGGATCTTCCAGCAGCTGTTCCACCGTGTCCAGGCCACGAAGCCCCAGGCCTCTCGCCATGAATCTGCAGAAATCTTTGTAGTCTGCCAAGGATTCCTGGCTCCTGACAAGGTTGACAGTAAATTCTTCGATCCTAAGTTTGCCTTTAAAGAGGTTGAAGTTCAGGCTAAAACTGTTACTGAGCTGGTGACAAAGAAGAAGCCAAAGGCTGAAGGTTATGCTGAAGGTGATCTCACTCTCTATCACCGAACCTCAGTCACTGACTTCTTGCGAGCTGCCAATCCTGTTGACTTCCTCTCCAAGGCCAGCGAAATCTCAATAGATGATGAAGAGTTGGCACAGCATCCAGCTACAACTGAGGATATAAGAGCATGCTGCCAGGACATCAAAGTGCTGGGGCGCAAGGAACTTAGGTCTCTCCTGAATTGGAGAACAAGACTTCGGCGATATGTGGCCAAGAAGCTGAAAGAGCAAGCAAAGGCACTGGACATCAGCCTCAGCTCAGAAGAAGAAGGTGATGAGGATGAGTCAGTTGCTGAGACAAAGCAGGCTTCGGAGGAAGAGGAGGAGGAGCAGCTTAACCGGACCCTGGCAGAGATGAAAGCCCAAGAGGTGGCCGAACTAAAGAGGAAGAAGAAGAAATTGCTTCGTGAACAGAGGAAGCAGCGGGAGCGTGTAGAACTGAAGATGGATTTGCCTGGGGTTTCCATTGCAGATAAGGGGGAGACAGGCATGTTCTCCCTGCGTACCATCCGGGGTCAGCAGTTGCTAGAGGAAGTAACACAAGGAGACATGAATGCTGCAGACACATTTCTGTCTGATCTGCCAAGGGATGACATCTATGTGTCAGACGCTGAGGATGATGATGATGATACTTCTCTGGAAAGTGACCTGGATCCAGAAGAGCTGGCAGGAGTCGGGACACATTCTGGTCTGAAGGACAGGAAGTGCTTGCGGTTTGCTCAAGTAGATGACAATAAAGAGGAGGAAGGAGAGAATCCATTGCTGGTACCACTGGAAGAAAAGGCGGTGCTGCAGGAAGAGCAAGCTAACCTGTGGTTCTCCAAGGACGGCTTCAGTGGAATTGAGGATGACGCTGATGAGGCCCTGGAGATCAGTCAGGCACAGCTGCTCCACAAGAGCCGTAGGAAGGAGCCACCTCCACCACCTTCTAGTCTGAAGACTGAGAAGAAACCTCCCCAGTGCCAGAATGAGGTTCCTAAGGAGACAGAGGCTGTTTCGGGGACAGAAGCTGTCACTGACCCTGGAGGGGAGGACAAAGTCAACAGCTCAGATAGTGATAGCAGCAGCAGTGAGGATGAAGAAAGCTGGAAAGCATCCCGTGGTATCAAGCGAAGCCGTGGTTCTAAGGCAGATGACGATGGGTTTGAGGTCGTGCCTATTGAGGACCCAGCGAAACACCGAATTCTGGACCCTGAAGGCCTTGCTCTAGGTGCTGTTATTGCCTCTTCCAAAAAGGCAAAGAGAGACCTTATAGATAACTCATTCAACCGGTATGCATTTAATGAAGATGAGGGAGAGCTTCCAGAGTGGTTTGTGCAGGAAGAAAAGCAGTACCGGATACGCCAGCTGCCTGTTGACAAGAAGGATGTGGAGCATTACCGAAAACGCTGGCGGGAAATCAATGCACGGCCCATCAAGAAAGTAGCTGAGGCTAAGGCCAGAAAGAAACGGAGGATGCTGAAGAAGCTGGAGCAGACCAAGAAGAAGGCAGAAGCTGTGGTGAACACTGTGGACATCTCAGAACGAGAAAAGGTGGCACAGCTGCGAAGTCTCTACAAGAAGGCTGGACTTGGCAAGGAGAAACGCCAGGTCACCTATGTTGTAGCTAAAAAAGGTGTAGGCCGTAAGGTCAGGCGGCCAGCTGGGGTCAGAGGTCATTTCAAGGTAGTGGACTCTAGGATGAAGAAGGACCAGAGAGCACAGCAACGGAAGGAACAGAAGAAAAAACACAAGCGGAAGTGAGCAGAGGCATCTGGAGAGACAAAGACTAGGAAGATGTGGTATAGTTCACTCTGGTGGTTTTGGCACCTGCTGTTGCCAAAACCATATGATTAGGGGAGCTATTGTGTGCCTACAATTCTACAATAGAAGTCCTTGCCTCTTGAAGAATGGTCATGCATGAAAGCACCAAGGGACTCCCCCAATCTTTCACAAAGGACTTGGGATGGAAACATCTTTTTTAAGCCTTAAGGGGAAATTCAGTGTGATGGCATTGTTGTAGCCATCACATGTTGTAGCATGTGGTTCTTTTTGAGTCCTCTCCCTCCCTTTCCCATTATTTGAATAAAATGAAGATAACACAAAAAAAAATTTTTTTGTAAAACTTAAGATGTGCAAATGAATTTGTTTAATTTTTTTCCTGACACCAAAACTTGCTACCTTCTCAGGGAAATTTTTACATAAATTCTACCAGCCTCTGGAAGACATAATAATAAAAATTCCAATAGAAAATGGATGCATATTTAGATACCAATTTATCTATGTATACTTGGGTCTGTTTAATGTTGCTATTTTCTTTTCATGATATTTATCATCATTTACATCATGTACAATATGGTGTCAGTTATTTAATTTGCTTCTTCTCTGTTACCAGCTTTTATTTTCTCTCATCACTCATGTGTTTTATATTTCTTTCTGTTTATCCAGCAGAATTTCCTTTGTCTGATACATTTATCTCTTTCCTCAAGTGCCTGTTTACAAGTCATTCTTGGAGGTAACTTTTCTTGAATCTTCAGATATGGCTACATCCTAGCATGACACTATGGAAACACTTGTGCCCTAATGTTCGTAAAAGTCTAACTTGTTCTGGCTCTTTTTACCAAATCCTGAGCTTCCTATGTAGAGTAATGGAAGTATTCAAATATTCATGTCAGATAAAAATTAAGAAGGTTGATTGTAACTGATCTCTGAATCAAACAGGACATTTCTGATCAGTGAGTTTCCTTGTTTCAATATTCAAAACTTGGTAGAATTCATAGCTAGGTAGTGTAGTTGTTTTAAATGATACTTAAGTCATTACAATGATTTTTTTTTAACTCTTTGAGGATCTGCCACCCAGCTCCCAAATAAAAACATGGAGACTTGTTCTTACTTATAAATGCCCAGCCTTAGCTTGGGTTGTTTCTAGCCAGCTTTCTAACTTAAATTATACCATTTCCCTTTAACTACATTATGCCTCTGAGATTTTACCTTTATTCTATATTTCTTTATTTCCTTCTAAATGTCTGGTTGGCTGTGTGGCTGAGTGGCTGGTCGCTAGCATCCTCCTCTCCTACTTGTTTTCTGGCTCTTTGCTTCTTCTCGTTCTTCTTCTCCTATTTATTCTCTCTGCCTTCTAGCCAAACCTATTTTTGTCTTCTACCTAGCTCTTGGCCATTCAGCTCTTTATTATTACAATCAAGTGATTTAGACAGACAAAGTAACGTAGTTTTACAGAGTTAAAAAAAATACAACATAAAATATTGCAACACATATTTCCTTCATTAAAAATTATTCCACAGCATAAATGAATGCAACACATCTTAAATGAATATTCTGTAATGTTGCAGTAATAATTTTTAGAAGTTTGGGAACAAAGTATTAAGATTTTGTTTTATTTCTGTATGACAAGGAATTTAATGTCTTTGTCTTTTATATTGAACACGATCACAATATAAACATTTTTCAAGTAAAATTTTATCAGATCAATTTCATATTTTTGAACAATATCCGCAGCCTCACTAGCTGAGAGTTTATAATTGGCTTCTATTGGCTAATGACACCACTTTAATTGTACGGTCACTTGTACTAATGTAGTAATGAGGAAGTCTCAATTGCCAAAGTAGAACATAACACAATACAAATGTATACACACATTTAATTCAGTAAACTCAGAAGTTTCATTTGTGTTCTTAAAGAAGTATTATTCCCTATTTTGTAATGCCTTTTATGGTATTTTTATTGTTGTTTTCTGAGAATAACACGAATCACTTGTTTTAGTGCTCACTTTGTTCAAGATCAGCACAAGATACTAGATTAAAACAACAACAACAAAAAATCCCTGAACCTTAAAATATGTTAAATCCCAAGGCATTGGTGAAATTGTTGCTCTCTACATTCTTTAAATATGTTTAAAATGGCAAAATTCCAGATTTCCAAATTAAAATATTCTCTGGGCCTGAACTTTCTTTGCTGGCAATGCTCTAAATTTGCTGTTTGAACAGAATCTACAAAATCATTCTTACATTTCATTGGGAGTATGTCTGAAAATCAATAGAGAATTTTAAATTATTCTGTAATTCTTCATTTGGTTTGATAGAGCTGTGTTTATTTGTAAATACTTGCAATATATATTTTGTATGTATATATGTGTGTATATATGTCCATTCTGTTTGGAAGGGTAAAAAGAGAGACAGATTCCCTGGAGCTAGAGATAGAGGCAGTTGCTAGCCACCCACTGCAGATGCTGGGGAAACTTAGGTTTTCAACAGAAATAGCAAATGATTTTAAATAGTGAGTTACATTTCAACCCCCAGTTCGGTTTCCTTTACGTGAAAATAGTCACTTAATAACTTTCATCCTTTCCTTTGCTTGTTGCTATTTACATTTAAGTGTAAAAAATACGTCATATTGTTATAACAACATATACATTATACAGCATTTTTTTTTTGTCTGAAGGATGAATGCCCTCCATTATGTAACTGAAGATTTGGTCCCCAGTAGGTGACATTTTTTGGGGAGGTTATGAAACTTTTAGGACATGGAGACTTGCTGGAGGAAAGGCAACAGTGGAGTAAAGTTTTAGAATATACAGCCTCACATCACTTCTAGGAGACTTTCTATTCCCTCCTACCTATATTTGATTGCTATCTGTGCTGTCAGCTTCCTGTTCCTGTTACAATGCCTACATAATAAAGTAGGTAGCAGCCAATTCCATAACAGTTTTTTTTTGTTGTTTTTTGTTTTTTTCAAGACAGGGTTTCTCTGTGTAGCTTTGCGCCTTTCCTGGAACTCGCTTGGTAGCCCAGGCTGGCCTCGAACTCACAGAGATCTGCCTGCCTCTGCCTCCCCAGTGCTGGGATTAAAGGCGTGTGCCACCACCGCCGGCCCATAACAGTTTCTTATTTCTTATGTATGTAAAGAGGAATTATAAATTGTGAGAAAAAAGTATAAAGACAGAAAAGTCTCCAAAATATTTTCGATTCATAATTTTGATACCCTTTAGATCACTGTTAGAGAAAAATACATGTATTATTATTATTAATATTATTATTATTATTATTGTTTAAATTTGTTATGTTCTGTAACAGCATCCCATACTAGTACTTTAAGAAGTTCCATGATATAATAACATGCCCTTGTGTTACAATATTCATTGTCATTATTTATAAATGAAAAACACAGGTAAGAATAAAAACTCAACATATCACTTACATCACTTTTATATTGTGTTAATACTCAACTTATTTACTAAGAAAGTGTAACATAATCTGCTAAGCTATACTACCAGCCTTGAAAAGCAAAACATACAAATAAATTGGCATTGTTGCAACATAATCCTCAATGATTCTGAATTTCATCTTCAGTGCAGACCATCATTAACATAACAATGATTCATTGATTAGTAATTAAGTTATTTTTATTCCATTATAAGTCATGTGCTAATATTATTGTGGGATATGCTTTCTTAAAAATGAAATTGTAATACTCTCTTTAAAAGTCAAGACGTTGCTTCCACATTCAATATTCTGAGTCAAGTGTGTATCTGTGGTGGAAATCTGTTAAATATTCCTCTAACCTAGTCTTTTAAGCTTATTTTTGTATGTCAGATTACTTCTGCCCACACTAATTCAACTCACCATTTCATCCACAAACACACTGATAAATTAAATACTTTCTATTCAGTGGTGTCTATTCAAGAACAACAACAAATTGTTCACCAGTTCATTTTTACTCTATATCAACTCTGGTTCTGCTCAGTTATTGCTTGTCCTAAGCAACAACAACAAAAAATATCAATGATTTTCTGTCTTAAAGAAATCTTTGGTCTTGCAGGCATGATGTCTAAATAATTTACACAAGTTTAAACTTCACTCACTGTGTTGCCAGAAAGGTCAATTAACTAAATTCTCCACTCTATAGTGTAGCATAGAGAAGAAAGGATGTCAAGTGTCATGAAGAATGAATCTTTATTTCTAATTTTTTATTAACTGCTCACCACAATATAAATTTCTAGAATATATAGAACCAAGTCCTCCCTCTATCTTTAAACTTCAAAGTTATTGCTATAGTCATTCTCAATCATATTTAAAGCATGCTACAGTGAGTAGTAATTATAGATGAAATTCTAAACAGTCTTAGTAAATAAGAAACACAGAGCCAAACACAGAGTTAAAGCTTAAGATATCAGAGTAAGAGCCACAACTCTCTTTAACTTACCACTCACTGCCATCTCTTCCCCTGAGAGAAAGACTTTCTCTTGTGTGACCTGTCTTTTTATTGCCTTTCTGTTCTGCCTTCTCATTGGCTCTAAACCCAATCACATGACTTCCTCATCACTGACTATCTATACAGACCTCCAGGGCTCTATGGTTGGTTCAGGACACCTTGCTTGGCTGTATCCTTGATCACACATAGACTCTGCCTGCCATGTAACTGGATTAAGGGCGTGTGCTACCACTACCAGACTTCTGCTTAATGGCTACGACCTCTCATCTCCAGGCAAACTTATTTATTAATATACAAATAAAATCACATTTCAGCATAAATAAAATATCACCATAAGTAATGTTTATATATATATATATATATATATATATATATATATATATATATCCATAAGTAAAATATCACCATAAGTAATGAAATATATATGTATTTCAGAGTCCCAGTTAGACTGTACCTACTAACATTTCCTTATTCTGGGTACTAGATACACGTACCTTGACAGGGACAGAGGCAAGTCTTATTTAGGATTACTATTGTTGTAATGAAATGCCATGACAAAAGCAATTTGAGATAAAAGGGTTTATTTGCCTTACACTTCCATAACAATGTCCGTCAAAGGAAGTCAGGACAGGAGTACAAGCAGGTCAGGAACATATAGGCAGGATATGATACATAGACCATGGAGGGGTAATGCTTACTGGCTTGCTCCCATGGCTTTCTAAGACTGCTTTCTTATAAAATCCAGAACCATCAACCAAAGGTTGGCACTACCAATAATGGGATGGAACCCTCCTATCAATCACTAAGAAAATGCCCTAGAAAATGATCCTAAATTGATTGTAACTGGTTTTATACTGAGGTCTTTAATTGACTTGGACTTACTTGAGTTTTGTGCATGGTGATAGATATAGATCTATTTGCAATTTTCTACATGTTGACTTCCAGTTACTGAACCTGATAGAAGAGAAAGTAGGAAGTAGTCTTGAATGCATAGGGACAGGAGACCACTTCCTAAATATAACACCTGTAGCACAGACACTGAGAGCAACAATTAATAAATGGGACCTCCTGAAACTGAGAAGCTTATGTAAGGCAGAGAACACAGTAAATATGACAAAATGACAGCCTACAGAATGGGAAAAGATTTTCACTAACCCCACATCTGACAGAGGGCTGATCTCCAAAATATATAAAGAACTCAAGAAACTAGACATCAAAATACCTAATAATATAATTAAAAAATGAGCTACAGAGCTATACAGTGAATTCCCAATGGAGGAATCTCAAATGGCCAAAAGACATTTAAGGAAATGCTCAACATCTTTAGTCATCAGGGAAATGCAAATCAAAAGGGCTCTGAGATACCATCTTACACCTGTCAGAATGGTTAAGATCAAAAATACTACAGACATCTTATGTTGGAGAGGATGTGGAGCAAGGGGAACACTCCTCCTCTGTTGGTGGGAATGCAAACTGGTACAGCCACTTGGTAAATCAGTGTGGCGGTTTCTCAGAAAATTGGGAGTCAATCTTCCTCAAGATCCAGCTATATCACTCTTGGGCATATACACAGGAAATGCTCAATCATACCACAGAGACACATGCTCAACTATATCCACAGCAGCATTATTCATAATAGCCAGAACCTTGAAACAACCTAGATGCCCCTCAACTGAAGAATGGGTAAAGAAAATGTGGCACATACCCACAATGGAGTACTACTCAGCAGAGAAAAACCATGATACCATGAAATTTGCAGGCAAATAGATGGAGGTAACAAAGACTCAGGAGGATAATCATGGTATGTACTCACTTATATAAGTGGATACTAGATATAAAGCAAAGGATATCCAGACAATAACCCACAACTCTGGAGAAGCTAGCTAACAAGGAAGACCAAAGAAGGACACATGGATTGCCCTGGGAAGGGGAAATAGATGAGTTCTCCATGAGTAAACTGGGGATGAGTGGTGAGCAATGGAGGGTAAGGGATGGGAGATGAGAACATAAGGGAATGGGATGGTTGAGCTGGAACAGGAATGGAGTTATAAAGCAATGAAAGAGATACCATGATAGAGGGAGATATCATGGGGATAGAGAGAAACCTGGTGCTAGGGAAGTTGCCAGGAGTCCCCAAGGATGACCCCAGTTTAGACTACTAGAAATAGCAGAGATGGTGCCTGAACTGAACTGGCTTACTCCAGTGATTAGACTGGTAGTCACAGAGCTTTTCTCCAATGACTGATAGAAGCAGATGCAGAGTTCTACAGCCAAACACCAGGCAGAGCTCCAGGAGTCCAGTCAAAGAGAGAGAAGAGGGATTCTATGAGCAAGTGCATCATAATAGGGAAGTGCTGTGGATATCATTCTGTATAAATAAAATGCTGATTGGCCAATAGCCAGACAGGAAGTAGTATAGGCAGGATAAACAGAAAAGAGAATTCTGGGAAGTGGAAGGCTCAGGCAGAGAGACATGTTAAGGTACCTGTAAGCCATGAGCCGTGTGGCAACTTATAGACTGATAGATACGGGTTAATTTAAGATATAAAAACTAGATAACAAGAAGCCTACCATGGCCATACAGTTTATAAGAAATATAAGTCTCTGTGTGTTTACTTGGTTGGGTCTGAGAATCTGTGGGACTGGTGGGTGAGTAGATTTGTCCTGACTGCGGGCCAGGCAAGAAAACTCTAGCTACAGGGACACCTGCAGAGATGACCAAACCAAACTAGTGGGAACTCATGAAAGTTGGATCAATGGCTATGTAGCTTACACGGGGCTGGACTAGGCCCTCTGCATGGTGAGACAGTTGTGTAGCTTGATCTGCTTGGGGGGCTCCCTGGTGGTAGGATCAGAATTCATCCCTGGTATATGAGGGGTCCACATTGAGACAAATTTCTGAGTTTTACCTGTTGTCCTCAGAAAACTTAAACATATAATAAAAGTTTCACATACCCTCCTTTTAATTTTTTTTTCTTTTGCCATCAGTCTCAATTTCTCAGTCAAAACTTTAGAAGTTCAACTTTACTATATGGACCTAATGTGAATTTCAGCTACTTATTATGATTGGCTTGTCCTGTCCGTAAGCATGCTTTCTCATTTAGCCCCCTTAATTTCCTGTTAAATATATGCATCTTTTCAAACTATGGGTTGCTTAAGTTACTCATAGCATATTCTTTACTTATATTCTAAGACAAATTTTATATATGTAGATTTCTTTTCCGTGGTTTCTACACATTTACAAGTTCAATGTCTGAATTGTCATCATAAAAAATATGAGAATATATATATTTGAAATTTCATTATGACCTAATTGTAAAAACAAGTTATATATTTTAGCAAGACTGAGCCATAAGGAAATACAAATTTTGAATGAGCATTATTCCTGACAAATTTGTGAAAGATATTTTAGACAGATCATGTGAAAATTCAAGGTGGTATAAATACACACACATACACACAAAAAATGATATTTGTACATCATACAGAAGGAAAATATTCTCCAAAATATTCTTTTTCTAGGATGAAAAGAAAGAAAAAGAAATAGTTAAATAGATTAATGGTATATATTAGTAATAATTTTGATACAAAAGTAGTGACTACAGATTAAAGTATTAGAGCATTAATGTGTTGGATAAATGTATGATATGGTGATAATGAAGAGATTTAAGTGTTCAAAGCATATATGTACTTATAGATATAAACAATGGTATTAAATGTAAAGTTTGGTATCGAAGTAAACATTAGTAATTCTGGGACTTGTGAGGCTGGACAGGAATTGTAAATTCCTGCCAGCCTGGACTACATAGGAATACATAAGGAAGGAAGAAAGGAAGATTAAAATAATAACATGGGTATCCAAAAAAGTTTGAAAGCCTTATCCTTGAGGATAACATTTCATAGTACCAAAGGGCACCATGAAAGTTTCTAAATGAGGAAGCAACCAACAGTCCTTCCCAAATCTCATGCCTATGAAATACATCAATGACCCACATGACATGATAACTCTACATTGTTTTAGTGGCTTGCTTACCTTATTGGTAGCAATTGGACTTAGGACTTACTCAATGAGGGGAAAAGCATGAACCTAGCCAAATGTTCAATGATAATGAAACTCATGGATCTTTGAGGAGAACATACAACTTCTACTCTATTAAACTATCATGATCCCTACCTACATACTAAATATTTGTTTTTATACCAACGGATGAATGCTGCTTTCATTCTTAATCAGAGAAGCTTTTCTTTACAATGAATGAAGAAATTAATAAATGACTGAGGTACTGAGAATAAGAGATAGATGAATGTTCAACCATAAACAGAACATTTATAACACTCCCTCTAATACTTAAAGACTGTCACAGAAAAAGAAAGGAAAGAATATCAGGGCAAAATGATAAGGACTATACTGGTAAATATTATCTTCAGACTATAACATAGCTACTGAAAACATGGTCTCATAAAAACTTGGTTCAAGTTGGTGTTTCATAAAACAAAGCAGCAAGACATGAATTATAAAATCATTAATTTATTACATTCAAACATATTCAAGATTTTTCAAATTATACAGGTTTTTATATAAGTGAAAATGAAGTATAAATACAAGGAATCTAAACAAGGAAAGACCAACAGTAAAAAAGATGGTGTAAAGTAGAGAGTTGCAGTCTTATTAGCACATAATAGAAAATAAAAAAGACAAATATTGCATCCTATCTCCAAGGACAGGTTTGATGACTCAAGTTTTGATTGCTTATTTGACTTTTGGGGTCCGACCTACACCAATCTATCTTGCAGCAAATTTGAAAACATTCTTTTAAAATGTTATTGAAAACAAGTAAATATGATAACCATAGCAAAATTTAATGCCAAGTATGAATTAATTAATGTCAGAACTCGCTGTGGATATCGCTCTGTATAAATAAAACACTGATTGGCCAGTAGTCAGGCAGGAAGTATAGGTGGGACAAGGAGACAGGAGAATTCTGGGAAGTGGAAGGCTGAGGCAGAGAGACACTGCCAGCTGCCTCCATGACAAGCAATATGTGAAGATGCCGGTAAGCCACAAGCCATGTGGCAAGGTATGGATTTATAAAAATGAGTTAATTTAAGATATAAGAATAGTTAGCAAGAAGCCTGAGCCATTAGGCCAAACAGTTTAAATAATATAAGCATCTGTGTGTTTATTTTATAAGTGGCCTTTGGACTGCCGGGGCTTGGTAGGACCCAGAGAGAAAACTCTCCAGCTACAAGAACTGGAGAGATTCCTAAGAGGTTAGGAGGACCCATGTTGGATTCCTAGCATCTACCTGGTAGCTCATAACCATCTGCAGTTCCAGATCCAATGAAACCAACACACATTTTTGTCCTCTCTGAAACCAGACATGTACTAATTGCAGTGATGTACATGCACGCAAAATCTTCATACGCATAAACTAAAAACTTAAAAAAAAAATAAAAACTGCTTTTCATTTAAAAAAAAAAAATCCCTAGTACTTTGCCATAAGACCACACTGCACCGCCTTTAATCCCAGCACTTAGGAGGCAGAGGCAGGAAGATTTCTATGAGTGCAAGGCCAGCCTAGTCTACAGAGTGAGTTCCAGAAAAGGCGCAAAGCTACACAAAGAAAACCTGTCTCAAAAAATCAAAAAAAAAAAAAAAAAATTCCCCTATGGCTTAATACATAAATACCACATAGCAAGAAGACAGGGACTGGGTACATGCTAAAAATGCTGTGACACTCAGAAAGACATCAAATACATACCCATGGAGTGTTGATAGAATTTGTAATGTTGCAATGATATATGTACCAGGATTCACATAACTTAAAATATTTTAAATCTAATTTTGTGGATTTTAACAAAATTACTTGCTTAAATAATTTAGTACTCTTTTATCTCAGTATGTTTTTGAATTACTTTATAATTACATTTTAAGTTAATAATATACTAAGTTATATGGAAGTTAGCAAAATATCTCTTTTAATATAAAGGCCTAGTTTACATCACACTGTGTTATTCTGCCTGTCAATGTTCTCTACAAAATAAATATTTCCTAAAATAAGTATACATAGATAGATTTTACTCATTTTCATAGCAGAAGCATATCTACATGCTTATGTTTCATGGTGAATACACATGATTTAGCAAGTATAAAAAATAAATGTACACAATTTGAGAAATAATTGATCTTGTCCCCCAGAAAATTTAAAAAAAAATATGCTTAGTGAATCTAATATTTATTCAAATGGATACATACAACAGTTTAAAATCAATTCACATTATCAGACATTGAAATAAGCTAAAAATGAACTCTGATGTGACAAGCAACTTTTATATGATTTCTCACACTCATTAGCTTTTGAGCATCAGTGTTGCTCTTATATATTTTTATATAAGTTTGCATTGGCCATTCAAGGTTTACACTTGGTATGTGATTTTAGCATATCTCTTGGTGAGCATTAAATAAGAACTGACTTGTGGTCTTTGGATAGTAGACTTAGTGATAAGTCTTAACAGCCATAAACTGTTGTACTGACTATATTTCTAATATTCTGGTTTTTTTTCCTATGAGGCAAAAGAATAGTTTAAATTACCTGGGACAGATATTAGGTGAAGGTTTCAGTGTATTAGACTTGATGTACAGCATTTTAAGAAAATATATAACTTGTAAGTTATATTACGTTCAAGATGTCATTCAAATGTTAAGTGGTTTGTAATATCGGAAATAAATGATGAAGATTACAACCATTTAATTCAGAAGTTGTGCATATCATATAATATATTAGCAAGCACTGTTCTATGTGGAACATAGAGTGGCATGTACAGTCTGACTGAGTTGGTCTTCTAAATGTACAGTAGTTGACACATGGAAATTATTTGGAAGAGCTGGTCAATGTGAAGGGGATATAACACTAATCCTGGGAATAAGATATTATTTACTAACTTTTGAAAAGATAGTCTTTGCAGTTTTGTACGGATGCACCTACAATTAGTAGAAATATATAAAATATGGATACTTTGATTTTATTAAATTTGGTCGCCATTGTCTGAGCACAAACAGAGAAAGAGCACTCATTTTTCCCAAGTTTCAAGAAAGGGCTTTTTACCTAGCTAGCTCTGGAAGGTCACTGCACTCATTAATTGTACTTGAGATCTTCAAAACAGCCATTGATTTATTGAAAAGTTCCACAGTGTAGAAATGCCTTATTTAAAATAAATGAATTCAGGAGACTTGGGTGAGATGATTTAAAGGGATATCCATGAGAAAAAATAGAGCTGAGCTTTAAAGATGCCTCATTGCATTCCCCTTGGTGAATATTATCCAGATTTATTTTCATACCATCATTGTGATAAAATAATCCATGAGAATAAAGTATTACACTGGGTTTCAAATAGTTTAAAGATGAAGTTACTGCTATTAAATTTCTTGAATTCTTATCCAATTTTTTAAAAAATAAAAAGAACCCAGTAGGATGCCAGACCTTAGATTTATGTATGTAGTATTATCAGAAGGTCTTCAGAGACCCTCACAGAGTTCTCTGTGATAATATATCTCTAGGTAAGGAGTTCCTGTCACCAAAACCTACATATATTCATCTTCATTCAGAGAAATATATATTCATTCAGAGAAAATAGACTCTGTGAAATTCCTAAATTTATATTTTTCTTATTTTCCTCATGAGAGTTGTGTATTGCAGAAAAAATTTCTCTTCTATGACTAAAGAAATGAGCAATGCTTTTCAAACATGGATATTAAATGACTTTCAATATTATTGGAAATAATTCATCATTACATATAAATAGAATTTTCATAATTATTTTAAAGAAAAAATATTTCAAAAGAAAAAATTTATTTAATCTCATATACTCCGTGGATGTTCAAAATTCTGTGGAGGCATTTATTTTTCATTTTATACTTTGATTTTCCAGATTAATTCATTTATCCAAAAAGATGCATAAAATAAAAGACAATGAGGTATATTTCTAAAAATACTTTGATGCTGAATAATAGGATAAAAAGGACAATAGAGTTATTATCCTTTAAAAATTGATATTGTCTCTCTTGTCTTTATAAAGCAAATTTCTGCTATTAATTGAAACTTTTTAAAATTTATTCATTCTGTTTTATCATTTGAAAAATGTAGTACTTCACAGAAAGTTAAGCTGGAGAAAATTCTCAACTTTATCCAAGGCTAATGGTTCCCAACAAATTCATATATAGTGAAATTCAAAAAAACACGGGTCTGAAAGCATGTACTGTTGTTCTCTGCTATCCTACAGAGGGATCTGACTTAATCTTGTTATTTATATCTGAGAAAATCAAAAGATGATACCTCATGATAAAGAGATGTGACATTCTGGGGTTTAAGTAGTGTGCATGAAAAAAAAGATCTTTCTTATCTAACAGAATGTCCATGGTATTCTGCAAATGCAGAAAGTGAACTCACTGCTTATCATTAACAATGTATTATGCAATTTGAACTTGGAAGCAAGTGGGAGGTTTTAGGGCCTCAAGCTTTATGGAGATGATTAAAACAAAAAGAAAAGGTGTAAGCAAAGGCCAAATATGAAGTGGCTGCCATGTAACCTCACATACAAAAGAGAGTTTGACAAAAATAACCACAATCTGTATAATGTTGCTGATAGAATCTATTGATTAATAAAGAAAATTTATAGCCCTACTTATGGGATACCTCAACAAGAGTTCTTCAGAGAGACTCCTGAGATCCATACTCAATACAGACCATCAACCTTCCTGGTTTCTCACCAGAACTAAAGGGTAAGAATTTATTTCTGAAGAAACCATGTACTTCAGTTGCAGGATATACAGACAACAATTCAGGAATTGGGTTGGAAAATTCTTCTGTCTATGCTTTCAATGTTTCTGAAAGCACCATTCCAACTGCCGTGGAAGAAAAGATACGTATTGGCTGAGTGGTATCTAACCCCTACAAACAACAATACAACATGCTGGACGAGATGTCTACACCTAAGCAATTCTGGTACAATTGTTATGAGGGTAAACAAATGACTGTGTGATTGGATTTGTGTAGCTTAAGTTTTCCTGCCTGGCCCACAGTCAGGATAAATCTCTCTCACCTGCCAGTCCCACAGCCTCAGACCCGACCAAGAAAACACAGAGACTTATATTGCTTTCAAACTGTATGGCCATGGCAGGCTTCTTATTAACTGTTCTTACAGCTTAAATTAATCCATTTCCTTTAATCTATACTTTGCCACATGGCTCGTGGCTTACCGGCATCTTCACAAGCTGTTTCTCATCGTGGTGGCTGGCAGTGTCTCTCTGACTCAGCCTTCCACTTCCCAGCTTTATTCTCCTCCTTATCCCGCCTACACTTCCTGCCTAGCCAATGGCCAATCAGTGTTTTATTTATTGACTAATTAGGAACACATTTGCCGTACAGAACATCCCACAGCAGATTTGAGGTCTTTTTCAAAAGGAGCCCATATTGTGAAAGTCATAGGCCCAAGAGGGAAAACTAATTGTTTAAACTGACAGTGTGCCTAGCTACCTTCTGTATATTTACGTTTATAGCAAAAAAGAAATGATACTTTCAGGCTTCACTGAAGAAGACAAACTTTTCAATGAACAGTGATGAAATGAAGAGACATATTGATCCCAGAAATGCTTATTATAAGTGATGGTGAGCATCTCAGTCCTAAACAAGACATTTATATCACCCATTCTAAAAGTCAGAGCACATTATGGAAGATGAGCTAGAAAATATCTAAGACCTGAAAGGTAGGGTGATGAGTTGTGAAATACCATCCTCTCTGGTGTTCTAGACTTAATACAGCCATTTCAATACTGAACTCAGAGCAAATTTGGTTAACTTTACTAGGCATGTGCCACAAAATTAAACCTGTAAATAATTAGCCATAGAAGGGTAAGGGATCGAGGAAATGATAACCTCTATTGACTATTTATAGATTCTGGGAGAGAAGGTATCTTCAGTTCAGTACCTATTGTTAAGTCCACCAGGTGATGATGGATAGCTCCAGATTCATGGTCACAGAGAGGGATCTGACTAAATTCAGTGGATCACAAAATAAAATAACAATATGAATATTAATTTCTCTGGCTTGAATTTTTGCAAGTCTTGGGCATACTATCACAGCCTTTATGAGTTTGTCTTTGCATCAAACTTATTTTATCTGAAAATATTTCTTTAGAGTTTTCAGAACCTCTGGTTCACAGATTCTGACTCCTATCCTAGATAGATCACTGAGCCTTGAAGGGAAGGACATAATTAGTACACGTCATTTATGATTGAATGCTCTGAGGTTTCTTCCTTTCTTACATTGTCAAGTTGTGGGCCTTTGTGTTAATTCCAATTTATACTAAGAAGAAGCTTCTCTTATGAGTTTTGTGTTATTTATGGGTATATAAAAATGCCATAAGGAGCCTTTTTATCGCTATGTTTCTTTAGCAGAAAAATGGTACTAGGTTTTAGACTAGAATCTATGTTCTATCCAATCTCAGGGTCTTGGCCTTAATAGCAATACAAGTTATGAATTTCATATAGTGAACTAGACCTCAAATGAAAACAAAAATCATTGTTTACTCTAATAATATTAGTGTCACTTTTGTACACCTGAGTACATTTGGAAGGCAGATGGCTATTGTGGATCACAGGGTTTGCAGTCAAGTGAGACTGATGATTAATATTTTCTACAGTGTATTCAGTACCTCCATTAGAAACACTGGTCAGGAGGGTTGAAGCTTTTTGTTGGACACTAGTTTATTTCTCCGTGTTTGGTGATATAAATATATGTGTCTTCAATAATAGGGTTTTACTGTCTGGTTTGGGAAAGTAACTCACAACACTGGTTGTAACCTGCAATGTGTTGGGAAGGCTTTAGGAGCCTTTTTCTAATGACTCAGAAAATACATGGAAAAAGGTTGGTGGGCACAAAGTCCAACCCATAACCAGGTAGCTATTTGCAATTCATAGAAGAAAAGAAAATCAGTTTTATTCAATAGGGTGACACTGAGTATATTAAACACACTCCATGGCAGTACGCTTCCTTAGAAGTAACTGGCCAACACAAAATAGGCTTCATGTTATTTTCTTATTTTTTGTTTTTGTTTTTGCATTTTTGTTTTTCGGTTTTATTTTGTTTAGTTTTTTCAAAAAGGAGAAAGAACATGAAGTTGTTTGAGTGGTGGAGTGGATGGATGAGTGGAGAAAAGAAAAAAATATTATCAAAATATATTATATTTAAGAATTAAAGAAAACAACATAAATGTAAGAAAATTTCATATGGCAGAGGGATTAGGCAAAGGTAAAGGAGATGCAAAAGGATGAGATGACAAAGATTAACATGTACTATGTTCATGTTTGAAACTGTCAAAGAAAAAAGAACCAAGTTAAAGTTAAAAATAAATTGGTTATTGAGTAAATTACATATGAAGAAGACAATATACCATTATACATACTTATAGAGGTAAATAGGACATTTAGTTATGTATATTTTATTGATAATTCTTGATATCCGAGATTGACAAAGAATTAAGCAAAGTAGTTCGTTTATTTGCTACTATTAAAAATTATTGTGAATTGCTTCTTGTAGTTTACTGCCTAGTTGCTCCAGTTGATATGACTCCCTCATTCAAGATAGAACTGCCCATCTTGTAGATATTAAGGTCGACAAATATTACATTTCCAACAACCCTATGGCCAACTAAGCACCTGTGATTAGGAGATATCTTGTGGACTTCATCCAACTCTTCCTTTGTAGATATGTAAATAAGTGTGTATCTTTCTTTCCATATGGTCAGTACTCTTTTACTATTCCCAATGCAAACTGCTCAAAATTCTGTTTGGTTAGTGGATCCACCACAAATAGAAGGCTTTTAGACAGTTTGCCAAATGGCATAAAGTTGTGACTGCAGGACTGCATTGCAATATAAATAAAATTTAAAATGAAAATTAACCATTGCTGGTACAAAAGCATTCTGATAGTCAAAAATATTTTTACTACCCAGATACAATACAACCACATGTATGTTCAGCCTTCACATTACTTTTAGTAAATTTTTTACTTAGATGAGTAACAGGGGCTTATAAAAATAAAATAACTCCTTATGATATTGTATATATTTAAATGCACAGTGACCATTTCAAACAAGATTTTCAGATACGGTTGTATAAGAATTGTAAGAAATTGTTCATTAATTATTTTGTCTCTGTATTTGTTTCTCGACTTAAAAATATTACTGTACCATTATAGCTAACATGTTGTTTGATTTATTGAAACATATTACAATAATGTTTTACCAACTTTACTTCAATATTAACATTGTGAAATAGTACTTTAGCCGGGCAGTGGTGGTGCATGCCTTTAATCCCAGCACTCGGGAGGCAGAGCCAGGCGGATCTCCATGAGTTCAAGGCCAGCTACACAGGGAAACCCTGTCTCGAAAAACCAAAAAAAAAAAAAAAAAGAAAAGAAAAAGAAATAGTGCTTTATACAAATAACTAAAAATTTGACATCAATACCTCTAATTTGCACATTTATAACTAAGTTGTCTGAGTGAAACAATAAATTTTGCTTGCAAGAGAGTGTATACAAAAGTACAAACACAAAAACATGAACAGAGAAAACATAAATGGACTACAAGAATTTTATAAGGAAACAGGAAAGCAGCTCTAGAGATATCATTTCTACCTGGGCCAAGTGCATATTGCTATTGCTGTTGCTAAGACAGGATCTCATTCTGTAACCCAGGCAAATCTTCAACTCTCAGTGATACTCCTGCCTTCAGCTTCTTGAGTGTTACAGTTACATATAAGAACTACCCACAATTCAGTGATCAAATACCATTTCATTAGAAAGTATAACTATTTTGATAAAATTTACTGAAATGTAATGTATCAATAGTAGTTTAAGAAACTGGCTTTTGTGGGCGGGGGTGGTTGTGCAGGCCTTTAATCCCAGCGATTGAGAGGCAGAGCCAGGCGGGTTTCTGTGAGTTCCATGGCAGCCTGGTCTAGAGAGCAAGATCCAGGACAGGCACTAAAAACACATGGAGAAACCCTGTCTCAAAAAAAAAAAAAAAAAAAAAAAAAACACACAAAAACAAACAAACAAACAAAAAAGAAACTATCTTTCATAATCGACTGAAAGTAGAATTTCTCTACTTTTTTTAGCACTTTTTTTTTTTTTTTTTTTTTTTTGGTTTTGGTTTTTCGAGACAGGGTTTCTCTGTGTAGCTTTGTGCCTTTCCTGGAACTCCCTCTGTAGACGAGGCTGGCCTAGAACTCTCACAGATCTGCCTGCGTCTGTCTCCTGAGTGCTCGGATTAAAGGCGTGCGCCACCACCGCCTGACTCTTTATCATAGTTATGTAATTTTCTATTTTATTTGGTCACAGCCCTTAAATAATTCAAAATAAAATGTGCTATTTTAATGAATGAAGTGTTAAATCATATTTAATAGCATTTGTATGTTTTCAACATTATATTAAAATAGATTTACTTAACAATATATCTCTTTAAAATAATAACTCCCATAATAACACTGTGTTGTTGTCTGGGTAATTCTTAATAATAAAATATAGCATTGAGTCATGTTTCCATTGAAGTGAAAATAAACCTCAGAAACTCATGTGCTAATATTGGAAAAACACAGCCCTCTTCACTCTTTTATAAAAGCATAAAGATAGCTGAGACTGTTAAATATTTATATTCTTTGTAATATAATCCTGAATAAAATTTATATTAAAGTAATGTATGTATAAATAAATATATTAGTTGTTTCTAAATTAAACTTAAATAACATTAATCTTTTTATTTGCTTATATGATACCATTCATAATTTTCAGGAGTATTTTGGTTACTCTTCTATTGCTGTGATAATAGAGCATAACCTGGGCAACTGGTTGAAAAAAGCATTTATTTGGTTTATGATTTCAGAAGGATTAGTGTTCAAGGCTGGTAGGTAGCTAAGCGAATTGCAGGTGTAATGTGAGGAGTAAGATATCATATTTTTAAATATAAGCACAAGCCAAAGTTATGATATTATAGTAGAGCAAGAATATATAATCTCAAATCCTGTGTCCAGTGACATATTTCCTATAACAAGGCTGAAGCATCTAACTTGCCCCAAATAACACGACACAGTGAGAGGCATGTTTTCAAATACCTAAGACTGTGGGGGACACTCTCATTCAAGCTATGACAGACAGTAAACCTTAGTTGTGTATAAAATGTGTTCTTAAATAGTCATTTAATTTATTGACAGTTAACTCTGAACTTTGTATCAGTCTGTTTAACTATTACTATGTGTAAGAGAGAAAAGAATGTATCAATACTGTTGGAGAGTTTTAAGTTTAACCTTCCAAACTAAGTCTTTGGAAAAACAGAACTGAGAATAAGTTCCTTTTGAATTATAAATTACGAAGATTGCTAATGTCCAAAACACTGGTTACCTATTGGTACAAAAGTTAGTGAAAGTAATCATAGCAAACAAGAATCAATCAGAAGTTGACCAAATATGGTATTTTTAAAAATCCATGCTTTAAATGAATTTTGAATTTTGCTGTTTTTGTTTTAACACGGCATCCTGCAAAACCCAGGCTGTTCTTCAATTTTCTATTTAGGTGAGGATGTCCTTGAACTGCTCGTCTCCTGCCAATAACTTTGTCTTACAAAGATTGCATGCTTGTGCCCTTATGCTAACTGGATTGTGCTGCTACTTTTTAAGCTCTAAGTAAGACATGTTTGAGAAATAGAGCTTCTTTAAGAGCTTGCTAATTGACTAGTAAGACATCATACATACATTGTTTATTTCAAGTTTGTTCGAACTAATAACCCTGGTAAGTTTTGAGTATTGGTGTACAATTTTTAGCAATAATATCAGTGTTGATATTTTTATCAGGTAGCACTAATTACTAAGATAACAAGAGTCATCCAAGGTATTACTAATTATTTTTGAGTGAGTCAAATGTGCTTTAATTAGGTTTACAGAATGTAGAGCCATCAGGAAAATTTTGCTGATGCTCAAAATAAAGTACTTGAGCTTACTCTAAAACAATCATGAGAGAATGTTATTGGAACTACGAGTCCAGCTACTTCTTGTTATAGCAGAGGTAGGAAGTGTAGAATTACCTCATGACAAAACAGGGAGGTCCCACAGGTTTGGCATTGGAGAATAAAAGCACCTCCATGAGTAATAATGTAAATCATTATTCTCTGGACACAGAGAAAATACAAGATTGATTTCCATGTATATTCAAAATTTCCACATATACACTCCTAAAACTTGAGTTGGAAGATACCAGAATTTGAACTGAACAAAGGAATGTTGCCAGAAGAAAAATGTCTCATTGTAACAAGAATGCATTAGCAGGACAATTTGATGTGGTTTAAGACAACCTCAGCATAGTTGCCTAAACTTAGGTAGCTTTTGAGATGATTAAACACGAATTTTTAAATGTATCATTATCCTAGGGTGCAATATAATGAGACAATTCTTATTTATATCATTTTTATAAGGTTAATTTTGACCAATCATATGTGTAGTAGTTATTACAGTGATATTTAAGTGGTTGAACAGTAACTAATTGTCTCAATAAGAATAGAACCAAATCATTTTGAGCAATTCATCTCACACAAACACAGAAACATACAAACAGACATCTATATGATGATGTATATAATTATATATGATACATTTGGCACAAAAAGAACACAGTTCTTAGTGATAGAAACTTTTTAAAAAATGTTTTTAGTATCTATGCCAGATCTCTGACTGCCTTCATACTCTAGATTTAATGAGCCACCACTTCAAAGAGAGTGAAATATTATGATAAAAATCTCACACTCTACATGATATTGTTAGAATCATCTGCTTTATTTTCTCTGGATTCTGCTAATTAGTCTAGCACTTTTTATCAATAATTCAGGAAAAGCATCCACAAATCGTAATCAAATTTGATTCACATGTAATCTTTAAGTCATGGAATAAGTTAACATGGATGAGGAATATAATTTCACTACTAATATTTTAAAACTCTTAGATTCTGTATTTGATGGATTGATGGATTTTCCACAAGCATAAAGGATTCATTTATTAGTTAGTGTTCATCTATTTGCCTTGTATCAGTTGAGTGAGCTAATGAGTATGACTTTACAATATCTTAACCTTGGATTGTATGCCAAATTTAGACAAAAAGCAAGTGGTGACTTGTGCTGTACTTTTTCCTGACCAGCAACTTTGTCTTCGTATTCATACACCTGTAGTACAACATGGATGCCAATATATTTCTGGGTGTGTGAATATGCCTTCTTCAGATTTATGGGATATATAAAGATAGATAGATAGATAGCTAGATAGATAGATAGATAGATATGTAATTTATATGCATAGATATATAAATCTGTGTACATTATATATATATATATATATATATATATATATATATATATATAGAGAGAGAGAGAGAGAGAGAGAGATGGATATAGATATAGATATAAACATTGATATAAAAAGAGATAATTCTCCCAATGTCAACACAAAAAACTTTTTACCACAAGTAAGTTGACATTGTTCTTGGGCAATTCAAACATCAGAGTATCTGTTTTCATGGACTTATTGTTTATGAAACATACACTCACCATTCTCTCACCAGCATCACCTTACAAAAAAATAGACCTTGTAATCAACCAAAATATTTAAGAATTAGTATGGTACTGTTCCTGGATATTCAGAGAGAATGACAATAAACACCATGCAGTCATGGGGTCTTTGGGATAAATACCAGCTCTTGGGAACATGAAGAGTTCTGGCATCTACAGATCACTAGGGAAAACAGAACTACTCAGCATGTAGGATTGTCTTTTCAATGGAAAAGATGTCAAACCTGCTCTTCAATCCAGAAATCTGGGAATGGGAGGTGATTAGTAACCTATTGATCTGTAATATCTGTTGAGCCAGGCCATGTAATACAACCCATACCTGATATGTTTAGTAATCTAAATAACTCTTATATTACCTATAGATCCAGGAGCTCCCCCAAGCCCCCCCAGCCATGAATGGAGATGGCTAATAGCCCAAATGACCTCTCTTCTGTCTGTATGACTCATACCATGCCACTACCTTCCCTAGACCCTTAGACAAGTACAAGTAACCTATCTCTAAAAGCCATCTTCTTGAAAGAAATGACATGTACCCTGATTTTAGTTTCAATATAATTATGATATCTTATGCATGGGAAATGGTTTTAAATAGAAAACTTTTCCCCCAAAATTATACTGTGTTTAAATATGCTCCCAATAAAAAGGGCCTGGCATCAGAGTTTAGTTTTCATTCTTACCTTTTCATGGTTCATTTCTCTGACTGTTGTGACTCATGCAGTGACCCCCCTCAACCAACCAGGCAAATCTTAAGCAATAGCATTCACTTGCTAAAAAAAAAAAAGCAAATTAGAATATTATCCAGTTGTATTATTCTGGTTCAATTCATCGTGTTCATTTGCCTTGGTGAACTGAAGCAACCAAATGATAAAGGGAAATTTCAGCCTCTACAAAAATATGTATTTTATAAGGTTAGAATGAAAACATGGATATTACTATTAAAATAATCTACTTGGTGGACCAAAATTTGAATAGTTACATGGGACATTTCTACCACAAGCTATATATCATAGCATACTGCAAACACTGCCAGGACAGATAATTTAAATATTGAGATGAATAGCTTTCCAAGATTAAGCCATTGGATTACTCAGAGATTTTTTTCTGTCACAGAAATTATATCTTAATCATTCTATGTTATTGACATATATGCCTGATATCTCCCCTCTGCTCCACTCCAATGCACTAAATGTGTTTTCTTGTTTCTCTTTCTACTGTGTTGGAGGATGATACACATTCTTTTTCAGTGCAGGTTCAATGTATCATTTGTGAATAGAATTGTCCCCCTCCAAAACATAGACTAAATTGTAATTCCTATTACCTGGAAAATCATATTTTGAAATAATTTCTTTCATGATAGTATATGTTTATTGTGAGGTCATACCCAGAAATAAGTGAGTTCTAAATCAAATGATTACTGTAGTTCTAAGGAAAGATATATTTGAAATCACATGGAAACAAAATATAATAACAGGAAAAATGTCATGTAATAGTCTAGACTCAGATAATCTGTAAACCAGAATAAACTAAGACTCCAGGATTCTCTGTCAATACTAGAAATCAGAAGATAGAGAGTTGAGATTGCTTTCTATCAAAAAAAGAGGGATAAACTTTACTCATAACTTGACTTGTAACTTAAAATTCAGAACAATAAGGAAATAAAATATATAGTGTTTTATGTCATATTGTAAAAGTAATTTTTCATGAACATTTAAGAGAAATGAACTTAGGAAAGTTTGTGAAAATAAATTCTTTTTGGGGTCTAGACTAGTGTGTTTGAGGGAGAGCCAAACACATTGAGGTCCTCTATTAACACCTAAGAGTCCTAAAAATCTTTCCCAAGGACTAATCCTATCTTAGTCAGATGGCTTTGCATTGGGAAATAATAAGAATAAAATAACTTAAATATAATTAAGATTCTAATAAAATATAAACTGGAAGATGCATACACATTTTTGTGAGCTTACGGTAATTCTATGGGTTTTGGTAAACCTGAGTTCTATGCCTGTGGTAGTATGTAAATGGCAGTCTGTTCACCAGTCTGATGTGTGGTGATATTGTGCTCCCCAAAATATTGTGCACCCTAATAAACTTATCTGAGGTCAGAGAACAGAACAGCCACTAGATATAGAGGCCAGAAAATGGTGGCACACACATGCCTTTAATCCTACCACTTGGGAGGCAGAGATCCATCCAGATCTCTGTGAGTTTAAAGCCACACTGAAAACAAACAGGCATGGTGACTCACATCTTTAATCCCAGGAAGTGAGCCTTTAATCTCAGGAAGTGATGGCAGAAAGCAGAAAGGTATTTAAGGCATGAGGACCCGGAACTAGGCTGGTTAAGCTTTCAGGCTTTTGAGCAGCAGTTCAGCTGAGATCCATTTGGATCAGGACTTTGAAGCTTCCAGTCTGAGGAAACAGGATCAGTTGCAGAATTGGCAAGGTGAGGTAGCTGTGGCTTGTTCTGCTTCTCTGATCTTCCAGCTTTCACCCTAATACATGGCCCCAGGTTTGTTTTTATTAATAAGAACTTTTAAGATTCATGCTACACTGGTGTGACTGCTGATTATATCCCATATTAGATGGATATTCCTCTACTTACTCTAATTAAAGTCTTCAAATCAGTGTAAATTCTAGACCCACAGATAATTGGCTTTCTTGGTTGGTTTTAGTGATAGCTAACCTTCTGGATTATATCTTTACTAAAGAACACAAATCCTTGGAATTATTGTGAAGGTACATCAAGAAATCTCCTAAAAAGTGAAATTGTAATAATTTACACTAGGATAAGATGTACTCTCTCTGTACTGCAAATTACGTTGTATCAGTGTTTTCTCTCTATAAAATAGTGTAAGGAATTTCATAAGCTAATGTATCTGAATGAAAACAATAGTTAGGGATTATTTTTCAAATAAGAGAAGCTTTGTAACACTTGGAATTAGGCTCAGTGCTTATGAGCACTTATGGTTCCTGTAAAGGTTACTGAGTGTGGTTCCCAGCACTCTTATCAGACAGCTCACAACCACCTGCATTCAAGCTCCAGGGATCACATGCTCTCTTCTTCCTTCTAGAATACTTTTATATATACATGAAATACAAGCACATAAAATATACAAACATAAATAAACACAAAGCATGTAACCGGACGAAAACTTTCTGTGTCTAAATTAATTTTAGAGCAAACACACCTTAATGCACTCATGATATTTAATCTTATTAGTAAGTAAACAAGTGCAAATGGACTTTATGGCAACCCAGCTCCCAAATAAATACATGGAGACTTATTCTTACTTACGAATGTCCGGCCTTAGCTTGGCTATTTTCTAGCTGCTTTTCTAGCTTAAATTAATCCATTTCTCTTCTACATTTTGCTTGTGTTTTTTTTTTTTTTTTAACCTTTCGTTATTTTATATATCTTTCTCCCTTTCTTACTCTGTGGCTAGTTGTGTGGCTGGGTAGCTGGCCTGTGGCGGCCTCCTCTTTTTGCCCTTTTCTCGCTCCTGGCACTTCTCTTTTCTCCTTTGACCCTAGATTTCTCCTCCAATTCATTCTCTCTGACTGGCAGCTCCATCTATCCATCTCCTGCCTAGCTATTGGCCATTTAGCTCTTTATGAGACCAATAAAGTGTTTTATAGTTTTATTTAAGACTACAAAGATATTGATTATGTTTTTGAAATCATTTTTTCAAAGCTTATGATTGCTTTTTCACAATCAATAGCTTAATTTGGAGAATGTACCCTTTACTAGATTAAGTTTATTTTTCCAATGAAAATGCAGAAATTCTTGTTCTGACAAAGATCAGAAAAAGTATATAAAATAGTAGACAAGTGTTGGCTTAGTGGTTACTAACCGTGAAAGGATGTAAGGACGAGTTCACAAGGAGGTGTAAGTAAACATTAATGAACAAATGTGTTCATTATTCCCAATTGTATTGTTTGTTTCATGAGTTCATACTTTTTTAGCAAAATTAACAATCTGCTAGCTAACACTTGTGCAGTTTTTGTAAGCCAGTAACACTTCAGTATATGCTTCTTTTGTAAAAGATAATTATAAAAATATCATCAAAATTCACTAATCTCAACATGTAAACTTTAGGACAGAGGCAAATAACTGAACATAAAATTAAATGTATTGAATCCAAAAGAAAGCAGACGTTTATTGCACATGCCATCATTGTGTTGGTGGGCATATCTTACCTGTCAGGTCTGGATTGTAAGAAGCAAAGTTAAAAGTAGGGTGATACTGTTGATATTTCACTTCTAGCCGGCATCATAGCACTCCTGTACTATGGAGTATAGCTAGCATTAAAGAAGCTTTCAACTCAGTTCCAGTTTTATTTGTCCTATATTGAAATATGTGGGAAAACATACCTTTTACTAGAAAACTGCTAAAAAGCCTTTGATAGTAGAAGTTATAGGCTTGGGGCAGTCTTTTAGAGATGTTATCCTAAGTGGGCATGTAATCAATCATTTTTTATTCATATTTAGATATATAACTCATAAAATCTCTTATCCTTCCTCAATTTTCCTTTCTAGTACTTTTTAGTTTATACAAATGTGGACATATAGTGAACACTGATTACTTAATCCAAAATGGGACCAGGTTGTGCCCCAGGGAGCAGATTGAGAATGACTCCTATAGAATCATGTATTTCAATGTTTGGCTCCTGCTTGGTGGACCTGTTTGGGGAATGATTAAGAGGTACAGCCTTATTGCCGGAGTGATGTGCCACTGGAGATGTGCTTTTGGGTTTTAAAAGCTCACATCTTGCCCAGTCTCTCTCTCTCTCTCTTTCTCTCTGTGTCTGTCTCTCTGTCTCTGTCTTTGTCTCTCTCTCTCTACCTACAACAAGATAAGACGTTATTCACAGCTACTGAACCAGCATCCTGCCTACCATCCTGCCTGCTGCTTTGCTTTCTGCCATGATGATTATTGACTCAACCTCCACCCCACCCCCGCATTATATGCTTCATTTTATAAGTTCCTTGGTCGTGGTGTGTCTCTTCACATCACTAAAATTGAGTAACTAAGGCAAGTGCTATGAAATGCTGTCTTCTGGATAGTACATGGCCTTCGCAATCATGAACACACAGCTGATTAATCTCACAAGACATAAGTGGATATAAAAGCCGTGCAGGTAAGAAGGGGACTACTCAGGAAGAGGAGATGTGATAAAAGCAGATAAGGAGTATTGGATGTAGTCTTAATACAGTGCATTTATTCATTATATTGTCAAAAATGAAAAATATGGAATGTCCCATTGATGTTAAAATACCAACTAAAATATAAAATACAACAAATGGAAGGGTGCACATATATGATCTGCATTTAAATTCAGTGGGCTATGTAAGCTATTATCTCTCTCAGAAAGTTATGAGAGAAGACCACAAAATACATGAGGTGAATATGAAAAAAAAATATCTTCTTACTGAAACCTATTTAGCCTGTGCATTTTATTTACCAGATGTCTGTTCAGAGAGACTGTAGAGCCACATGACCAAAGAATGACTATGTACATGGAAGGAAACACAAAGTACATACAATGAATTTGACAGCATGTTCTTTGTGCTTTATCTGAAAGAGCAAACAATTTCAATTATGGGGGGAAATTTTTTTCTGCTGTGTAAAAAACAGCATGAAGGTTTATCCATGGAACCGAAGCATCTCAATGAAATGACTCTTACTAGTTGCTGGTGGCCAATATATGTTCTCAAACATATAGAAACATGGTGGAAGTATTTAATTTCCCACGTTAAAATTTTGTGTTGAAACATTGAATTTTAATTCATAAAATGCCCTCAAATTATTTGTATGAAGGGCTACATTACAATATATAATATATTGAGATGTATGTTAAATGTATGTGTTGATTGGTTTAAACTATTTTAATTATAGGTAGTATATACAAGAAATCTAACTAAATGTAAGTATTTGGGAATGAATGCTACTCAGGATATTATAACTTCCTCCTTCAGCCTCCAGAGTTCTAAGACTACAGGAATACATTCATTCAAAAATGATCAACATACTCTTATATTTATACTACATACTTATTGTGAAATTTTTAAATAAAAATGTTTTGAATTATTTAAGTAAATTATTCTGTCAACTGAGTCACTAATGACCACAGAGTAAATAATTCAATTGGTGTCTATTTTTGTGTTAATTTTAGTTAGGATTCTTTGTGCAAATATTTTGACATTGCATATAACTAATTACAAGTACAATATTTGCAAAATGTCTTTTAAGTTGAAGTAATTTTTGAATTCAATAATATTTAAAAGCTTTAATAGGTACATATATACATATATATATATAAAATGTTAAAATATTATACAACCATACGTTTCAATAATTTCAAAAAGCTAGTTTTTGTCCCTTTTTCCTTTTCCAAAACAGATGCATTAAGAACTACTCTGTTTCCTTCATTGCAAGTCTTTCCATGCTCCCATTCCCTAAGGGCTGTGCAGATTGATTAGGAAAGAAAGCTTTGTGCTGTCAGTCCTTTATCATAGAATAAGTGATCATGTCTAGCTTTACATGTAAACAGTGCAAAGACTAATCCTTGTGCTGCGTATCAAAGCTTTCCAATTCTGTTTCTGAATGATAAGTAGCATTGAAAAACAAACAAACCAAAAAAAAAAAAAAAGGTGTCTGAACCTTCTCACCCATTTTGCATAAAAAACAAATGACATTTAATTGGAAATAGCTGCATTAGAATAAGGCTCCTGGTGGAAGAGATTAGGGTATGATTTAGCATACTGGTGAGGCTGAGTCAAATTCTTGCCAATCAGATCCACCATAGCAACTGGCACAAACGCATTAACAGTTATTTGATTATTCTTTTCTTCTTTTTTAAAATCATGTGAGCTCTTCCACATTGCTCCTATTAAGGTGTATACATGAAACAATTTAATATTTTAATTGAAATTTTCAATATCATATTGATTTTTTTCATGGTGTTCTACATCCTGATGACTTTCTTTTTTAAAACAACTATCATCTTACTTTTTTGAAAATAAAATCACCCTTTGATAAGGTTTTACTTTCTTGAGAGTTACATCACAACTTAATGTATTTATTTTGTTTTAGAATGTGACCTTACTCCTGAGGGAGGATACAAATATTTCTCAAAACCATAGTCTTTTTGTACATTTCAGAAAAGCTGCTCCCAAGCACTGGCTGTTGGGAATTAGACCACTTTTGAGCCACTGAGGTCAACAGATATACGGGCAAAAGATTAGAAATGCTCAATTTCCTCTCGCTATCACTTTGCCTAATGAGCACTTTGTTTTCTTTGAAACTATATAAGGATTTATTTTCATAGGTGTTACTCTAAATTTGATTCAACACATTTGATCCCTATTGAAAAAGATAAATTGTCAGCAGATATAAGGCACAACACATTGGAAATAAGTAAGAAAAATACTATGGAAATAATAGAAATGGGAAAATATTTTTACATGTTTATATATCATGTTCCATTACAATAAAATTAAAAGCAAAATGTCGTGCCCCAAGCCTGCAATTCTAGCACTTGAAAGCTGTGTATTGCCAAAGGTTTCAGTTTGTCCTAGGTTACTGAGTGTGACCCTGGCACACACACACACACACACACACACACACACACACACACAAACACAGACACACAGACACACACAGACACACACAAAGTTAATTAGAACAGGAAATGTGAATTAGATAAATAAGAAAATGGGTAAAAATGCTCAAATTATATTGTAAAATAAACAACTGCAGAAGACAATAAAAAGCAAATCGTAACATGAACTACATATTTGTTTTCCAAAATGTTTTAGAAATATCATGTACAAAATGTTCAGCTCACTTAGAAAGTTTGTGTGTGCATATTTATTTACAAAACTCATTTGAGTAAGTTTTATCAAATATGTTATAGAACTTCTTGTCATATTTCATAAAATATAAATGCAAATGAAATCCATTTGTACCATTTTAATGAAAAATTCATGCTTTCACTGGTGTTGGCTTAATTGACAAGATTTAGTTGCTTTTTAGAAAAGTCATAAAATCAATGTAGTATGAACATTCTTAACTGTTGGTGCTAATGACAAAGTCAGTTTTACCACATTGTTCATCAAAGACATTGTGATTGTGTTAGAACCATTAATATGGCAATGGCCATTGATGGGTGTCTCAAAATTAGAAAATGAAAAACATCACCATTCTCTCCTGATGCTCCTAAACTTTCAAGGGGAAAATTAATAAAACGTTAAGTGCTTCTAGCAACAGGGTGAAAAGATTAAGATAGCATTTATCACAACTTATACATCACAATTTATACTGCATCTGACCACATATGCTTTATCTCCCTTGAAGTTGTAGCAATTTATAAAGTAATTTTTAAACTACTCATAGACTTTGAAACTATTTCTAGCTTTCATTTAAAAGTTATATGTAGAAAGGCAATCTGATCTCAATGAGCAGAGAGTGTGGAAATTGTGACTATTACCTTTTCAATGATGCTAATATTTGTATCCCTTCTCTAATAAAAGAAACCTACATGAGTTCAGGTTCATTCATGACTAGGAGGGGAAAAAGAAGCCTAAAACATATTTATGTTCTATATGAAGGTGATCTTTGGGTTTGCTTGTTAACATTGTAATCCTCGTAGTGATTTTCTATTGGGATATAAATTTATATAGAACATAATCTATCAATGATGCTTTAAATATTAAGATCATGTAAAATTTTTTCCATATAAAAATAAACATGGTTTTATAAACACTGGCATTTATTTAGATCATCTTTGGGAAATGAAATTTGTACCCTTGGTGGATCAGGGTTTTATTTTCATACCTTGTATTACTGTATAATTACTTCATTATATATGAAAAGATATATGAAAGTACTATGAATATGCAATACTACAGCATTGGATACTGGTATCCAAAATTTAAAATAAATAAATAGATTGCTATTTCTAGTCTGTTACCCATTTCATCCAAGGTCATCATTACCCCAAACATTTATAACCAGTATTACATTATTTCTTAATTTTTCCTCCTTATAAAGCCATTAAAAAGTTTAAGACCACTTAAGCATGGATTGTATTATCATGGCACTCATCTCTGGAGAGAACTGATTCTTCCTCTCTTAATAGTCAGTAACTGCCTTTTGGTGTTCCTCTATGGGTAGGTCCATGTTAGATTTCCACCATCACATCTTAATGTTCAACTAGTGTTGTAGATGTAACCAACCGTCTTATTAAATAAGAAACACAGAGCCGATTCAGGGAAGAAAGCCAAGAGGTCAGAGCTAAGAGCCTTACCCTTCTTGCTTCAGCGATCCTCTTCAGCCAAGAGAGCTCTCCAAAAAGGAACTACTTCCTGTGTGTTTGTCTTTATATAGTCTTTCTGTTCTGCCTTCTCATTGGTTGTAAACCCAAACACAGGACTGCCTCATCACTGTTTGTCTGTAGAGACTTCCAGGTCTTCTATGGTTGAGATTGAGATTAAAAGTGTGTGTCTCCAATGCTGGCTGTATCCTTTTACACACAGAAATCTCCCTAGCTCTGTCTACCAAGTGCTGGGATTAAAGGCATGTGCCACCGCCGCCGCCGCCGCCGCCGCCGCCGCCGCCGCCACCACCACCACCACCACCATGCTCTTGCTATGGCTCTAATAGCTCTGACCCCCGGGCAACTTTATTTATTAACATACAATTAAAATCACATTTCAGTACAAATAAAATACCACCATATTTCCCCTTTTCTATTTTAATAAAAAGAAAAAAAGAAAAAGGTTATAACTAACAAAAGAAAAACTATATACAAAAGTAAAATAACTATATACAATATATACAAATAATAAATACCTAAACAATGTCTAGTCCATTTGTATTTGACAAATTCAGAGAAAATAATTTCATTATCTATCCTATTTTGGTAAGTCCAAAATGTATCTAATTCACTTACTATCCTAATTAATCTTCAACTATAACTAACTAACCTTTAACTATAACTAACTAATCTTCAACTCCCTCAGAGACTCAAGAAGGAAATAATATTAGCTAACAAAAATAAAAACAGGAAGTGCATGCAAGCAACTTCCAAAAAATTTGTGAGTTGACAGAAACAGCCAGCTGCCTGGACAGTCACCTGAGGTTTCTCCGCAGGGCTGGGGCGTCATCTTCAGTGTATAGGCTTAGCATATCTGACAGACTCATTTGTGAAGTAGGATGTACACAAGGTCAACAGTTTAACCTCACATTGGGTGAGAGCAGTCCATGTACCAGAAACACCTGAATTCCACTAGTGTAAGAACAGTTAGCAAGAAGCCTGCCATGGACACACAGTTTGTAACCAATATAAGTCTCTGTGTTTACTTGGTCGGGTCTGAGCGGCTGTGGGACTGGCAGGTGAGAGAGATTTGTCCTGCCCCTGGGCCAGGTAGGAAAACTCTAGCTACAAATGGCACCCAACGTGTTGGCAAGAGTTTCCACCTAAAACCTATGAAAAGATTCTAAAACAGAGGTAAAAACAGCTTCCTAATTGTCTCTCAAATGAGTGGCAGCTGCTAGTTTGAGCTACCAGTGGGTTCCTAGCATATGTGCTTGACCTTGCACTATGGCGGGAATGAGGCCTCTGCAAGTGGCACATTAAGCTGCTTGGTGGATTTAGCCTTTGCTAGTACAAAACAAAAAAAAGAGGTTTCTGGGCTTCATACTGCTTGGATAAAAGCATAGAGACCCACGATAGCTCCCAGAGCTGGTGGAAAACGTACTGCCACCATGTTGGGAAGCTGAGGTGGGCAGAGCCAGCAGCCACAGCTGCTGCAGTTTAAAGTAATAGATTCACAATAAGACAGATTCAGATGTAATAGTTTACAATGTGTGTAAAATATACATAGGCTTGAAAGAGACAAAAAAAGGTGACATATACAGTTATATAAACAAATACATAGTTTTAAAAAATAAAGTCTTTAAAGAGACAGTAAAATTAATATAAAAAATAAGCCAAGTGAAGATGAATATTACACAGAGACTCTGGATTGTGTTGTCTTTGGGATTTTTTAACTGCAGAAAAACATTTGATTGTAAAAGCTGTTGAGTTATGCCAAAATGTATATTTTAAAGGTACCTTCACTTCAAAATTTGGATATAAGGATACGTTGTTTTGGAAAAGAGTCTCTGCTTTTGTTCCCACAGAAAGCCAAAGGCTATGGATTTGTTCCAGATTAAGGTACATCAGGTTTGACCAGCCAAGACCCCTGAAAGGTCTTCGATGACACCACGGCCCAGATGATCCAACATCCAGAATGGTTTGAAGGCAACTGGCTCAGACGATACCCCCTCATGGACTATTCCATAATCCTAAAATTTTCTTTGTGTCCCCATAAGATACAGTGCTCCCCTCCAGCAGGAAGTAGTAAGAGAAGCTAAGCCCAAATTCCCAAATTATATGTAATTTTACTTTGTTAAGGTTAAAAACCTTCCTTTTTGAAAAAAAAAAAAAAGGCGGAAGTGCTGTGGGATGGTCTGTATGTCGAGTGTGTTACTGATTGGTCAATAAATAAATCACTGATTGGCCAGTGGCTAGGCAGGAAGTAAAGGCGGGACAAGGAGGAGAATAAAGCTGGGAAGTGGAAGGCTGAGAGAAACACTGCCAGCCGCCATGATGAGAAACAGCATGTGAAGATGCCGGTAAGCCATGAGCCATGTGGCAAGGTATAGATTTATAGAAATGGATTAATTTAAGCTGTAAGAACAGTTAGCAAGAAGCCTGCCATGGCCATACTGTTTGTAACCAATATAAGTCTCTGTGTTTACTTGGTCGGGTCTGAGCGGCTGTGGGACTGGCAGGTGAGAGAGATTTGTCCTGACTGTGGGCCAGGCAGGAAAATTCTAGCTACATAGTGTTCATACTATGTGTATGTAGATCTTGTTTATGTTACCTAAACATGTACACATTTGATGAATAATAATTGAAATCAGCAGGTTATGTGTGTACATATATGTATATATATATATATGTTTGTGTGTGTATGTGTGTACATATATATATATATATATATATATATACACACACACACAATGATAATTTCAAAAGAGAAGATCACAGATAAAAGAGTGATGGAGACACAGAATCAGTTGAAGGATGAGAGGATGAGGTGAGATGGTCTAAATACAGTACTTGAGCTTGAAATGCCCATCAATTTCTGCTTCTATGTTCTTCTGTCAAGTTCATTTATTGAGCTCCATCAGTGACAGGCTGTGATGTGAAAATGTATGATGAAATAAGACTTTTCCTTACCAAGCTGATTTTGGTAACAGAACTCATAATTAAACATAGTAAAACACTACATTGTTTTTTCATCTGCTAAATAAAATAGATTCAAACAAACAGGATTCAACATAATATATCACTCTACTCTGTAAATATTAAATGGTCCTTTTCAAAAACACTTTGAAGAAAACCAAAGGATATTTCTAAATATTTAAATATCATTCTAATTAATATCATCTCAACTGTGCAGCTCTGTGTATGTTTTACATGTGGTACTTTGTTCATGGAAAATTTGTATTGAGTTCAGAACAAAAAAAAATTAATTCATCATTAGTTTTACAGAGTGTGCCTAGGAGGTATTATGTAAATACAATAAAGGTTACTTCACACTGTCTTTGATTAGTGTCTTTGTACTCTACACCTTTTTCCTCTGTTCTATGACCTTTTCTATAATCTTAGAGAAAGGCTAATGAACCCCAAGACTGTGAGTTTAATTTCTAGATCTTGAAATCCATGTAGGAAACAACTTCTCAAATTTAAGATTGGCAGTAATCCAGCATATAAAATCATCAATCCAAATGAATTTATAATAAATGAACTTCATTGAGCATGAATCCCATGTCAGACATCACGTTATCTACTTGAGACATAAAAGATAGAGACATGAAAGTGAATCTCAGAGAAGGTTAATCAGTTTACCAAGAAACTTAGGGATTGTTATTGCTGTAATCACTGGCAGAAGGCAATCAACAACCACAAAATGATTATTCCCAATGAGTGTGTAGCCTCTCTGCTATAAATGAATACAATCTTGAGGTGGGACTCACTCCTGAGAAAGCTTTGCATTTATGCTTAGATATGGTGATATTTTATTTGTATTAAAATGTTATTTGTATGTTAATAAATAAAGTTGTCTTGGGGTCAGAGCTATTAGCAAGCCATAGGAAAGCAGGGCATTGGTGGGGTATGCTTGTAATCCCAGCACTTGTTAGGCAGAGCTAGGTAAGTCTCTGTGTGTTCAGGGATACAGCCAGTATTGGATACACATGCCTTTAATCTCAATACCAATCATAGAAAATCTGGAGGTATATACAGACAGGCCGTGATGAGGCGGTCATGTGTTTGGGTTTACAACCAATGAGAAGGCAGAACAGGAACTCTATATAAAGACTTTAACACAGGGGTAGCTCTGGTTCGGAGAGGTAGGACCACCGCAGGAGGAAGGGTAAGGTTTTAGCTCTTAGCTCTGACCTCTTGGCTTTCTTCTTTGAATTGGTTCTGTGTTTCTTATTTAATAAGACGGTTGGTTACATCTACACTTAGAAAACTATTTCGGATCATCTTCATTGACTAAGTAAAAATGGCTGAATGCTATGTATATATCAGTATTTGATATCCACTTTGTCAGTTAACTATGAATTGAGGGGAATAGCACAAATTTTGTGTAACTATATTGCATTCACATACCAGGAGACCTTCACACACACACACACACACACACACACACACACACACACACACACACACACATACACACACACACATATTTGAAGAAATAACATCCTTTTATTATTTAACTTTTAGGTGTTTTTAGTCAAAAATTAAAATTCAATACCACATATTACTTAACTTGAGGTGGACTGTGAAGAAGAATGATTTTCATTACCCTCTAAGTCTCTATAAATCAAGCAGTAGAGGTATTATGGTGCCTAACACTCCATTATTTTCTATAGTTCAAGTAATCTCCCTATCAGATTTATAAAAGCCCTGATGTGTTCTGTCTTTTATCATAATCCTTCTCATCAAACAGAACATCTTGCTGCTGCTTAGCTTTTCGTCTCATCTGTTGGGATGATCATCATTACTGCTAAGAGCTTCATCTCTCCTTCCTCTTTTCTCCTGATAACAATGCCAGCTCAGGATTGCAGCAATTGTCTTTCAGCAGGGACCCTCTGGTAATGTAATGAACAAAAGGTGGCTGCTGTCACTTAGCTGCTCCTTCAGGAATTAGGTTTATTCTATCTGAAAACTACAAAGACTTCCAATTTCTGAGAACAATTTCTGTCTGGTTCATTCTACTCGCTAAAGACTTCTCTTCATTTTTAAAGGGAAATATCATATTTTAAGCTGTTTTCACTCTGATACTGAAAGGTGAGCCAGGGTTTTGTTATATTGTTGTTACAGTTTCAAAATGTTCTTTCCACTCTGCTTGAGCATGTGGAATTCTAAGAAGAATACAAAATACAACATTACCTTGGACCCTGCTAAGTGACCAGCCTGGGGAATATCTCACTGATCAATCTTCTGTGCTGTTAAAACCCACAGTCATTCAGCTTGTGAAAGGTATAAAATAACCACAATGATATCATGTTACTTACATTTCAATATTTGTTTTGTTATTAAATTACAGTGGCATCTAATCTAGTCAAAGGAAAATCTAGACAATGAATTACTCCTGCATGTGTGTGCATGCACACACACACACACACACACACACACACACACACGCACGCACACATACACACACACACCATGACCACCACTACCAAGATAAACCACAAAATCTTATTTTTTCCAATTGGTAGATAAATTTAATACAGTGTCTGGCTTGAAAGAGTACTGGTAAAAATGATGAGAATACATTTATGCAAAACACCTGTGATGGTCAATCTCATTGTCAACATGACAAGACTTAGAATTACCTAGTAGACAAACCTAATTGACATGTCTATGAGGGTATTTCCAGAGAGGATTATCTAAGCTTCAAAGACTCATGCTGAATGCAAGTCGCACTATTTCATGGGCTAATGTCTCAGACTAAATGAAAAGGTAAAATCAAAACTTAGAAATATCATTCACTTTTTCCACTTCCTGTCTTCAGACACAGTTTGACCAGGTACTTTAATAGCCTGTCATTCTGCTTCCCCTGTAGTTGAATTTCTAAATGGTCTTATTAAATAAAATCATGGAGCCAAATATAGGTATGAAAGCCTTAGAGAGATCAGGGAATTAGGGAAAGCCACCAGCCAACCTTACCTCACCAATTCTGCAGCTTCCAAATGCAAGTTACTTCGTGTCTACCTACGTCTATATGCCTTGCTGTTCTGCCATCTGATTTGTTCTCTCAGTTCAGCTACATCATCACTTCCTCTTCCTACACAGCTCCGCCACTTCCTGTCTGTCTGTACAGACCTCCATGGTTAACGAGTGTTGGAAATAAGGAGTGTGTCACCATATCTGGCTCTGTTTCCAGTGTGGCCTTGAACACACAGAGATCCTGTCTGCTAAGTGATAGGATTAAAGGCGTGTGCTACTACTGCCTGACTTCTTTGTTTACTTATAATGTCTGGCCTTTTTCCTCTGATCTCCAGGCGAGCTTTATTTATTAAAGAACAAATAAAATTTCACCACATTTCCCTGCCATGATGTACTATATCCTAAAATCACAAACCAAAATAAAACCTTCCTGAAATTCCTTTTGTCACATATATAGTCACAGCAACAAGTACCTAGTACAACATATAAACAATGGATGGCCACTGTGAAACAATATTACTGTATAAAATTTAAGAGGAGAATATTATTCTGTCAGGATTTAATGAATAAAGAAAGAAATTGAAGTTAACAGATTCTAGAAAAATTAAGCAAAATGAAGTAAAACAAGGGTACAGATTATGATAATTTACACTTAGAATTTGGAATTTTAATGTATTTAGAGTATGTTTTGTAGATAACATACCATTAGGGAGGTTTATATTATCTGATGTGACAATGTGAATCTATCAAATGAATCAGTTTATTTGTATATGAATCCATTGTTAATGCAATTGGATTTTTAGCCATATTCCTATTCCTTTTGCATTTCTCCTTTCTGTTTCCTACAAATCTATTAATATTTTCCAAACGTATTTAATTAAATATATTTTCTAGAATCTAATTTGATTTCTACTACTTGTACCTTAGCTCAGCTTACATTTCTAATTTTGCTTGTAGGTATTCTAAGCGTTTCAAGATGCCCTCTTAATTTACTAAGCATCACATTATTACTGTTGCCAATTTTCATTTTAAAACTTATACTTTGTAATAGTAATTTTCAGCCTCCTTTTATCACTCACCAAAGTTACTTCACACCTCACATTTTCTAGTTCTCACATTGTGATGTCTTATTTTGCTTATCAACATTACTGTCTAGTATTTATTGTACTGAGTTGCACAGCACACTACCAAACAGAAAAATAAAGACCAGCCAAGCTACAAACTTTTTGATCTACAGTCATGACCTGCCTGCTAGTCATTAGTTCAATATTGGCTCAAAGCTTGTGGAAATAATCAATGAGGATCTGATTTTGCCTATGGCTCACTCCATGAGACGTGTGACCCTTAAATAAATAAACCAATCCAAAACACTGATGGATTCCAGAACCTGAGAAAGAAAGGGATATGTGTGGTGGTATTGTGTTCCCCAAAATATTGTGTACCTTAATAAACTTATCTGGGATCAGAGAACAGAAAAGCCACAATATTAAACATAGAGGTTAGGCAGTGGTAGCACACGTCTTTAATCCTAGCATTCCAGAGACAGAAATCCCTCTAGATCTCTGTGAGTTCAAGGCTGCATTGGAAACAGCCAGGCATGGTGACTCATGTCTTTAATCCCAGAAAGCAGCCTTTAATCCCAGGGAGTGGTGGTAGAAAGCAGAAAGGTTTATAAGGCGTGAGGACCAGAAACTAGAAGCATTTGCCTGGTTAAGCGTTTGGCTGGTTAAGCATTTGGCTGGTTAAGCGTTCAGGCTTCTAGCAACACAGTTTAGCTGAGACCCATTCTTGATGAGGACTCAGAGGCCTCCAGTCTGAGGAAACAAGACCAGCTGAGGATCCGGCAAGGTGAGATAACTGTGGCTTGTTCTGTCTCTCTGATCTACCAGCATTAACCCCAATAACTGGCCTTGGGTTTGATTTTATTAATAAGAACGTTTAAGATTCATGCCACAGATATGGGGAAAAAATCAAAGACTACTGTTCAGCTAAAGGAATATAGCAATATAAGGACTCCTAATGATGTCTGTTATACTCAGATCAGTAGCTTACTCAACCATCACAAAAGAATTTTCGTCCTGCTTTGGATAGTAACAAATTCAGATCCCATAACCAGTCAATATGCAGAGAGTGAGAGACATTTGCACCATCAGTGCTAAATGGGATGTCTTTATCAAATCCCTCCCCCCAGGGCTAAGGGACCCCTGACGAATAAGAAGAGGCAGATAAATTGTAAGAGGCTCAGGGGATGGAGGAAACCAAGAAAAAATAAATAAATTAAAAAAAAAAAACTCCAAAATTACCACAGGACTGATGAACAAAGGAAATCACAGAGACTATGGCAACATGCACATGGCCTGCATGGGTCTACTCCTGATGGAGTGCCAGTAAGGCAGTGAATGTGGACACAAGGCCTCATTCCTAACCCAGAATGTATCTCCATTTGATAACTACTCACAAACGATAAATTGGTTTTCTCCAACAAAGTCACTTTGTGTGCGCTCCTCTCTTGAAGATAGATTCCAAGTCCATCAGAAGATGGCCAATACAAAATGAACTCAATGATATTTTTAGAGTTATTTTCCCCTTATCTTTCAGGTCCTTTGTGTATATATCATGATTTCTAATTTTGTGATTATATAGGATTCTTGTGTATACAAATATGTGTGTCTGCATCTATATGTGGTTTTTTTGCTTTTTCTTTGGCTCTTTTTCTTCTGTTTGTTGCTTGTTTATCATTTTGTCTTCTTTTTATTTTTAGGTGCCTGTTTATTTTCTAATGAGAAAGAAAGGCTGTGGATTTGAATGTTAGGGGAAGTAGAAAGGATCTGGAAAGAGCTGGGAAGGGAAAACTATAAACAGAATATACTGTATGAAATAATATATTTTAAAAATTAAATAAATGATAAATAATAAGTGGAACCAGAGGAAGAAGAAGAAAAGGAGAGAACAGGCTCAGAAATCTGTAAGGTGGAAACCAGTATGCGGTGTTTGTCCATGGCCTCTGCTTCAGAGGGAAGTTACTGACTTCCTTCTTGAGGTGGTGTAATTGAGAGCTAAAAACTTAAATAAATCCTTTCCTCCCCCAAAACAAAACAAAACAAAATTGTTTTCACTTACTTATCAAAATGAATATTGTGAAAGAAAATCAATTCTTTAAAAATGCGAAGGAAAACATTTCAAACACTTATTTTAAACATTACTTTAGTTGCAAATGAATAATATATGTTTGCATAAATGCCTTCAGGATGAATCATTTTTGTTAAAATTCACTGACTTGAAGGCAAATTGACTATTCTCTAAATCCGGAAGAGCTGATATTAATCTTCTTTCATATCATTCACTCTTCCATAAAAATGCTCACAAATCCAATACTGAGTATGTCACTTCTTGAGAGATGTACCTGAACATTCACTTGTGGAACTAGTGTATGACAAAATTAGTCGGTGAGCTAAAAGATGAAGGGAAGAAAATTTTAAATACAATTATTTTCTGCCACCCCTCAACATTGTAAAAGATAATATTTTAGTGGTTTATTAATCATCGGCATAGTTTAAAAGAACTCTCAATGCTTTGATTTTCAATAACACACTTTTGAGGACTGAAATTTTTTTCAACTACTTCTGTTTATTATGTTTAACTAGAACTTAATTTATCTGCTACGTTGTAGTAGAGACATGAGTAGTTTTTGACTTTACAAATTAAACACTCTATGTATGTTTATTTTCTAATGAATAGAAAGCTATTTATAACCACTATTATTCTAAAATAAACCTGATTTCAGTACAAAGAGCTTCTTACATACATTGGCAATACATTTTTTTTCTTTTTAAATATCATTTTAAGTAGAATGGAATTGTACCACTTTTCCCTTCCCTTCTCTGTCTATAGGTCCTCCAAGCTGCCCTTTCCTGAAATCCTTTTACTGCCCAACTCTGAAACTGATAGCCTCTTTTTATTTAATTTATAATGTTATGAATATAAATACACAAACATATGCAAGTATAGCCTGCTTATGCTGTTTCCTACAAAGAAATGTGTTACAGAATCTCAAATGTCACTGGCTCTGCATTTATCTATTGTCCCTTCTCTTAAAATGGATCTCCTCATTTTCTGTGTTTGTAGAATCTGGTTATATATATTTAAGAATATCAACATTTTCAGTTTCCTTCTTTATAAATATTACAGTTTCATAGTTATTCATATATATATATATATATATATATATATTACAGTTAAAATTTAATCTGAAGGAATTAGAAAATTTTGTTTTATCTGTAAAAGGCATTGTCCTCTTCAGTGACTCTCAGATAGATAATTTATATTACTTCCAGAACATTTCATCCCAACACCACCTGGGAAGTGAATTTTCTGGAGGATTGGCTTTCATTTCATTCTAAATGTCTGATTGATGAAATTAAGCATGTAAACATTTAAGAAGCTGAATTAAGAGGTTCGTGCAGAGAATAAACATTCTTTTCTTAAGTCCCTTTAGATTTGTTGCAAGATGAAGCATAAAATCTAAAATAAACATGTATAATTGCAGGATTTGAGGCTTAAAGCAAAACCATATTGCAAGTATTCATATACATATTTATTATCTAAATTTAGAATTGGAGGAAATTCAGAGTTCACCTGGTTATATAACCAAAGTATTTTATTTTCCTGTGAAGAACTGAGGCACTGGTAAAAATTCTGTCCAAATTGAGAAAGCCACAAAATGACAATTTTATTATCAGTTAGCACTCAGATGTTACTGAGAGTAAAAAAAATATGTTCCCAGAAACAAATTAATTAAACTTCATAGAGATATCCCTTTTCCAACAAAGGCTGCAAGTGTTTGATTTGCATGACAAAGACTATTCAACAATTTATGAATAGTTCTTGGTTTGGGAATTTTATATTTGAAATGGAGGAGACAAATATCTTAAGATTGATAAAGTAATTGTTTCAGAAGTATTTGAGTGAAAGAAACCTGTGGGGCCTGGTGCATTTCATTAAAATCTAGGAATAAAAAGGTTCCGTTCCACTTTAGTTTCAATAAGTGTATGATCACTTTCCAATTCATTTTATGTTTTACATTAAGGTCTGCAACTTATGTGAGGATCCTTTTTTAACAATGTCAGATATGTGCCTATGTGTCTTTTTGGACGTGGTAGTTCAGACATTTCAGCCCCGTTTCTTAGTGGGCCTTCTCTCTCTTGTTCAGCCTTTGTTGCTGGTCAAAATGATTAATTGGCAATATTTAAGGAAATGTACTAGAAGTTTACTATTTTATTCAGAGTGATGTATTCATGAATTTGTACACATACCTAGCTGTAGTAATTACTGTTGTCTTATGGGAAGTGTTGATATCAGTTATCGGTTGTTGTTTTCTACTTTGTTCCTGTTAAACAAAGCATTGGCTGTCCTGGAACTTTTCTACCTCATATAAAGTTTAAAAGTAGCTTGTTAATACTTATGAGGCAGTTTGTGGTTGAAAATAAGATTAGAATTCCATTGAATTTACAGATAAGTTAGAAACAACCAATGTTTTAACATTATTAACAATTACATCAATGAAGAAGAAATAAGTACTTTTAAATATTTCATGAAGTATTTATATATTGTCTCATACAAAGGTTGGAAACATTTTCTAAATTTTATGTTCAATATTTCATTTGGATGTTGGTAATATAATAATTATCTTGTTTTCATTTTTAACTATTTTATGGATATCTAAAGAAGTGATTAAGAGCTATATATTAACTATTTAAAGTCTTGTTATTATAATTTGGTTAATCCAGGAAAATATTCACAAGGTCTTTTACATTTTCTACATAGATAATAGTGTCATCTGTGAAAAGTAATTTTTTTCTTTCTCAATCACTTCTTGATCAATAAATATTCAGTACCTCTTTCTGTCTTATTGCATTAGGAATTCTATTACAATGTTAAAACATGTTAGTTAAGAGGGACACTTTTCCATAATTTTTATTTCATTTTGGGTATAAAACTGTTGGCTACACAATATACACTACCATTATAAAGGGAGGAATGATGATGTCATGAGGAAATACTAAACCAAAGCCAGTGTGAACCTCATCAGGGACCACTTACAGTCCTCTAACTCCAAGTGTAAAATCAGAGGGCTTGAGTTGTTTTGTTTCAGCTTCGCTGCCTACAGCAAACTCCTCTCTCGGGATGATTCCACTGTCTACAGCTGTTTTTGTACAGACATCTCATGGCTCTGTCATGTTTAACATCTTGGGGTCTCATAAGCAATCCAAGCTTCACCTTTATAGCTTCATGCAATGGCCTCTCAGGGTCTCCGTGCAAGGACTCCCTTGCTATGTACCTGGCCCCAGTCACTCTTCTTAAATTCAGAGGCAGATCTCCAACTCATATAACCTTCATTACTCTAATGTCAGAAACATTTGGAAAACACGCCAAGTTTACTAACAACTTGGGGTGAACCCAGGCACTGTTGAATCACATTTGCAGAAGGTCTGATCCTCTTTTGCTTTTTAAAAGCAATTAATTCCCCAGACTCTTCCTTTTGACAAATTGGAAGGTTAGTTGGATAGGTTCTTGCTGTAAGGACACTTTTGTCTTTATTCTTTATCAAATTAAGTCTTTCCTTATTTTTTTTAAAGGAAGTACCGGTTCCAATATTAAATTCCATAATGCTATTTTTCTCCACAAGAGTATATTTTCTACATTTTTCACTTGTTATTTTTCATTGTGTATCTGTATAGGGCTGATTACTGATAACCATGCAACGGCATCGGTATTAAGTTGTCTTGAAATCCCTTCTGCCAGCTAAATGAATTCAGTACTGCTCAATTAAGCTCAGGCAGTTTTTTTTTTCCAGACAGGGGCAGAAAACAGGCAAATACTACACAAAAATATCGCAAGAAAGGGCTCTAGCAATTTAATAATATTGTTCCTTCCCATCTGAAACTTCATGAGCTAGACCTCAACATTTCACATTGTTTTCAGCACTATGTTCTTCCAGGATCATACAGGATAATCCATTGAACCCCACTTATTGCACTCAAATACTTTCCAAGACCTAAGGCCCAAAGTCTACTATATTACACACACACACACACACACACACACACACACACACACACACACACACAAGCGTGATCAGACCTGTCACAGTAATTAATAGCCCAGTCTTTCATACCAAATTTGATATTAGTTGTTTTTTTTTTTCCTATTGTGGTAATGAGACACCATGACCAAAGAAACTCACAGAATAGTTAATTTGCAGCTTATAGTTTTAGAGGGTTAGAGTTCATCATGTGGAACAAAGACATGGGGGCAACAACAGCTTAGAGCTTGCTTCTCTATCTGCACATAGATGGTAAAGAGTCTCACATGCACATACACACACACACACACACACACACACACACACAAGGAATAGCACAATTCTTTTGAAATCTCATGTCCTGCTCCCAGTGATACAACACCACCAACAAGGCCACACCTTTTAATTCTTCCCAAACAATTCCATCAGTTGGGGAACAAGTATTTAAATATGTGAACCTGTGTGGGTCATTCTCATTTACATTACCACAATTACATACTTACATGCTGGTTTTCTGAGGCAGAGAATGTATGAAATCTGGATTTATTTTTTCTTTTGCTTTGTTTTATTTTCTACAGTTTTTTTTAACTGTGTAGAATGCATTCCATGTTACTGATTGTACTATGTGTACTAAAGAAAAACATATATTGTCTACTATATTCTGCTGGATGACATAGTTCATAGATATTAATAATGTTCAATAAACTGATGGTATTGTTAAATAGAAGTACATCCTTATTGACTTTCAGCTTCTGGATCTGGTCCTTTCTCATAATAGAGCAGAATGTTTAAACCACATAGTGAATTAATACGTTTTCCAAATATTATTATAAATTTTTCCTCATGAATTTTAACAATGTTTACTAATGATATCATTAAACAAATACCATATTGTTATGGTGTTTTGATTTCTAGCATTCTTTTTTATGATAACGTAAGATTCCTAATGCTCCTTTTATACTGTTACATGTTCTGTGTTCAGACTGCCTTACTTTATTCATTAAAACAGTCAAAGTTTTAATGGTAACTATTTTAAATTCATGATATACCATTTTTTTATATTTCTGTAATATCAATCTGAGTCTGATGACTGAAATTTCCCTTCAAACTACTTCTCTCTTTCTCTCTCTCTGTCATATGTATGTCTGTGTGTATGTGTGTGTGCCTGTGTCTGTGAGTGTGAGTTGAATGGCCATAATGTACTTTATAAAAGGAACACTGAAACAGTGATAAATCAGGCCTTAGACAGTGTGGAACATACAGAAGATGAATTCTGTGATTGCATGATTTTGTAACATTCTGTTATTTAGTCTGTGACTCTGAGCTCTAGCTCTGCTTGCTGCCTGTCATTCTCAAATCTGAATCCATGCACATTTGGAATGACAAAAAGGCCTCTCAGGCTAAAGTCGAATGGAGTTGCTTATCATTCACTCCTTTTATGACAGACTAGAGTGGACTGGAACTGTTTATTTCCCACATTCAATGTAGGTTCGACCCTTTTTTAAAAATCAATTATTTTAAAATTTGCTAAAACAGTTTCTCTTGAGGACAGGCTTTGTTAAGAACAGAATGTTTGCATTTCTTTCAAAATGACAATCTCCCCCTTCTTCTTCGGTAGTTAGAGAAGAATTTTCTCCAATGTTCCTAAAAGGAACTGAATACACGGGTGGATGCACAAATCATGAAGGAACAGAGTCCGTAAGAATTGGTCCTCCTGGAGTTTTAACCAGAGAACCAACCCTGCTCACAACCCAGTTACTTGTGAATTATGGCACAGGCTTAATAAACTTATACTCATTGCTATCCAGGGTTCTATTGCAGTAAGCTATGCCCTCTCCACTCCCTTTGACATCAGACAAAGAAGTTTTTCTCTGACCTTTTTTTTTTAATCCTTATCTAAGAAAAAAAATACTCAATTTCTTTTCAGTTTCTACTTGTGCTTAGAATGGAGTAACTAACTCCAAGTTCCTTCCATGCCAAGCCTGAACCAGGAAGCCCAAGACCTACATTTTAAAGTAATTAAAATTCATGGGAAAGTCATGTCTGATCTTCACATACTCACATTCAAATAACTTAGCATTTATCCTCATGCCAGATAGCAATCACCCAAGTAAGTTCATATAAATATTTCTTTTACATGTTTCTCTTTGATGAAGTTAAATATAGCAATAATTCTTTCAGATATATACTATGATTAGCAAAATAGAAACCCAGAGACTAACAAAGATATCTTGGTATTTATTCATGATGGTAAAAAAAATACATGTAATACTGAACTAACTTAAATTCTCATATTTATGACTCATTAATAAGATAAATATGAAAATATTAGGTTATATGCATATATGCAAACATTTATACCTAAAGGTATTTAAATTTGTAAGCAGTAATTTCTATACAGCAATCCCTCAGGAAAGGTTTGTGAGTCCCTTGGAATATGTTTCCAATTCTAAGGCCATGACCTATATAACTATTTTAAGAGCAGTCAGCTAATCCTCAATGCTCTTCTTGCATTAGTACGTGTACTAATACTACTAATAATAAACCTAAATATCATGGCATGAAAACACTAGATAAGTTTTAATGTTTAACAAACATATTGTTTTTCTTTTCATTACTGTATGGGCTATTAAAATCTAACAGATAAAAGTATCAGAACATTTCATAATAATTTTGTAGCATAGGAAGGATTATTTTATGTGATTTGTACTCTACTGGGGAAAGCCTTATGAAACCAAACTGCTCCCTATAGAGACTTTCCATTTTGCAGCAAAATAATAAATTCCCTGAGTTTCTATAAACCTACTGTCATTACTTTTTTTCTAGATTATGATGGTACCCCAGGAGACTGGGATTGCTACTGCTAATAATTTTTTGTAAAATAATACTTTTACTATGTAAAGATGTGTTACATTTGTTTGTGTTACTTAATAATTGTTTAACTATGTAAAGATGTGTTATATTTGTTTATGCTGCATTTGTTAAACTGTAAAGATGTTTTGCATTTGTTTTCTCTTGACTGCCTAAGGCACCTGATTGGTCTAATAAAAATCTGAATGGCCAATAGCTAGGCAGAAGAGGGTTATTCACGGCTAACAGGCAGAAAGAATAAGCAGGAGGAAGAATCTAGTCAAGAGAAGATGAGGGAGACACTCAGGGCCAGTTAACAGGCAGCCATCAACCATCCAGCCAATGAAAAAGCAGGAAAGTAGTGTTTTTCCGAGTTGCCTAGTATTCATTACAATTTTTCATTTGGTAAAGGAATATATTCTTGAGGTGAGACTGCACTATAGAAACATGAAGTGATTTTTAAAAACATCATCCATATGTCTCTGGCATTCTGGCAGCTAGTGTCTACAGCTGACTGAAAATGACAAGGCTTGGAAAATGTAGCAGAAATGCACTGAAATTTCTCACAAGATTCATGATGATAAATGATAAGTTGAGCAAACATCAACTGAATGGCTTCTGTCATTTATGAAGCATAAGGTACAAGTTACAGATGTTGGCTTAGGAATTATTGAAAACTAAGTTTTCTGGGAAAGAAGAAAACCTTGAATCAGGAGTTCTGCATCCAACAAGTGAAAATTTCCTACTTCTAGGAATTAATTATGTTAGCAAATGATACAGATTGTGAGAAACATTAAAAACTTTACTAACAAGGGAATACCTATGTATATTATTTCAAAGTACAAATGGAAATAGAAAATAGGTACTTTCATTATCAAAGTTTATTTTTGTTCAAATGCAGACTGAATTAACTTGAAAAACATTGCTTCTTATTTTAAATGGATGTTTCCAGAATAATTTGGACACTATAACTTCTCTCCTTGATATCATAGGGCCTTGCATTTTAAGCCATCATAACCTTACTAATTCTAGGTAGTCTCTTATTATAGCTCACTATGATTTACATTTTTTTTCTTATAACCTTTGACATTCAGTGTCATGTTTACAAAATATTGCCTCACTCATTCTTGTCCTGAGATGTGCTGTGTCATATACGACATTCGAGATGTGTACTAATAGAAATCAGTAAATGGATAAACATTTTAGAAGACACTAACATTTATTTTTTAAAAAAAAATTTTTGAGAAGTTTCTGTGTGCATCTATGGTCCATGCAAGTGGGTGATCATATATATGTGCCCATGTGTGCTTGTAGAAGTAACAGCACAGTGTCTTAGGCACTTTTCCATTATTTTGAAGACCTATCATGACCAAGGCAATTTATAAAGTAAAGCATTTAATTGGAGTCTTGTCTACAATTTCAGAGTGTTCGTCTATGGCCGTCGTGGCAGGAGCACAGAACAGGCAGGCAGGTAGGATATTGGGGCAGTAGATGAGTGCTCATGTCTGATACCAAGCAGGGGGCTCGGAGAAATTTACCTGATCTAGTATGGGCTTTTGAGGTCTCAAAGTTCACCCACAGTGACACAATTTCCCCCAAATTTCACACCTCCTAATTCTTCCTAAATAGTTCACTGACTGGGAACCAGCATTCAAATGTAGGAGCCTATGAGGGACATTCTCATTCCAACTACCACAAATGTTATGCAGTGTCTTTCTTTGTTTCTTCCCTCCACCTTGCTTTAAGCATCCTCTTTGACTAAATCAGAAGCTTGCTGCATTGGCTAGCCTTACTGGCCAGTGAGTTCTCCTCTATTCACTGGTCAGTGCTGAAATTACAGCCATGCCTGGTGGTCCTTTACATGGTTGTGTGTTCATAAATCAAGCATTCTTAGCCACTGAGTTATTCCCAGACTTTTACTGTTTTCAGTTTAAGATTCATAGATATATAGACATGCCTGTATCAAATATACACATGAATGATAAATATTCACCCTCAAGTTGCCGATTACTATGTGGAAAAAATTATTTTTCAAACAATATTAGGTGGAGCTTTGTCCCACTTTCTGTGAAAGAAAGCTGGATTAATTAAAGGAGGCATTCATGGAGTCATTAAAATAGAAATACAGTTGTGAACTTTCATAGTTTAGGTTGAATTCCTTTTAACAAGTGATTGTGGTATTAAAAATTGAAATCCTGTAAGAAAAAATAGATGCCCTGCATGAGAGAGATATGAAGGCTTCTCATAATAGATGCCTATAAGTTAAACAAAAAAAGACTATCCTCTATGCATTCAGCCTGCTGACACTTTCAACCTGAGTATGACATTTCTAGAATCACAGCTGGGAACATATTCACAGACAGGCTCTACCTGGGATGGACTATCCTTGGGCGTCTGATACTGCAGTTCTTTGATTGTCAATTGTTATGAATAGCAGCAAAAGTAGGAGCACTGAACATCAGCTGCCAGGTGTACTCATCCCTGACATTGTGAGGCACAACTGGTGTGAGGGGTAAGGCAGAATGTGGGACTTCTTGTTTTTGCTTTCTTTGTGGGTCATATTTTTTCCTTGCATATAATTATTAACAATAAATAACATCTAGGAAAGTATACTGCAAAAAGCACTGGTCCAGGTAAAAGCATACATTTAGCAGTAAAATGATTAGTTTTTTTTTTTTTTGGTTTGTTTGTTTTAATTTTTTCTTTTTGTTTTGTTGTAGTTTAAATATGAATGTCCTCATTGGCTCATCGATTTGAATGCTTAGTCATCACAGAGTGGCATTTTTTTTTTTTCAGTTGGCTTAGGAGGTTTTGCTTTGTTGAAAGAGTTGTGACCTCATTGGCAGAAGTGTGTCACCTAGGGTCAACCTTGATGTTTCAAAAACTCAAGCCAGGCCCAGTGTTGCTTTCTCTGTCTACTGCCTGCTGACCCAGACATAGACCTCTCAGCTGCCTCTGTAGCACCATGTTTGTCTGAAAGCCGCCATGATCCCAGCTGTGATGATGACGGACTAAATTTCTGGAACTGTGAGCAAGCTCTGATTGAATGCTTCCTTTTATAAGAGGTGCTGTGGCCATGGTGCCTCTTCACAGCAGTAGAACCTTAACACAGTGATAAAGTAAAAAGGTCATTTTGTGTTACAGCCTAAACATTTTGTGAAAGGTAAATTTAACTCTTAAAATAGTAGCTATAGAACATTTTAAAGGCTCTACTTGTGTGGTTATTGAAGATGTTGATTAGAGCCAAATGTATTAGTGATCACTGTTTTAACTATTGAGATGATAAAGTAACGATGCTAAAAGGGATATTTTAATGATGTCCTAGATGAACAATGTCAGAGACAGTTGGAAAGCATTCTTAATTTTGTTCACCAAATACATACTCTGAATTGGTTACATAATTTATATTCCTTACATATTTCAAATAGGATATTAACCCCATGCTAATTAGTAACTAAGGAAAATATGGAATGTGGATGGTGATGATGATCAATTCAAAATTGAAATATAAGAGGAGAACTGAAAAATTCTTTAGGCTTACACCTTATGAAAATATTGTGGTGATATTGTATTCCGCAATATATTGTGCACCCTAATAAATTTATCTGGGGATAGAGAACAGAACAGCCACTAGATAGACATAGAGGCCAGAAAAAGGTGGCACTCACACCTTTAATCCTAGCCTCCTGGAGGCAGAGATCCATCCAGATCTCTGTGAGTTCAAAGACACAGGGGAAATAGCCAGGCATGGTGACTCACGCCTTTAATCCCAGGAAGTAATGGCAGAAAGAAGAAAGGTATATAAGGTGTGAAAACCAGAACTAGAGCTGATTAAGCTTTTAGGCATTTAGCAGCAGTTTAGCTGAGATTCGTTCTGGATGAGGACTCAGAGGCTTCAGCCTGAGGAAACAAGATTGGCTGAGAAGTTGATGAGGTGAGGTTAGCTGTGGCCTGTTTTGTCTCTCTGATCTTTCAACATTCACCCCAATACCTGGTTCCGGGTTTGCTTTTATTAATAAGACCTTTCAAGATTCCTGCTCCAAAATATGTTTTTAAAAATGCCATAATATAATTGGAAATTAATGTTAGTAAGATTTAAATATTTTTCAAAGAAAATTTACTTTGAATTTAATACACTGTTAATACATTTTAATTGAAAAACAATAATTCTAACTGTTTTTACAGGACACATTAGATGAGCTCCAGCACGCTGACATCTGCATGGGGCTAAAGTTCAGGATGTGGTGAATGGCAGCAAGTTTGGAGTAGTCTCCAACAGGAGTGTAAAAAGAAAGTAACATGACAAGATAAAACTGGAATTCGAAGTCTGTGAAAGTGAAAACCTCCTTGAATTAAGGGGCAGAATGCCTACGTAAGGAGTTTCAGAACAGCCTGTGTTTCATATTTTTGTCTGGAGCAAACAAACAACAAAGATTACACACTGCAACATTTCATACCTCGTCCTTTGTATTAGTCCCCCCTTGAACCCTCCTTCTGATTCCTCCATTTGCCTATACCCTTCTCAGCACACCCTTTCCAACTGTAGTATACAATCGCACTACTATCCTTTTATATATAATAACCAAACCTCTCTCACTTATCACACCCATTGCAAAATGTCTTCTTTCTAGTTTCCTGACTTCCACTTGCATACAAATATTTGAATCCCATATGAGAGAAAACATATGGCTTTCAAGTTCATGAGTTCATGACTTCTTTTGTGTTTAAATCTGTGAAATTCATATCCATTCATATATATACACCATGCTTTCTTATCAGATAATCTGTTTATGAATAGCTAGATTGTTTTCATTTTTTGTTTGTTTGTTTGTTTTTTTTGAGACAGGGTTTCTCTGTGTAGCTTTGTGCCTTTCCTGGATCTTGCTCTGTAGACCAGGTTGGCCTCGAACTCACAAAGACCCGCCTGGCTCTGCTTCCCGAGTGCTGGGATTAAAGGCATGCACCACCACCGCCCAGCTGTTTTCAATTATTAATATTTCAGCTTTTATATTTTGTTATTCATTATTAATAATCTGATGTAAATATTATGGTGTTACATGCATGTTCTGAAGGTTCCTATGGAACCCAAATGAGAACATCTATTCCCCTGAAGCTGGACTTGTAACAAGTTATGTGTTGCCTGATGTGGGTGCAGGCAACTGAAATTTATAAAATTTTAGAGTGATAGGCTTACTATTTAGCTCTGCCTGATCTTGAACTCACTGAGATCTGTCTGCTCAGCCTCTTGACTACTGGAATTGAAGGTTTATACTAACCTGCCTCGCTAAAATATGAATTTATTATTCATTAGCAAATATGTTATCAACTGGGTGTACACTTGATTTTAATCTCCACAATCAGGAGACAGAGGCGAGCATGGTCTACAGACCTAGTTCCAGGACAGCCAAGACTGTATGGAAAAACCAGTCTCAATAAAAAAGAAAGAAAAAAGAAAGAAAGAAAGAAAGAAAGAAAGAAAGAAAGAAAGAAAGAAAGAAAGGAAGGAAGGAAGGAAGGAAGGAAGGAAGAAAGAAAGAAAGAAAGAAAGAAAGAAAGAAAGAAAGAAAGAAAGAAAGAAAGAAAGAAAGAAAAAGTTTTATCACAAAGTCCTGGGACAAATATTCTTATTCCTGTGCATTAACAATGGTAAACTACTCATATCTATATCTATATCTATATAGATATTGCTATATGATATTCTCTAATTCAAAATCATTAAACAATTTCCCAGATGTAGAAACATTTGAGATTTTATGTATGTAGACACAGAGATATATAATAAATTTAAGAAATAATAATAATATAAAAATTTATCTACTATAGCAATGTGGAAATCAAGTTTATCAAAATAACTTGTTGCATTAAATAAATGTTCTAGAAGAATAAAATGATCATTTTGGGTGGCCTTTATAGAAATTCAGGCAAAACAATGTATGAAAAAGTCAGACATTTTAAACCATGCAAGTTTTCTTGGATTGAGGATAAAATATAGTGTTACAAGTGATATGAGAAATTTGAAAGTAACCATATTCTTTTCTTCTGTGGACATTATCTTTCTAGATTTCTATAGCAAGTGAAGAAAATGACATTATATACTGTCAAAGCTAAATTTAGTTCAGGAATGAAGTTTGAAAGAAAGAAAATTTAATACAAGAAAATTTCATTTCTCCATTCCATTCATCATATTGTCACATTGTGGGCGAATGTTTTATAATAACCTTATCACATTTTTTTAAAAATCACTCTGCACACACACACACACACACACACACACACACACTGGCATACACATAATTTAAAAACCTTTGAATATATTCACTAGCAAAAAGAATATATTGTAAGAACTCTCCATTTAAAGGAGTATTTTATGTTGCACAAATGGCAGCTTCTGTTCTAAGTGCCATGTTTAGTCTTGGAAGTGACATTTTTAACCATGGACTTCATAGTAATAAAGTAACAATCCCCGTGAGAGCTGAGTGTGAAAATTTCCACTCACATTGTCACCTGTACCTCCAGCATGTTTCTGTGTGGTTGTCTCATTAATGTGACTTCTCTGTTCTGTGAATCACTTACTTAGAATTCTTAATTTAATACTTTTTTGTTACTTGTATACTCACTACACACTTAATTATACAAGAGAACTTTTATTACACCAGTCAGAGGATAACTTAAATTATTGATTCAGTGTCTCACAATTCCATTGTATCTGAGTGGGGCTTTTGCTAGAGATTAAATAAAAAAACTGCCCCCAAGTACATAAACTCTATAGAAGTGGCTATTTCTTTTTCTTTTCTTTCCTTTTCTTTTCATTTCTTTTCTTTACTTTTCTTTTTGTTCTCACAAGGTTTCTCTACACTTCTAAGCTGCAATATCCCCTCTTGGTAGGCTTATTCCACCATTAGTCAATTATAGGACTTTGAAACTTTTTAAAACATTGAGATCTTTTGTAGGCCACTTATTATCAGGAGGCACATATAATTATTTGCTTTTAAAGGGTTCATTATGATTAGACAGGACTCACTTAGATTTAGTTCAATATTAAGTGAATGTTAACCTGGTTTACACACACTCCATCCACTCATCATGCATTAAAACAATGAAAACTATCATATCACATCTCATCATGTGATGGTTATATGGATTCAAATGAAGATAGCACTGCAACAAATCTTCCTATCATGATAAAATGTGGAAATAAGTTCAATGGTTACTTTAGAAACTTACATTATCACACTAATGACTCAGAAATATGAGTCAGGAATATAGCAAAGAGCTGAGGAAACTATTCACTTCATAAGAACTTGGGGTGGTCAAAGAACATACAGTGGTACTTACAGGAAGTGGTAGATGAACCAGGAAGAAACAATGGAGATTTTATCTAGCTCCTCAATGTGATGAATCTATACAACTGAAATGGACCACAATACTAAGTATAGCACTGAATCTGAACAAGCACAGAACTGAAAACCTATATTTATTTAGGCATACTTGGAAACAAAAATCAAATATGTGCTTGTTTATTGACTATTACTGGTTCTGCAGCTGGGATCCCACTGTCTCTGATCCCGGGGGCAGGGGGTGAGTAGACAGAACCAAAAGACACAGGCTCTGGGAGGTTGTAAGTAATCTCATTTATTAAACAAAGGACTGAGGTATTTATGTGTGTAGTTTTTGGCGGTCTCTGCTTCCAGCTGCCATGGTGTTTCCCAGTTGGCTCAGGGTTTTACATTGGCAGTTGTCAGCTTGGGGGTCCAGTTACAGGCTCTTCTGGGTCAGGACACTACTGCGCATGTCAGAGCTCTTTGTTTGTTTAAGGTGTGGCCCAGTGCTTTGGGCCTTATCTGCTGCCTCAATTGACAATAACTTTTTCTGTGTGTGAATCTTAGTATGTAAAATGGGTTCAACTTTATTACCAAGAGACGTGGTCAATACATTAATAGGAAATTATCTATCTTCTCAACTTGTATGTTTACTGTACTCTGGGGCTTCCCCAGCCTCCCCTCACATCTTTATGTCCATGGAGTGTTGTGGGTAGCCATTCCAGCTTTGACCTGGAAGTTCCAACCCCCATTGAGGCTTCGGTAATGGTCACGCCTACAAGGCAGGGCTGAGAGAGGACCCTGAAGACCCGAGATCCGGATGGGCAGGCTCTCTTGGTTCCTGGACCCTGGATGTTGAAGGTAGACCAAGCAGAGTTCTCCAGAGAACACTGCCGGACTGCACCTTTCCCAGACCCTGTAACCTATCCCTTCACTTGTAAGTTACCCCACAAAATAAACCTCCTTTTTAACTATGTGGAGTGGCCTAAATAATTTCACCAATAATGGAGTGTTTTGGGACTTATATCATAAGGCCTTCTGAATATAAAATAATGTAAATTCACAAACTTCAATAAAGAAACAAATAGACATATCATTCTTGATATTTTGTTCATTTGAACCTGTGTGTGTGTGTGTGTGTGTGTGTGTGTGTGTGTGTGTGAATTATTTATAATTTCCCCCAAAAAGGGATTGGATTCGTGACATTGGTGGGTCATCTGTTATCTGGTCAGTTGGAAATGTCATGAATTTATCTTTTTAGCTACTTGTGACAAACAAAAAAAGGTTGTGAGGTCAGTTACTAACTTGGCTTATGGAAGAGAAGGAGTCAGGTGTCTTACAGCTTTCAACACCTCAGAAGTATCAGAAAGTGGATATGTTACAGGGAATTTATCATCCCCTTGAGGAAGAGAGAAAACGCAGGACAAGTTATTTATCTCATGCTGAGACGTTTCTTCAAAATCTCTTTGAAAAAGCTGTACAAACTAATAGATATTGTACCATGTTTTTCACAAGCCATGAAAGTACAGAGAAAACAGAGGCAAAAATCTACTCTTTTCACTGTATCCGTAGTATATTTATCACTGTATTTCCAAACTCTTATTATTCTACTCCAGTTTTCTTTTTAAAGGCCATACTTTATTTTTCTGTAACCATAAGTTTCATTATATTATTCTAAGAAAAGAAGCACTGTTAAAGTGAGTGAAGCTTCTGTAGTGCAAATAGGGAAACTCAAAACTGTAATTGGTCTGCATCCTCCATCTGAACCTGTCGGAACATAGCACAGTAAATTCTAACCTATAAAACAAGTGATAGATAGGTTATACAATTATAATCTATAGTTTGTGACTATGTAGTATTCATTATTGTCTCACAATGCTTTTATATCATATATATCAGAATGACTTCAAAATACATTTTTCATATATATGTGAAAGCTGCAATGATATCAAAATCTCTGACTCAATGTAGTTCAGATCCTAAGTATGGAGTCATAAAGTACCAACAATGTATATAGAAAATTTTAATAACACAGAGATTTACTGGAATCTAGAAGAGGATTTTGTACCTCAGTTTGGCTTCATGGTTCAAAATCTCTAAGGACTTGAGTCAGCTTATGGGCAAGTCTTGAAGAAAGAGCAAGAATCATTCAAGGAAACATTTAAAGTTTTAAAGGTAGAAGAAAAATCTCTTAAATATAAAAGAGAGAGAGAGAGAGAGAGAGAGAGAGAGAGAGAGAGAGAGAGAATGTCTATCACTGATGGACATTTTCTCTATTAAACTACTAAGTACTTTCTACACTAGGAAGATGAGAAGTGAATCAGGGAAGAATGGGATGCTGTCACTATTTGTAATGTTAGGATAGAGTGGTTCTTCTGAATGGTTATGGAGTTCTTGGACATTTTTTGAAAGAGGAATAATGCAACTCACTGATCATTTTAATGTCATAGATGTAAGGAGAAAAGGAAGATGGCTAAGGAGTAATATAACTGCTGGACTCTGGTTCAGTTCCTATCTCTACAACATACCAGTCACTAGTAACTGGACCTCGTTTCTTCCAGCTCATTATGAATCAAATTGAGTAAAAACAGAAAGAAAGACAGTACTCCCAAGGAGTAAATAAAGACAGAAAGAAGCTCTCTCACATTCATTTTGTAGGCAAAAAGAAATAATAAGATAGATGCAATAAAATATATCTTCAATTAGGCAAAGTAAAATGAGTTTAATGAGCAATCAATATATTAAGTTAATATGCAATGGAAAATGGTAATTGTCAATGTTATCTGTTACCATATGGTTTGCTGTACCAGATAATGATGTATGGATACAAAGATTACAAAACAATTGACAAAATTTTATGAAGGAATTTAAGAACAATCATCTGTTGGAAAGTAGGTTAAAAGCTAAAAGCAAAGCGTGACAGTTGGACATACACTATGAACTAGTAAACCCCCTGTTGCTGGCATTCAAGCTATGTTAATGTTCTCCCAGCTATTTCACTTTGTGAGTGTTAGGGGAGAAAATGTATGTGGAAGTGCTATGAGAAATGAGCCACTTAAAATGTGTTTACACAATAATAAAGATCATAACATTTCTATTACTTCTAAATTAATCCATAATATAAATAATAGGCTGACTTTCTTCCCCTATACTTAGAGTCCAGTGAGTAGAAAAGGAAGAATTCATTGTTAGAAACAGGAAACTGGAATATTTCAAATGTTTGTGTTGGTATATTGAGATCACAGTATTCACTATTTGGAAATTTATTTTTATTATAAAAGTGATATATGTCCAGTCCCCTCCTCTCTACACCAAGGCTGAGCAAAGTGTCTCAGCATAGGCCCTCGGTTCCAAAAAGCCAGCTCATGCACCAAGGACAGGTCCCGGTTCCACTGACTGGGGGCCTCCTAAACAGCTCAGCTAATCAAATGTCTCAGTCATCCAGAGTGCCCGGTGCAGTTCCATGGGGGCTCCTCAGCTATTGGTTCACAGTTCATATGTTTCCACAAGTTTGGCTATTTGTCCCTGTGTTTTTTTCAATCATGATCTCAATATCTCTTGCTCATATAATTTAAAAATAAAATAAAAGTGATGTATAATAAAAACCTGCAAATTTCAACAATTTCAGTGGGGAAAAATTATAGGCTGTTTCTCCACACATCTGTGACTGAGTACTAGTTCTGCAGAGCATCAAGCCTTGCCCCAAGTGAAAAGCCTAGTTCAGTTCTGTTCCACCTGTACTTACTGCAGCTAATGGCTGCATTCCTCTCATGGTGTATTAGAGAAAGAAACACAAAGATATTTAAATGGAAAAATTAAATGTAAATAAAAGTTTACAGGCATTTGAAACATGGGCTTTCATATTATTAGAGGAAGCAACTCCCCTGGCTAAAAATCTACTTGAGATACAGAGTAATTCATATCTACTATAGGAATAAAAGGCATTTGAAAAAATCACATGGAAATGAAAATGGACCTAACATCTAATATGGAAAAGCAATGAAGATCTAAAAATGATATCTCATTTTATCATACTTTCAACTAGTTTAAGGTTAGTGAGTACATAGACAAGACTTCAGTAACCCATTTAAACCAGTCATTGCCAGTGAAGTCTAGAAATACATATAACAAGGTATTAATATTTGTCCCATAATAAACACTACTTTCTGGTCATGAACTAATGACTACTAAATGTACATTAAGTCTAGATTAATTCTTGATTAATCTTGAGAAATTGGGCTCAGTTCCTTGAACATAAGCAACCATTTGAGAACAACAAAATTTATCAGCTTAGCGAAGTCACTGATCATAGAATTTAAAAGGGGGAGAAATCAACCAGAACATGATGGAGAACACAAATCTCAAGAAAATAAAACCAAAGTAATTTTAAACAAATATCAGTCAGATGTGACATTTAAGAGCTTAAAAGAATCTGAGAAATGAAGTTAAAAAGTTGTGTGCTGCTTTATACTTTCTGATTATTAAACATTTTTTTTTTTTTTCGAGACAGGGTTTCTCTGTGTAGCTTTGCGCCTTTCCTGGATCTCACTCTGTAGACCAGGCTGGCCTCGAACTCACAAAGATCCACCAGCCTCTGCCTCCCAGCCTCCTCCTCTCTCTTTTTAAGAAGAGAAAAAAGGGCCAGGTGGTGGTGGCGCATGCAGTTAATCCCAGCACTCAGGAGGCAGAGACAGGTGGATCTCTGTGAGTTCGAGGAGACAGGGGAGACAGGGGAGAGAGGAGGCGGGAGAGGGGGAGAGAGGAGGAGAGAAATAGCTTCTTTTGTGTGTGTGTGTTGGACTCATACCTGGGCTATACCTGAAAGACCCCCAGCCTCCCCGCCTAACATAGCTTAGCTCAGCTGCTTTTGAATAAAGCCTGAGAGGTACTGAGGAGTTCAGTTAACGGACATGGGATAAACAGAACATTTGTACTTAGCCACCAGGCCCCAGAGCAAGGAACTAAAAGGTCAGAAAAACACCCTGTACCCTAGACAGAAGCTAGGCGTGGGCGAGCTCGGGGAGAAACCACGAGATGACCTGGGTTCGAACCTGGCCTCATATGAATCATCCAATCAGAACTGGCCTCATTTGCATCATCCAATCAAAACCCTGTAACCAGGCTTCTTGCTTCTGTACCCGTGCCCGACCCTATAAAAACCCTCTGCTCCAGCCCGTGGGTGCGCCAGTCCCTTGAGCTTCTCGAGAGTCTGTGTCGCCCCGGGTACCCGTGTTCCTGAATAAAGCCTCTTGCTGTTTGCATCTGATTCGTGGTCTCGGTGTGTTCCTTGGAGGCGAGGGTCTCTCCTGAGGGAAGACTGCCTTCGGGGGTCTTTCATACCCACAGTAAGTCATTCAAAAAACAGAGCTCCATGCTCAGTCCCAAAGTGTTTTTTCTTTAGTTTTATTTAAATTAAAACCTGCCTTGAAGTTTCTCCTGGTCTATAATATCGTATATCATTGCCTGTATTCTGCTTACGGAACTCTTTTCCTCAGCATCTGGTCCATATTATGGTGTCTGTTCTACTAGCAGAAAGCTGCCTACAAACACTATTCTAGAAACTGTGTTTGTATTACTAATTAGTCTGTGTTTTAGGGGCATGAGTAGACAATTGTTCTCATCATCAATCTGTGGGATAGCAATTAGAATGATATTCAGCTGATTAGTTTCCCAAGCGCTACTATTTTGTCACTAGACCTTTTTTATGGAAGAATGAAGGCTAGGGCTTTTCATTCCTTAATTGTCTGGGCGTTAGTTTTGGCTTTTTACTAAAGTTCAGTTGGAACTCCTTGGTACCCTGCATGGAGCCTGTCTGCATGCCTACGGCTTCTGTACATGGTGCTTCACTGTAATGCTGGATGAAATGGAGGGAATTTTGTGTTGCTTCTATCACACATTGTGAGTAGTGCAAACCTATTACTTCTCCCCTAAGATTCTTTGGAAGGAAATCGATTCAAGCACTTGATTGGAAAGTGACTAAATCTAGAAAGATGTGTGGGAAAGGAGAGAGTTCTGTAGAAAAACAATCCATCCTACAGATAAAAAAAAAAAAAAATCAATGCGTAATACTAGGAATGCCAGTCTATGAGTGCTTATTAATGCGTTACATTGTATATTTATGTCTTATATTGTATATTGCTTTTAGTGTTTCATATTCTAAATAATAGACACATTTGGCTGTGTTAAAAGATGAAGGATACAAAGATAGTCAAAATCATTGATTCATTTTCTTCCTTAGTAGCCTGGACAACACACTCTGCGACTATGAAAGACAGACAGCAGGGGTGGGGGTGGGGGGTGGGGGGGCTTACAGCCTGACATCAGCTTGTTTTCTCTATGCCATGCATCCCAAAGAAAATGGTTTTCTGTGATCCAGTCTAATATAATAAAAAATAAACACATTTTTCTATTCAAGTGAAGGGACAAATAGGATGATTCTGTACGTAAAATACCTATGACCTGATGCCATAAAGAAATTTAATTCAATTCCTGGGACTCACATGGTGAGAGAAGATAACTCACTTCCAGAAGTTGACTTCAGAGCTCCAAGACATTCTGCAGTGTTCACACACCCACACACTTAAACATGCATATGCATATATATATATATATATATATATATATATATATATATATATATATATGTATATGTATATGTATATATACACAAGCACACAAACACAGAGTCTGAGTACATGTAAAATAAAAATTAAATTTTGAAAAGAAGAAAATGAAAATACTATGGGTGTGTATAATGGGTAAATGGCAGAAATTTGAAATTCCCTAGGACAAAACCAAAACCAAGATACATATATTTAACCCATTAAAATTCCTTATACAGTTCATAGACCTCAGCTTATAATAGTTAAATTTAATATCACCATTTATATTTCACTGTCAGGACAACTACGCTAGGGACTTGTATTTTATGATTGTATATTACAAACCTTGACAATTATTTAGGTAAATATGCAGCCAAGTTGGTCTACCATTGAAGAATATGAGATAAAAATTCTAAAATCATAATACTGAAACTTGATTTTCAGTAGTCATTTGTTGGTTTTGTCCCCTTCCTAAGATGTTTAAGTCATTCTGCTAGCTCTTAAATTGAAGCAGTTTTATAATTTAAAAAAAGGTGAAATGGTTTATATAATACCATTTACTAAAGAGGCAATGCTATCTACTATTATTATTATCATTATTATTATTATTATCATTATTACTAATATTTGTGTGTGTTTGTGGCTTAAGTGTAGGAACACATGGTGTATGTATGTTCTAGAGCAGGCACTCATGAGCACATGTGGAGGCCAGAGGAAGATATAGAAGTTCTTCTCTATCACATCTCGCCTTATTCCCTTTAAAGTGAATGAACCACTGCATGCACAGGAAGCTTGGGGTATTTAGATTAGGCTTGCTGCATAACCACATAAACATTCTGCTGTGGATATGACTCTGTATGCTGTGAATGTGTTGCTCTGATTGGTTGATAAATAAAAAGCTGATTGGACAGTAGCCAGGCAGGAAGTATAGGTGGGGTAAGCAGACAAGGAGAATTCTGGAAATAGGAAGTCTGAGTCAGGAGATGCTGTTAGCTGCCAACAGGAGAAGCAAGATGTAAAGTACTGGTAAGCCACAACCCATGTGGCAAAGTATATATTTATAGAAATGGGTTAATTTAAGATATAGAAGCCTAGCAAGAAGCCTGTCATGGCCATGTTTTAAAAATAATATAAGCCAGTGTGTTTTTATTTGGGACCAAGCAGCTGTGGAACGTGGATGGGAGAAGATTCCACAGGACCAGAGAAAACTGGCTACAATATTCCTGTCTTTCTCTTCATTCATCATGGAAGTTAAAGGCACAAGTGAAGTATGTCAGCTTTCTCACAAGGATATTGAATATCAAACATGCCTTGATGGTTGTGAAGCTAAGTGCTCTTACCCAGCAAGCTGGCATTACAAATCTGTTCATCTTATTAGTATTGTAATTTATTATTTAAATTTCAAAAGTTTCTTTTTATTTAATTTTCATTACTTAAAACTGCCTGAAACTATTAATTAATTAAAAAATATACTGGTCTCTTTTAAGTAAAATGCATTTTCTTTACTTGTTTTATAAGGATATAAAAGAAAGATGAGGCCAATTTTCTGAAACTGAATTAGTAGCTGAAAATCTGTTTGTGAAATAATAGAGTACCCTCATTACATATAATTTCATAGTAATATTTTAGACACTGCTTTACACATTTTAACAAAGAAAATAATTTACCCAAACCAAAAATCTAAATAGGCATTGATAAATTAAGATATGTGTGGTGAAAAATTAAGAGATTTACTTATTTAACTCTAAAGTTAGTAAAATAATCCTTTAAGTGGAGAATTGTCTGAGTCTATACAAAAAAGTTCTTATAAAGATCATTTTAAATGCATTTACAAAACCTTATGCCTTCAGTAGATTTTTAGAATTAAATCATAATCACTCCTATTTTAATAAATAATTCATGATCTAATTAAATGTGCAGTGTGAATGCTACTGGCTTTCACTCAAATATCCTTACTAGATATTAGCCACAAGTATATTCTATAAATGAAATCACTTTAATTACAACCATTAAAATGATGCATTTGCATAATGACAATTGGTAAAAATTCAGTTTTTTCTATACTTAGTAAAATATAAAAATCAATATTTGAGACCTACTAATTGTATTTCAACTTGAATATATACATTAAATAAAAACATAATGTACTTAACTTGGCAAATAATCAAACTAAAGTGATTAGAAAACTTACAATTTCTATTTATGAAGTTATCAATTAAATAACTTTCTTCCTTTATTTTTGTCTCTCTGTCTCTTTCTCTCTCTCTCTCTCTCTCTCTCTCTCTCTCTCTCTCTCTCTCCTCTCTTTGTTTTGTGCATCTATGTATTTGCATGGATTCATGTGTGAAACATGGGCCTGTGAAGCTAGAGGACAAATCACTGTGGATTTTGTTTTACTTTGCCTTTTAGAGCCAATGAACCAAGCTCAGGTCTTCAGCCTTAGTGGTAAACATATTTAAACATGGAACAATATATCTCTGATTAAACTAATGATTGTATTTGGGATCATAGATTCCCTGGGTGCCCATGTACAACAGTAGCCACTGTAGCAGGGAGGCTAACTATAGATCTTCACCTTTTCTTCCTCTGCTCTAAATCCAATCCCTCAGTCTCATCCACAGCTATATAGCAAACCATCTAATGCAGACTCTCCTTTCTTATTGCCCTCATCTCCAGAGGGGCATTCAGAGCTCCCCCCTACCTTCTTTCCCACATATCTCTTTGTTTCAGCCCCTAACTCCAGCAGAAATATTTTTGGAACCTGCTGGCTAAACCTGCCAAAGAAATAAGTGTGCCAGCAAACCACATAGGTTATTTTCAGAATTTATTCTCCCCTTTTCCCTCCAATTCCAGACTCCATTCTTATTCCTAGCTTTTTAACAGGCTGGCTGTATAGCCTATTCTCTGTCTTAGGACCCATTCACATAGACTAAGAAGATTCTGCTGGAATGCACCGATTTACTTCCTCATGGACCTCCTTAGCTGCCCACTTTTAGCCCATTGATGTTTTTAAATATCAGCTCTCAATACCTAGACACACATTCATCTACGAACCCCCAAAGACTCACCATAATACAAAACTATCACACTATCATAAGGAGAGAGAATAACAGAGGCCAAAGAATAAAACACCCACCCAACAAAGACAAGACCAGATAGCAGTACCTACAGTTACAATCTTCCCAGACCCAGGTGCCTTAATGTGAGCATAAAAACATAATAAATAACAGCCAAAAAATGTGTCTACATTAGAGCTCAGCAACCCTGCTACAGTATGCCCTGAGAAATGTGACATAGTTGATGTTCAAGATGAGGACCACAAAGTAGACTTTATGAATATTATAGAGGTCCTTAAAGAGTATGAATAAATATACTAAAGGAATCTGTGAAACACACACACACACACACACACACACACACACAAGAAAGAAGTAAACACAAAAAGTTCAAGCTCATAAAGCAAAAATAGAATCAATAAAGAAAATCCAAACAGAGAAAATATGGAAATGAACAGTTTAGAAACTTTAACAGGTAACAAAGAAGCGAGCCTCACTAACAGAATATCACCACATTGAGAATCTCATGCATTGAAGACAAGGTAGAAGAAATGCATACTTAAGCCAAAGAAAATGTTAAATTAAAAAATTGCAGGCACAGAACATCCATGAAAAGTGGGACATCAAGAAAAGACAAAATCTAAGACTAATCAAAATAGAGAATGTACAAGAAACCAGATCAAAAACAGAGAAAATATTTTCAGCAAAATCATAGAAGAAAAATTTCCTAATCTAAGGAAGGAATTCATATCAATGTAGAAGAAGTATATAGGAAACCAAATAAACTGGGCCAGAAAAGAAATTTCCCTCAGCACAGAATAATCAAAACACTAAACTTACAGAAGAAAGAAAGTATACTAAAAGGTCAAGGAAAAAGACAAGGTAACACACAGAGGCAGAATTATTAAAATGACACCAGACTTCTCAGTGGAGATTCTAAAACCCAGTAGACCCTGGACAGATATTTTATAAATTCTAATAGATCATAGATGCTTGACTAGACCAAGTAAAACTTTCAATTACAATAGACAAAGAAAGAAATTCCAAAATAAAACTGCCTTTAAGCTGTGTATATTTACAAATTCAGTGCGCAGGCTATGCTAGAACGAACTGAAAGCTCCAACTAACAGATAGACCACATCCAGTTAAACACAAGGAATAAAGAATCCAAGACCAGCAAATCAAAAACATGGGAAACATAACCAAAACAGCTATATATAACAAACCCAACATACCAAAACAATATGTATAACAAAAATAGCCTTAAATTTGTATCAATATACAAAAATCCATACTAATGTAAAATATTTGAGACTAGTAGTTGCTTTTTAGTTTAAACATAGATTCAATAATATATTGTTTTTCCTATCATTCGTATAACTTCCTTTTTTCTTTTCAGAAATAGATCTCTTAATCTAACCTCCTTTGCTTAGTTTTCTCCCTGACCATGACCAATAATAACATGCAAGTACTCCCCCTAAACAATGATAAACATCCAAAACCCACTGAACAACCAAAAACCACTCATACTACTTCTGTGGACATTGTGATCCTAAAATTGCTTCCTGTTGCTTGGGGGAGTGACAGCATCTTTGGGGGACCATGAGAACATTGGGATAATGATCAAGTCCTGGAAGAGATAGCTGTATCATTTGTTACTAGCCTCTGTGATGGGAAAGCGCAGGGCTTATCTGAAGTCCTGGCTGGAGTAGTCTGTGAGACTGGACCGTTTTTGATGACAACCTTGAAATTATCCTGAGCAGTTTGTAGTCCAAAACTGGTATCTGGCTGGCGTTTGTCAGTATAATGGTGTTACTACACTTCAAGTGGATTTGTCATTGTTGAGACCCATCATCTTCTTGGATATCTCAAAGGTCACTGCCAGGAATAGTCACGGTTCATTGCAGAAAACTCAAACATTTTAAACCTCATATGCAACAGATCTCTGAGAGGTTAAAGGACCACAACCTGTTAAATACATCTGAGGGTTGGGGTACACAAACTCAATTCCTAGTTACCTGCTTCAGATACAAACCTCAAAACACACACAGGAAGCTAGATGAAGCTTATTTCTTCAATTAGTTAGTGCTCTATATGACCACTAATGTCATGACAGAAAGTATATATATATATATATATATATATATATATATATATATATATATAATCATATATTTTGAGATAATATTTATACCATAAAATTCTTTTCAAGAGTCAAAACAAAACCAAAGAATTATGAGATCAGTGGCAATAGAATAGTGCCTTCATTTTTGTTTTCATCTATGCTACGGTAGATGGCTCTTCTGACATGAGACCGAGATTCTGGATTTTCCTTTAGCAAGCATGCTTGAGTTCAGAGAAGTAGAGAGCCACACTTCAACTAAACTTTAGTTTTTAATTAATAAAGCTAGCTTTAGTTTTTAATTAAATTAGAACCACAAAAAGGATATTCGTCTTTATGTTTGTACAGAGCAGCAAAAATAAGCCATTGGAAAGATTTATGGAATTCTACCTTGTTAGAGGTATGCTATACCATTAGGCCAATTTACTCCCCTTCTTGGACATTTTCTCTTAATGATTCATTCTTCTTTTTCAGATGCCTCATTGATTGAGGGGTCTTTAAATTCCTAGGTTGGATGCTTTTATTCTCCTGGAAAGACAAAAACAAAACACTCCTCCAACCATAACTTTAGGGATTTTCTTTTTTTGCCATTTTATGTCTTTGTTAACGCAAAAGGATTTTTGGCAACAGAAAAAAAAAACAAACAAACATTATCTTTTAATAATAATTTTATACCTTATTAAAGAAAGTCATTTATTAGTCTTATGAGTAAGTTTAGATAGAATGAACAAACTCTTTGTTGAACTATCACCGCTCCTTAATCAAAAGGTCTCTCCTCTTGCAAATAATCTTTACCAATCTTGATAGCATCCATAGCTTTTACTTCTCCTGTGGAAACAAAAGCAAAACTGCTTTTCTAATGTAACAGACATCCTGGTTTCCATTATAAGGTCAATGCATCTTTAAAGTGTACAGGCAATTTAATTCTGCAGTTTTTTGCTACTATCCAATGTCTCTCTGTAGCCTTTGTTCCACTTTCATTAATTAACAAATTTAAAGTTAATATAGCACTGTACAATCTGTCCCGGAGGATATTTATTACCCCTTTCTGTGTATTTGTATTTTTAGCTTTGATCTTGGATCATTTATAGAAGTTTGTCAAAATACTTGTTTTATGGTCTCTCATGATTTTTTTGTTTTGATTTACTGAAGTTGTTCTGTCCTTGATCAAATCCAGAGCAGTACTGTTTTAAAAACAGGCATTAAGTTTTTTTTAATTGTTTTGTTGATAAGTTTATCCAAGGCTGACTGGGAATGATTTAACCAAATTGTATATTGGGGCTTCTGGGAGGCCTCCTAAGGTATCTGCTGATGCAGAGGGTTACCTTGCCTGTCCCTTGTTTATATGCATCAGTAGTCCAGTGCCTGCCTTTTCCATGCCTTCTGGATCCTTCCAAAAGCTACAGCCTTTAACTGGATTATCTTTAGAAAAAGACATTGTTTCAAGAAATGCCTTAACTACAATCCCTTTTCGAATGAACTTACCACAATTAAAACATATGACATTTTGATTTTTCTTAATTTTTTTTAAATCACTTCTCCTATCAAAGTATCACCGTAAGTGTGAGATTCAATGTCAGCTGTGTTTCTAATCCATTAGTCTATTAGCTTGGATCTTGCCTTTAAAGACCTAATCACCCTTTTGCATTCTGAATTACTATTTTTCAAAAGCCAAAATTCAATTGATATTTGTCTAACTTCTGGATCTGATACTATTCTATTTACAGCAGAAATCAATCTTTGCAAAAAAAAAAAAAAAAAAAAAAAAAAGAAAAGAAAAAAACAGTGAAGGTTTTTTTGGGCTTTGTATAATTTTAGTAAATGACTCAGACCTCTTTCCTGATTCTTCAACCTTGTCTCAAGCATTCAAAGCTGCTAGATAACATAAGGCCAAGGTGTGATCATCGAATTCAAACAGCATCTGCAATTTATGTATTGGCCTTCAGCTAGCAACCAATCAAGAAATATTAATGCCTCTAGCTCTATTTCATTGTTCCATGGCCCTGGCGTCCTCTTTTCAAAATGTTCTTGATTGTAACAGAGGACCAGCTTCCAATAATGCTGTAACTAAATATTTCCAGTCTCAGAGGATAACTCTGTTCTGAGTTGCCCGTGAATTTAACATCTGCTTCACATAAGACTCATGCATACCATATGATGTGCTCACTATCTTAAATTTCCTCAAATATAATATTTCTCTAGGACTTCATTTAACTTCCTGATAGCCTTGGGGGTGTCCATTATTCTGGTCATTCTTATAGAGTAACTGGATAAACTAAAGTTGATTTTCTAACAAACTTGTGCTGCCCTTCTTCACTTTCATTATACAAGGTTGTGGTAAGTTCTTGTCAAAATTCCTCTGTCTGGAGTATTTTTTTCTTATTTTCTTTAATAAATCTTTCTGAGGCTTTTATAGTATCAGTCAACTATTCATATTTGTCACAAATGACCACTCTGACTATTACTGATACAGTATTGATTACCATACCAACAGTATAAATAATCACACTATCCGTCTCAGTTAAGTCATTTATCTTTCCATTTTCTACTTCTGTGTTCAAGACTTTGAAGTTAGTACTGTACAGAGTCCTAACTCCCTGCATTGTGATATTTTCCATCCTCATCATGGGAGCGATTTAACATTAAGTAGCTCTCTCCTTAACGACTTCCCAGGTGTCTCACCAACTGTGCTGACTTTTCAGTTTGTCCCCCGCATTGGTGGCTGAGATGGTGGTAACAGTGGTGCTCAGAGCCAGGGTGTGCAGAGGCCGGTGGGTGCACTGGCTAACAGGATCTCCTGCTGTGCATTGGATGCCAGTTGTTGTTTTTAGCCAAGTTGTTCTATGTAGCAATAAAGACTTGAAAATCAGATTTGGGAAAGAAAATGTAATAGATAAGAGAAGCCAAGAAACAACCAGCTGACCATCCCTTTGGCTGGATATCCAGCAAGGAGGTATCTCTCCACATGTCCCAGAACAACAACTACAACAACAGCAACAACAAAAGCCTGTTAATATCTCTGTCTCCCCCTACTCATTCCTGTGCATCTCTCTATTGGTCTCCCTGGGTCCTCTATACTCTCTATGACTAATTCTTGTCAATTAGTTGCTGGCTTGGGCCCCTGATCCAAGGTTAATTTTATTAACACAGTCTCAGATCTTCACAGTGCAAATATCCTACAAGAAGATAGATTTCCTATGTTCATGGATCAGGAGGGTTAATGTAGTAAAAATTGTCATCCAACCAAAAACAATCTATAAATTCAATGCATTCCCCTTTAAAACTCCAACACAATTTTTCTAAGCTCTTTAAAGGACATTTTTCAGCTTCATATAGAAACAAGCAAACAAACAAACAAACAAAAAACAAAATAAAACAAAACAAAACTAGGATAGCTAAAATAACTCTGCGTAATTATAAGAACTGCTGGGTTTATTAGCATCCCCAATTTCAAGTTGTACTATCGACCTATAAATAAACCCAGCATGGTATTGGCAAAAAATAAACCAGACATGTTTATCAATGGAATCAAAGACCCAGACAAAAATCCACACACCTATGGGCACCCCAATTTTTGATAAAGAAGCCAGACATACACACTAGAAAGAACAAAACAGACTGATTGGATGCATATAGAGGAATCCAAATAAATCCATACTTATCATTCTGTACAAAATTCAACCCCATATGGATCAAAGACCTCAACATACCTGATACACTTGATAAAAGAGAAGGTGGGAAATAGTTTAAACTCAAGAGCACAGGAAAGAACTTTCTGAAAAGAACAGTTTATGCATTCAGATCAATAATAAATGGCTTCTCATGGCACTGAAAAGTGTCTGCCAGGCAAAGGATGCCATCATTCAGACAAATTTGAAGCCTAAAAAATGTTTTTAGCAAACACACATCTAGTACCCAATGTCCAGTGTAGAGCCACATAAGACCTAAAAAAGCTTACAAAAGGTTCTAAACACACAAAAATGGACCCAAACTCAGCTTCTTAGTCTTGTGTCTCTCATGCCATTCACAGTATAGAGATGCATCTGCTCACAATTGCCAGTACACCATGAGCTAAGATGCCTGGAGGGTTCTTGGAGTCTCTTACAGGATTGGCAGTAAAGAGAGGTGTCTCTCAGCCACTCCTTATAGGCTTAAGTTGCCAGCACAAGCTCTGCAGCTGATAAGGGGGAGGATCAGCTCTCTTGTCTGTTGCAGGTGGTGAGGGGCAAGAGGTAAAGGGGGGCATCTCTCACCCACCCACACTACCATATGACAGACTAGTATTGGGGACAGATCTCCCATGTTTACAACTTGGGGGCAGACTCATCCATATTGCCTCTAACAAGGGTGGTTCTATGGTGGTGTCCAGGTGAGACGTAGGACCTGTTCTCTCAAGTGTTGTAGCTGCTGGTGGTCAGGGACAGCTCTACAGCTCTTGTGACCTCGGGGCCAGGTCTCACACCTGCCTCAGGCATTGATGGTTTGGTGGGGGGAGCACCTCTCCTCTGCCCATTCTGCCACAAGGCAGATGAGTAATGGGTACAGTTCTCTCATATCCACAACTTCCGGACTGCCTTACCCATACCTCTGCCGTCAGCGCTGACTTCATTGTGTTGCCCAAGGAATTTTCAGGGCCTACTTGCCTGGTATTGCAGCTGGTTGGGGACATGGACAGCTCTCCCACTCTTATGACTTCAGGGTCATCTCTCCCACCTGCCTCAGGTGTTGGTAGGTAGGAGGAGATGGGTGTCTTTCCCCTGTCCTTGCCACCACAATGCCCGGTCCCGCGGGCCAGGTTATTTGATGAGACTCGAGGAGGCACCTCCTGAAAGATCAATGGGGGCGAGAGAGAAAGGAGACCAGGCGCGTAAAGGAAGACAAAGTCAGTCTGAGTTGCGTCGAGGTCTCCGTTTATTGACTGGGTGTTGAGGCTTATAAACAGGGCTTCAGGCAGGGAGGGGGAACAGGGGAAGCACTGAGAGAAGAATGGAAAATTCCTAAGAGAGGGTGAGGTCACTTTGGTCCCAGGCCCCTGCAGCTGGCTGATTAGCAGGTACTCCAGGAAGTTGTACAGCCCGAGGTTAGGCCAGGAACTTCCTGCCTTTGTAAGGTTTGATAAAGTAAGGACACCACTGTCCGGAATCAGTCCCCAACAGTTCCCCCTCTTTTCTCAAAAATGGATCAAGTCCATGTGATCGGGGTGGCTAAGGTCCGAGAGAGTCCCTGTCTTAGGCTACACAGGGGGCTTCCCACGCTCGGCAGCATGCGTGTTGAGCCGGTCTCGGGCGACCTCTGTATGCTGTTGTCTCCGGCGTGGGCCCTGTACTATTCCCGTCATTGAGTACCCTCTAGCAGGACCGTGGGGACGTTAGGGCCTTAGGACACTGAATCTGAGTCCTTGATGGGGCTCCTGGCCGGCCTCCTCAGAATCTACTCTGTGATAATGAATTGAGACGTGTTGTGGTAAGGCCGAATCAATCTGATTTTTGATAAACTGAGTCAACCACTGAAAGGCCCAGGGACCAAAGGTCAAACCACCCGTGCTGATTTTCAAACTTCCTTTTTCTTTGAGCCAGCCTTTCCCTTAATTTTTCCATCAATTCCCTGACAATACCAGTATGGTCGGCATAAAAGCAGCATTCTCCCTTCAAGGCTGCACATAATCCCCCCTCCTTTAAAAAACAGTAAATCCAGACCTCTTATGAGCGAGGTTAAAGATTTCTCCAGAGCAGAAATGGATCTTTCTATGGCCTCTAGGTCAGTAGTCATAGCCATTTGTAACTGCATAAGGTGGTTGCTCTGCACGAGAGCAGTAGTTCCTGTACCAATTCCTGCAGTGATGCCCCCAATACCTAACAAGAGGGCAATAGTCATAGACACAGGTTCTTGAGTGTATCTGCCTCTCTGCTCAAAGAATTCCATATCAGAGACTAATTGGACCACAACATAAGAGTTTTCCCATTATCAATGGCAAAGCGAGCTTCCCCTTATTCAGTTTTTGCCATCTGCAAGTGTGTCATGGGTTCCGAGGTGGATATTGGAATTCTAGCATCCTCAGTTTAGTGGTACCCAGACATGAATCATCATTTAGTTAAGACATCAGTGATATAAGAGCCAACAGTAATTAGCAGAAACACAAGGCCAAAAGCCTTATGATGGCTGACAGAGTTCCTTATCCTCAAGCAACTTGGAACTTTATCTCAGGTTCCCTATGACAAGAAATTCCCTTTTGAGCTAACATTCTGGAGTGGGGGGGAAACAGGGGCGATGTTTTCTCTCTTCTGTAATTACTTCCTGCTGACATTGGGACGTTGTTGTCAAGGCCCTGGAAAGCCAGAATGTTAGTCAAAGACAAGAGGGAACGTTTTATTGACCAGCTGAAGAGATGGTATGCATATCGGCTGAATTGGTCCATATCAGCTTTCAGCAAGTTCAGGGCTCATAGTCATTTGCAGTAGGTTGTCACCAGCAAATGATGCTTGGATGTATCTGTCAGCCAAGTGGAAACCTGTTGAGATAGATATAAACTAGGAACAGGAGTTAAAACTTATGAACTTATTTGGAACTTTTAGACCCATAGTCTTCGTAATTGTAGTATTATCAATTTGCCCTGAAATCCATAGTGTCTTTTCTATCTAGAGAACCAAGAATAGATTAGACTGAAATTTCCTTGGCCCAATGAAAAGCATCTGTAAGGCTATATTTAGAACCTTTTTTAAAGAGACTTATTAGCTTTAATTAATTAATCCATTGATCAATCAATTACTAAGCTGAGAAAGCTATAGCTAGCCCAGTCATCAATGTCATCAAAGATCTGAGAAGGATAAACTTTACCTGAGTGCAGACTTTTAAGTCTATTTAAAAAACAACATAGATTATCCATTACCCAGACTGTCATCATCCCAGGCTCCTATAGTCTTCATAGTGTTGGCAGGACAGGTGTCAGGACAGCATTGTCCACAATTCAGGTGGCATCTTCTTGTCATTGTTCCATTTCTTCTTTGGAGACCTTGGGAGTCATTGCTAGGAGCTGGGGAGCTCAGAGTCTCTGTTTGCTACAGTAAGCTTTTTATCAAATAATGTAAATGCCATATTCATCAGATCTTTGACAGGTTTTGAGGACCATTATCTATTAAATGTATCTGAGCCAAACAAATCTAGGCCTAATCTTGAAAATATCTCTAAGTTTGGTAACAATAACCAGGGCAATTTGTTCTCCTATAGATATATTAGTCAAATATATTTCTCAGTTTCTTATTTACATAGAACAGTTTATGTTTTAAACTAGTATCTGAATAGCCAGATGACTAGTATTAACTTGTATTTCTTAACATAAAGGACATACAAACTCAGACATTCAAAACCAAACATACATGTGGCCACATTTTTCATTCATACCTGTAGAGTAGACAGATATTTTTACAACTATGACCCTTTGGAGTCTCAATGTAACAGCAGAATAGCAAGACAAAGAAATCTGAAACATGTTTTTGTTTTTTTATATATATCTCAAGTCATTTTTTATAAAAACATTATTTTTTATCTTAACGAACAATAATTTGAAACCAATTCTCTTAAATGATGGCAAGTATTTGTAACCCACTGAACTCAAATGACCAAAACCCATGTAAATTTTTATTTTTCCTATGGAAACAAAAGCATAATTTTCCCAGTATCTTGAACTGGTAATTTAACATTTCTTTTTAAGCAATATCAGGACAGAGAAGGGTTAACAAGAGAAGTGGCTGGCCGGCAGAAGAGACCTTGAAGTTATCACAGTAAAGGAAGGGAGGGTCAGATTCTCTCTTTAGTGTTCACACAGTTTTTGTCAATTGCAGGCAGTCCCCATTGCCCTGTCCAGAGCTCCTGTCTTTGCCCGCCTGTACCGAGAGCAAGCACCCCCACCCTCGTGAGAGCAGCCAGCTGGCTGTAGTCCTGATAGCAAGAGAGTTATGGAGGGAGGGAGGTGGCCTTTGCTATGCCTCTCTCTCCTCCTCTTCCTCTAGGAAAATAAGGGAGGTTAGCAGACAGAAACAAATAACATTTACACAGACAATCCAAGAACTGGAACATCAGCACTGAGACGACGGCCTCATTCACAGCCAGCAAGCCCCTCCTGCAGTATGCAAGCCCCATCTGGCAGGAGCTACCTGTTTATCTCAGTTCAATCGGGGAGTGGGGGTGGGGAACTCAGTTCCCTCTATTGTGGCTCACACATCCTTCCAGTGGGCTACGCAAAGGTCTAGTAGAGAAGAAGGGAACTGTCCCATAGTGTCCATCACAGTCAAGTCAACAAAGAGAACAATTAATACATTACACACAAGACCAAGGGCACACGAAAAAACTTTGCCCCAACAAAACAACCAACAAAGCTCCAAGAACAATGACAGCCTAATGTGCTCTGGGGGGGGGGGGGACCCTCCAGGCTCAATCACATCAAAAACAATCCAGACTCAAGGATCTCTGTCCTTGATCAAACAGACATCAGGGGGCTTCCACATCCCTGTCAGTCAGACATGCATCTTTTTTTTTGTTTGTTTTGTTTTGTTCATACACTTTATTATTCTGTGACAGTTCTCTCTCTACACAGCTTCTATTCTGCTCTCATGTCTAGCTCCTTTATTGACTGATTTCTCTATATTTATCTACCTCTAGGTTCTATCTTAATTCCTTCATATAGTTCTGACCCTTCTAGGTTCTCATCTATCTAGTTCTTTCCCCTATCAGCTCCTCTCCCGTCTCCTTCTCTCTCATCTGGCTCTTCCTCATCTTGTTCTTCCCCATCTGGCTCTTCCTCATCTTCCATCTCGTTCCTCTAGTCCTCTCTTTTAGCCCTTCAATCTAGTTCTTCCCCATCTCAGTTTGTTCCTCTCAAGTTCTTACCCATCTAGTTCTTCCATTATCTTTTCTCTTCTCCTTTCTGTGCCCTGGAAGTCCCGGTATATAAAAGGGAGGGTCCGAGCTAAGCTGTGTAAAGCTATTACTTAACATCCACCTCTCCTAGGCGGTGTCTCCTTGTGGAATTTACCTTAAGTCAGGAGACTTGTATGTGGGTGGTTATCACTGTTAGTCCTCGGAAATTGGGTGACCACCTGGGTGGTGTCTCCTTTAGTCCTTGAAAATGGCTAGGGGAGATATCTGATTCCAGAGAAAGCCTTTCCTGGGGCTGTTCTCCAAATGCCTGGAATGTGTATGTCTAGAGAGTGATCAGTGCACATTGTTAGCCCTTCTTAGGGAAAAATCAATTGGGAAAACTATGAAGGCACACATGATTTTTATAACAGAATACAGCTGATATATAACAAGCCAAGTAACACCAAAAACTCCTTAGGATTTGGCTTCCTCTGGAGGAATTCCCTGATTCCTCCAGGTAGTGACTTTGCCATAACCAGCTGAGTTTTTATGATATATTCCTGCGGCCTGCAGCAGTTCCCCTTTTTTCATTTAGTTAAAAATTTTTTTCTTGGAAGAGAAGGAGAGACAGTAAAGTAACAATGATCACAACAAAACATACAAAAAAACCCACAAAATGGCTCTGACAAATTCCCGGGACAAAATACAAGGTGGCACTTCCTCCCATCGTGGGGGAAGATACCCAAAAATGCTCCTAAACCAAATCGTCACCTCTGAGGTGGCTTTAGGGCTCTGGGACGTCTCCCTTCGCCGCCAGGTTCACTGTCCGGACATGTCTGCCCCAGTGAGAGCCTGCAAAGTACAAATCGATCGACCGGTACAAAACAAAAGTAACATGACAGAGACACAGACAGGACAGAGAGTGCTCTTACTGGTAGATGTCAATAAACCTCTGGACCCTTGGGTGTCAGGCAGGGGGAGTTTGAGAGAAAATCCTCTGCAAGGGCTAGTAAATGTGAAACACGCCCATCTCCCTCTGCTTCCTTTAGAACATCTCTAATCACACCATAAAAACTAAAAAAGGCGTCGGGGACATTTTCCCCATCTCTGATTAATTTGTTAATATCTTTTCCAACCTTGTTCCAAGTCAGAGGGTGAATTCCTGGTCCATAATCACTAACCAGGGACATTTCTCCTCCACATATTGGAAGAATTTTATCAAATCCTTTTTCTTAACTCTTATTCCTCTCTCCCTAAGATTACCTTTTCATCTCCTTTAGAAAAACAGCCTCTTTAGATAAATTTTTGCCCATGATCGATGGGACGACATACTTACCTCAAGACTCTCCCGCGTTGCACGAGTGATGCAGTCCGGGCGTCTCTACCCTGATCCTCTCCGGGGCCCCTTCCGTTGTCCGTCGTCTGGCAGGTCACCGTGCCTCGAGCCCCACGTTCGGGCGCCACTTGCCCGGTCCTGCGGGCCAGGTTATTTGATGAGACTCGAGGAGGCACCTCCTGAAAGATCAATGGGGGCGAGAGAGAAAGGAGACCAGGCGCGTAAAGGAAGACAAAGTCAGTCTGAGTTGCATCGAGGTCTCCGTTTATTGACTGGGTGTTGAGGCTTATAAACAGGGCTTCAGGCAGGGAGGGGGAACAGGGGAAGCACTGAGAGAAGAATGGAAAATTCCTAAGAGAGGGTGAGGTCACTTTGGTCCCAGGCCCCTGCAGCTGGCTGATTAGCAGGTACTCCAGGAAGTTGTACAGCCCGAGGTTAGGCCAGGAACTTCCTGCCTTTGTAAGGTTTGATAAAGTAAGGACACCACTGTCCGGAATCGGTCCCCAACACCACAAGATGGATCCCCATGCTTAAAACTTCGGGGCTGGGTCACCCACACCTCTACTAACAGGGTTGTCTCTATTTTGCTGGCCTGGGGAGGTGCAAGGCCTTCTATAGTGAGTGTTGCAGCTGGTGGGGGGTCAAGGATAGCTCTCCCACTCTTATGACTGCAGGTTCAGCTCTCCCACCTGCTTGAAGTGTTGATGAACATGGGGATGGGAGGAGGGCACGTCTCTCTCCTGCCCATGCTGCCTCAAGACAGATGAGTAAAGGGGACAGCTCCCTCATATCACAATTTCAGGGTTAGCTCACCCACACCTCCACTAACAGGGTTGGCTCTATCATGCTGCCCTGGCAAAGTTCATGGCCTGCTTTTCCAAGTGTCTGTCCTGCCTTTTAAATGTTTCATAGTCTGGTGTCGTACGCCTTTAATCGCAGCACTCAGGAAGCAGAGCCAGCAGATCTCTGTGAGTTCCAGGCCAGCCCGGGCTACCAAGTGAGTTCCAGGAAAGGTGCAAAGCTACGCAGAGAAACCCTGTCAAGAAAAAAAAAAATCAAAGTTGCCTTAAACACCCCAAATATCTTAAGTACGGGTTCCTGTAAAAATCTAAAACCAAGATAAATACTTCTTACTCAATAAGAGAAGTACAGGAACATATGAAAGAAACATTAACAAAAAAAAAATCCTACAGTGTGAATCCAAATCCTGTAGCTCAGTGTCCAACCTGGCACTCACTCACTGTGTCATCTTCTAGGCTTCCAAGGGCTTGGGTAGCCATGATTCTTCAGCTTTGCCATCTGTAGCACACATAGCTTGTCCAGTTAGCTTAGGTTATTTCTCCTCCACACATGCTACTGACACTGTCAGAGGTCCCGCATTCTCCACTATTGACGTGTCTCTATTGGAAATTACACAGTGCTTTCATCACTGACCTCTGTACAGGGATGCCATCCCTCCCATACCCTGCTTCCACGTCCCCTTCAGCCTTTCAAACCAATACAACCTGGGAAACTCTGAAATACCATCTTGCCAAATTCTTCTGATAGCTTTATAAGCAGCCCGACTTCTCTGGAGCATCTCTGTGTACAGACTGAGGGCTTACTTTCCTGTTCCCCTCAGTTTCCACCTCATTGGTGCTGACCACCAATTAAATTACATTATTATTTAGTCCCAGGAGACCATCATCCCACTGCTCCAGTGAAACAATGGTTTCACATAAGTGGTGTTGATATGTTGCTAATCACAGCATACTTTTCATTCCTATCTGCTCAGCACACACTGATCCTTAGTTTAAAAAAAAAAAAAAAAATGATCTGTGTCCCAATTCTTAACTTAGGTCTTCCTTCTTTTTGAAACCTCATGAGCTATGCCTCTATAGTCTCTATTTTTCTCAGCATGCATGTCTTCCAAGCTCAAAGAACAGTTCATTAAACTCCAGGTACTAAATCACTTTTCCAACACAAATTTTCAAAATCCTTCCCCAGTTGATAAACAGCATACTCAAAGGCATGAAAAACAAAAGAAAGCAAATAACAAAAACAAAAACAAAAAAAGATAACCTTTACTCCAGCAACACCCAACTCCTAGCACCAATTTTTATTTTAGTTTTCTTTTTTGGTATGATATAACCAATAACAAAAACAGAACTTACAACTTAGGGCAAGAAACTATTTATATGGCTTGTGTTTCCAGGTCACAGTCTGTTATTGATGAAAGTCAGACAGGAATTCAAGGCTGGAATATGAAGTGGATACCATAGAGGAACACAGTCAGATATATGGCTTTTGTGGATTCTCACAACTGCTCATGTGTGAAGCTTTCAAGTGATGCAGTTCTTGGATTCCCTCATAGGCTAGTTAGTAAGCCCAGATTTATGCTCATCTAAGTAATCTCAACTTACTAGTTCACACATATGGTATGGCTTTTTACTCTACTTTTAAGTGTCCTATATAGGACAAATAAAAATTTGTCTCATTTCCCCCTAAAAGTAAACAGCATTTTTTGTTGTACTAGCACAAATAGTTGTACTAGTACTAATTAATACGTCTATGATTATACATTTCAAACATCCCCTAAGTTAACTTCTCTCTCTTGGAACCCTGGATACATAGCAATGCTAAATCTACCTCTTAACACATTGCTTCACGTTTTACATGTCTTCTTGACATTTATCTGTAGTCTTAAAATCATCTATCCCCCAACATATTGTCTGTATTTTTGTTCCAGTGACAATTGGAAATTCTTGCCTAGAAGTGCTCTGATTTCCATATTCAATGAGTACAGTGATTCTAGTGATTTCTTAGTACACGGAGGGGAGCTAACTTTGATGTCAGGAATAACTGAAGATTTGAATTTTTGTATTTCTTTTCAAATGTGCAGATAAATTTGGTTGTGGCCCTTTTAGTTATAAATGTATTTCATATTTCATAATACCCATGTCAGTTTATTTTAGTTTTATTAAATGGTTATTTTTTTCTTTTTTAAAACTAATAACTGTATTATTAATATTGGCTTTGTCTGACCACTGTATGTTTCATAATATATAAATTTTTACTTTCACTTATGCTGTTTGTCTTTTTTTACAGCACGTAGTTGAGTCTTTTCTTTGTATCAGTGCTGATTAAATCATTTCCTTCTATAATTTAGTTACAGACAGCATAGTTTCATATCATCAACTGGCATTAGATAGGTTATCACAGACATTGTACTATGGACATCTTTTTTTTTTTTTTTTTTTTTTTTTTACTGAAAGTGGATCTTTTTTTTGACACCTGTAAAATTTAACTCAATTGTTTGAAATAATATTTTGTTAAACACATTCTACTTGTATAATTAGCTTTCACATAAACATTTTTATTAATTAAGGATAATTTGCCATATTTTCTTTAACTTTGTCACGCAACTGTTACTAGGATAATTTAACAAATATCTTCCAGTAAGAAACACACCAAGGAGACCGATTTCTAAAATACTGCAACTTTCTATGCACAGATATGTCTTGATTGCTTTGAAAACTTAACTAAATTTATTTATTATTTGTTTCAATGAAAAAGGTACAATGTTTCTATTTGTATGTTACTACAATGTAGATCATGGCATATTTCTCTATACAAATTGGATTAACTACCATTTGAGTTTTAAATATTCAAATATTTTATTATTAAATGAAATGCTTTATTTGATATCTTCTTAAAATTTGTAGTGCAAAAATTTGAACAAGCAAAATTTTGAAATACATATGAATGTGTCATTAAGATGTCAAAATAAACTAATCGTCCAGGTGCTTCATACAGTTGTTTGTTTTAAAAAATGTGCATTTTTTTCATACAAACAGGAAAAAAAACTATGCAAAAGTAATGAGGCTTAAATAAAATTTTGGTGGGTTGATTTAATTTTCTTACTTATTCAAGGAACTCACCAAATCCAGATGGGAAAGAAAATGCCAATGTATGCCAGATTAAACAAATAAAAATTTAGACGCCAAATTGAATAATTGGTTTTTACTTCAGCATCACCAGCTGTCTGGAATGTGATAGTTTCTGCCACCTGCCTCATTATAATCATGGCTATTCAAAACTTGTACCAATATGTTGATGAAAATGGGGTTTTTATAAAGACTATTTGCTTATATTATTTTTCAGGTGTCTCAATGTATTTTGATGTTTAGTTGCTTTGGTTGGCAATATACAGAAATTTAAATACAAAATATGATTGAAATATTTGATTTATTAATTATTTAAAGTAAAATAACATGCATTTATTATTCAGTAAGAAGAAATATGTGTCAAACATATAAACCTTTTATGGAATAGGTATAAAAAAAACTGTAATCTGTTGTCTCTTAACTCAGTAGATGCTGTCCATATTTATTTTTATTTTTCTCCTACTAGGTCATACATGCTGATATAAAATATTGCATATTTGCATATAGGCATATTTACCATTTATCTTATAGTGCATATTATAGTTGATTTTACTCACTTATTAAAATTAGTAATGAGACTGGCACAATTTTAATATGTTGTATACTTTGAAGATTATGGATATGTTCATGCATTTATAAATATCTCTTCTATTAATAAAAAAGTACTTTTGTCTTTGTATAAGTTACCCTGCAAACTAACATAATATTTCCTAAATAAATCTGTGTCATTTCCAACAATCAAAATATTAATTTTATTAATTATTTTCATTATTTTTTAAGACACCCTGAACTCTTAGTCCATATGACATTATTTTTTTTTTCTTGGTTCAGTCATTTATTCTTCCAAATCTTCTCCATCCCTCCTGTGCCCTGGGAGTCCCGGTAATACACACACTTATAAGCAGTAATCCCTTGGCAGTGTAAAGCCAGGCTTCCAGGGTCAAATGGAGGGGTGATAAGAATCATATAGAGGGGCAATAACCGTTAATTATCATTTGCAACACCAAAGGGAAGTGACCAATGGGGAAATGAATTAACTCAAGGCTAAACTTGGGTAATATCTAAGAAGAGGGATCTTATGTGCTCAACTATAGTCTTAAACATGATTGATAGAAAATGTTAGGAGTCTATAAGTTGCTAGGTCAGTGGGACAAAATAAAACTGGCTTCTTTTTTCTTGTGGCTCCTATCTGTCCAAGCTATCTGCCATTTTTCTGCAGGGTGGGGGAAAGTGTGCTTGGTTGGAAGGCAACCTGTGTACAGCTAGATGCCTCTGGTGATAGTTAAAGGGAGATCTGGAACTAAAGGTAAGATTTGGGAAAGGAGGAAGTTAAGTTTAATTGGCACATCCACCAGGCCTTCTCAAACAGGTAGTCTGGATGATTACTTAAGTCTGTTCTTAGAAAGTACAGAGGTATCTCTGATAAGGTACTTTCCTCCATCTGGAGATGGACCTGGCTGGATGCTGCCAATGATGATAATTATAGGGAGGCTTGAACTGGGGTTCTGGCTGAGCATAGCTGTCAGCGCAGAAGGTTATCTAAATATTCCTAGAAGTGATTAGGTAAGGAGTTAGAGGTCTATAAAGTTAGTAAAGCTGTAAGAAAGGAGTGTCCAAGCTAAATTGTGTAAAAAACTATTACTTAATGTCTCTATAATTTCTTGGAACCACTCATTTGAAAGGTCATCTGCCCTCCAATGCTAGTAAGTCTCAGTACCATTTGATATGTTTGGACACATGTCATGACATTTGCCTTTGTGTTTGCTGAAATACTTCCACTATGTTTTCTTTTCACCAAGAATAGATTAATGCCTTACACACCGTTATTATCTACTAAATATTTTTCTGATACAAAGATACCTTCTCTATATATATGTATAACCATTTAAGTTCACTGGCAATGCCATACTATAGTTAAGTATGTAACTACTCCAAGGAACAAATTCAATGAATATATTTACATCTATTGCTGATATTCAAGTTGGCTGTGCTCTGCAGTCTGGCTAGAAGACATTTATTTATGTTTTTACATTAAGCAGAAAGATACATTTTAGGACAATAGATTTCAGCTTTATTTATAGGTAAATTTTCACTCAGCATTCTCTGATACTTCAACAAAATTAATGATGAAAAAGTAATTCTAACATATTATAATAGTAAATCACATATTGCTAAAAAAAGTGTCTTGTATTTTATCATTTCTCCTTTGTATTAAGGTTTAATGTTTATATCAGTAAACTAAATGCAGTAAAATGTGAGCAAAGTGGGAGATTTTAGTGAGTAGGAATTTCCCCTTCAATATCACAAAATAAATCTTTATGTTCCACAGACTTAGTGAGTAAGTAAAAACCATTTAATGATAGGGTTTCATAGGTTTTCATGATTCTATTTACTTGCCATTGTTTTTGCAATGCTCTATCATCATGTCGGGAGACATGGATCTTCCTCAAGTTTTAATTAAGCAGAAACAATGCTTTCAGTGCTTGTGACTGTGACTACTACACTATAATTAGATGTTTATTTGATAAATTTGGTTCCTCATTTTACAATAAACAGTTCTTAAAATAAAAAGTTTAAAAAGTACAATTATTCTATTGCTTTAATATATCTTATTTACAAAGTTTATGCCATAAGCATAATTTTAATTTAGAAACATTAAATTGCAGAAGGTAAAGCAACAATGATCACTACTATATCCTAGGATGTTGTAAAGTTTGAGAATGGATAAATTTTTTAAAATATTACCACATTTATTATAAATTTTATTTATGTTATATTTTATCTGAAAGTATGTATAGAAAATCTTTTTGAATACTTATAAATCAAGCCAGGCCAATTTTTATTTTATTTTTTAATTATGTTTCAGAAAAATTATTGTTTAGCATTTATTAAAAACAGATCAGCTTCAGTGTAGCTGGATTTATGTTGAGGTCTTTGATCCACTTGGACTTGAATTTTATTCATGGCAATAGATATGAATCTATTTGCAATCTTCTACATGTGGACATGCAGTTATGCCAGCACTATTTGTTGAAGATGCTTTCTTTTTTTCATTGTACAGTTTTGGACCCCAGATTAGAGTTATAGCAATAGTAGAGAGAGTGCCTAAACTAGCCTACCCAGGCAATCAGATTAGTAAATACACTGTCATCATAGAGCCTTCATCCAGTAACTGATGGAAACAGATGCAGAGATCCACAGTCAAGCACCAGCCTGAGCTCCACGAGTCTAGCTGAAGACAGTGAAGAGGTATTATATGAGAAAGAGGGGTCAAAATCATGATGGGGATGTCTACAGAGACAACTGAACCAAGCTCTTAGGAACTCACAAACTATACCGACAACTGTGGAACCTGCATAGGACCTGACTATGCCATCTGCATAGGGGAAACAGCTGTGTAGCTTGGTTTGTTTGAGGGGCCTCTGGTAGTGGGATCAGTATCTATCCCTGGGGCATGAGCTGGCTTTCTGGAGCCCATCCTTTATGGTGTGGGATGCCTTGCTCATCCTTGATGCAGCGGAAAGGGACTTGGTCCTGCCTCAACTGAATGTACCAGGCTTTGCAGACTCCCCATCAGAGGTCTTACAATTTGGAAGAGGGGATGGAGGGTGGGTTGGGGGAGGCTGGGGGAAGCAAGAGAAAGGAAGAGAGGGGGATCTGTGGTTGGTATGTAAAATGAATAAAAACAATTTTTTAAAAGCAAAAAAGAAAACAAAATGGCTTTTAAGGGGTAATAATAATATAAAATACAATGTAATAAGATAACTTCTATAATTTCTTTCTTCAATGAGTTGAAGTGTTTTATTTATTTATTTATTTATTTATTTATTTATTTATTTATTTATTTTAGTCATACAATTCCTTCACTTGCTTGGTTAGGGATACATTATCATTTTATATTATTTGATAATTTATAAAAGGTGTTATTTCTCTAACTTCATTCTCAGTCCCTTTGTCATTCGTTTATAGGAACATTACCGATTTTTGTGAGTTAATTCTGTATCTAGCTGCATTATTGAAAGTGTTTATCAGCTGTATGAGTTTGCTGGTGAAAGTTTTGCAGTCACTTATGTATACTAGCAGATCATCTGCAGAAACAGGTCCTTTGACTTGTTTCCCAAATATGCATCTCCTTGACCTATTTCAGTTGTCTTAATGCTCTAGCTACACAATAAAGTACTATATTGAATAAATGTGAGTGCATACCATGTTTTTCCTTCAGAGTCTGGGTTACCTCACTCAGGGTGATATTTTCTAGTTCCATCCATTTGCCTGCAAATGTCCTGATCTCATTGTTTTTTAACTGCTGAGTAGTACTCCATTGTGTATATGTACAACATTTTCTTTGAATAAATGTGAGGAGATTGGAAAACTTATGGAACTTACATTGTGATCTATCTTTCCAGAATTAAATATTTTATCTCATTTTGCTTTGAAATACTTTGAATACATTTTGAACTTATAGTTCACTCAAGGAAAACTGAGATTCATATATTATCAGAGAGTTAAGATATTGCTACAAATTTGCTCATTCAAATTTTCCCCTTAGGCAGGGTTCCCTGAGGGATTTTTGTCACCCAGAATAGAGAAGCCAGCAGAGTCTTCAGTTTGTGAATCCACAGAGGTGAATCCCCATATTATTTTTTTCCGTGTGTCTCACTATAGTCTAAAGAAGTAGATTTCTTCTGACATCTATGCTCTAGAGTCTCTGTCTGACCACCAGTCCCCAGAATATCACTTTATATGCTTGGCAGGCTGCCAAATAGCAAAGGTAGCTTTTGTTTAAAAATTCAATTTTCCATTTATATGTGTTTCATACTCTGTATAGCATTAGCAAAATCTATTTTCTCATAAATATTATCATCATTATTCTTTTCTAATACATTAATTATAACTGTAACTTTTATTTATCTTCAAATTTCTAAAATCACCATATTAAATTTAAGCATGTAAACGCATTATAATAGAAAAAAACAAATATTCACCAATTTTGGCTGCCAATACCTAAATTTATCTCATTCTCTCCATCGTTTTTCTGCTTATATTTAAAACTAATTGGAAAAACATGGCTGGGAAGTCAAAGTACCTAGGGGATAACTTACAGCTGATTCATTAAATTATATTTATATTTATATAAATATAAATTATATTTCTTGTCAACTTCTCAGGATTTGTGTTTGCACCCATAGATCTTTTTCAGAGAAGCTTTTGGTTTTGCAGTGCGAATCAGTCCATGTGGAGACTCGTAATTGGCTATAATCCTGAGAAAAAATGAGAAGGGGTAAAGCTTCAACATTTGAAAAATTCTTCTATGAAGTTATTGAAACTAAAAATGATCTGGTATCGAATCATATCTATAAGAGTGTGGAAGTTTTGAGTAGCCATCCCCAAATTAGCTACATGATGTTTTTATTTGTGAATGAATACAAATTATGTGGTTAAAAAAAAGGAGATCAAATTAAATTTCAACAAGATTACCTATCAAATTTTGAATACTTTATTTCAAAATGTGAATTCTGTAATTGCTAACACATTTTGAAAATATGATTTCCCCTTCACATTACTTGGAAAATTGCTGTCTTTTCTGCCAATAATTCTTAACTTTGCTGTATAAGATAAAGATGGTATGTCCTATTAAAAGGAAGAGGGCATCATGAAAATTAATTTTAATATTCTCTGTGTATGTGTATGTGTGCAACAGTGTGAATGAAGCCTTCAAAGTGAACAATGATATAACAAATCCTCTCACAACCTGTGCTTTATAATAAAAAAGAAAGATAAATACAGCAATGGATTTTATATTATGCTATCAATAATGGAACACATTGAACTTGCATGAAAGGAAGTTGTCTACTGTATAATTAAACTGTTACATGATATTATAGTTTAATAAACATAAAAGTACTTATAAAGATTACTTTAGGTTTTCAGTAAACCAAATAACTAATATGAAATATGAACCAAGGAGTTTATACTTTAAAAGAACTGAAAATATAAAAATATTAGTGCCTTTCTCTAATTCTAGTCTATGTGATTTAAAGTTTAACTAATATAGGAATTTTATTTTTGAAATCAACAAATTAAAAGTAAATTTCCTACATCAAACTCTTTAATAACTATACCACCACCACCACAACTGCCACCACCACCACTACCACCACCACTACCACCACTACCATCACAACCACCACCACAATCTGCTGATTATTTAAGCATTACCTTCATTTAACACTTATATATCTCAATAGTCATCAATTATTAAAACACTTATTAATACATACACATTGTAATATCTTAAAGGAGAAGCTAATATATTCAAGGTAAGACACACCCCTCTTATGAACTCAGTTTAGGTGAGAAACAGAAATGCTTGCAATTCATAAACACAATAAGATTTGAAATATTTCTATTTAACTCACTATCAGTTTAGGGAGTAAATAAGATGTAACAAAACATATAAAGAAAATAAGTTCCTATGTAGAGGAGAGCTCTGCAGAGCTGGTGGCTAGAAAACAAAGATGGGCAATAAAACAAACAAGAACTGAAAGATGAAAAAAGTAACATTGCATAACAGTAAACTCCATAAATGGAGTGGACCTTTGTATCTGAAAGTATGCTAATGAGATTATAAACATTTCCATTGTGGTATATGCTGGAGCAAAACTGATTTGGGGTGACAAAAATAAGCATATTGTTACATCAATTTATTACTGCTACATAAAAATATATATTACTATTTTGATCTTTGCAACAAGACTAACAACAATAGTTAACATTGTTATATAATTATGCATGTTTTATATATATTCATGCTACATATAATTATTCATTCTACAAATGCTTTAGATTTTAGGGATATAAAACCACTGGTTTTCTAGTGAATTTAAAATGATTTGTCGTGTGTGTGTGTGTGTGTGTGGTGTGTGTGTGTGTGTGTGTGTGTGTGTGTGTGTATTTAATACACATACAGACATGTATATACCATACATTCACTGAAATATTTTGCAAACCTTTCTCTTCACATTAATATATATATATATATATATACTAGCCTCTGTAATATGCCTTTCCTTCAGAAAACGGAGAAAATAGTCAATTGTTGCATTAGTTTGGGGCTTCATTATCCACAAGTAGTGACTGAGAAAGGCATTTTATATTATATTATATTGATTAATTCATGATTGTGTGTGTATGTAAATGTGATGTAAATGTGTTTATGTTTGTGACATGGTGGAGATCAGAGGACACTTGCAGAAGTTGTTTCTCTCTTTCTAGCATGGCAGACACAGAGATCGACTCCCGTTTTTATGATTGGAAGGGGTCACCTTAACGTCCTAAAATCTTGCTGTGTCTAGAAAGAATAAAGCCTGATTCCAGAAATTCTTCTAGTAGCAAAATGTGGAGCAACATTCTAAAACACTCTTGAATGGCATTGGAAGCTACTGAAATCTGACTTTATTGGTGAGATTTGACTCAGCTCCTTTACTTGCTCACATTTATTCACCAGCATATGGCACTGATAAACAAATTTATCCATAACAATAGATTCATATATAAATTACTTATAATTTTGTTATATTTCATTATAGAATATGTTATTCTCTATTTTATTAAGAAAATAGATAGCAGGGCATGGTGGCACACGCCTTTAATCCCAGCATTCAGGAGGCAGAAGCAGGTGGATCTCTGTGAGTTCGAGGCCAGCCTGGTCTGTAGAGTGAGTTCCAGGACAGGCTCCAAAGCTACACAGAGAAACCCTGTCTCGAAAAACCAAAAAAAAAAATTTTTTTTACTCTATAGCTCCTGATTTTATATTTATAAAGCAACATTTTTCAGTGATCCACTGACAATAGAGACTAATTCAATTTAGTGTGAATTCCAAACAAATTTTTGAAATATATCCAAGACTTTCTGGAGTATATGAATGAAACATATAAAATACATTAAACTATCAATGGTTAAACTGAATTTAGAGACTACTACTTTCACAATGTGATGTTGGTTCATTATCAAAATTTGTATGTTAATGTTAAGAGAAAAGGTTGTAAAATATTTCAGTGGATGTATAGCAAATATGTGTATTACACACACATACACACACACACACACACACACACTCACACACAATTTTCTAAAGACAAATTATTTTAAGTTCATTGGAAATTGAGTCATTTTGGACATCTGAAATCTAGAGCAATTTTAACATGAGTAATTATATATTTCTGTGAGCTTGTTTGGAGGTCTGTAAGGGGAACACAGCTATTAGTATACCGTTCTTTAACCAAAGCTGGGTCCTCCACCGTCAAGAGGAAGTCATTCTGTTTGGCAAAGCGAGCAGCTTCTGGAAAGACACAGTGAGGGAGGAAGGGGACACTTGCATAGAAAGCCAGATCAGCCCAAGCAACCCTGGCACTCAAAGGGGTGACAGATGTCTTGAACACCAACATTTTGTTCAATTTTGAAAATTGAGCTATATGATACATCTAGACTTTCTAAAGGACGTATTTGCATTTTGCATCTTATAAAGTAATCTTAATATAAAAAAGAAATCAAGCCAGGTATGTTTCAGGAAACTATAATAAGATTACACTTCAGACTTATATAACATAAAGCTGTTTATTTAAAAATAAATAGGTTTATTAGCTTGTAGAAGATAGAAAGTAGTCATGCAGTAACAGAAGACCAACCTTATAGGCAATTTACAATGCTTACTCCCCGATTTTCTCTTAAGTTATGAAACAGAATTAGTATGCAGAGTAAGAGAGATTGCATTGGACATAGCTAAAATTTATTTTCCAAGTTATTTTTAAGATTAATATCATGAAACTAGGTGAGAAAACACAAATAGAGAGCATTTATCTTTTCATCTGTGTCACAAGTTAACACAAATAATTAGTCATCAGTTTTGAGCCAATGTTGCTTACGGAAACATGAGATGATCAGTGGATATTCTCTGCTAGTGATGACGTTTTAAATTGTAAGTACAATAGGACAAATTTTGAAAACAAACAAGATAATATTATTTGAGTATAACACATCATGAGTCAGTTATAGAAGACCCTTCTTACAGCCATGTCAATTTACTTATTTTGTCCTATCAGAATAATGTATATGAAATGCAAGACTTTAAAAATGAAAATGTAATCACTGAAATGAGTTTTATTTTTACATTAGATCTATCAATAATTACTGAAAATGTTATAGTTATTTTAATCATTAATTAATAATTAGACACAGGATTATCCTTATTCATAAATAGTTTTAAAATTTAAAATTTTAAAAATTTCCTACATTTTTCGGTAACTTTAACAAACACCTGAGATTGAATATACTGCTACATTCAAATGGTTTTCATTGAGTAAATATTTCTATTGTGTATGAAATACATATGAATACTTTTCAGCATTGCCTAATATAAGGTAATACACATAATCATACTTATCTTTCATGGTCCTCTACATGACAAAAATATGTTTGTGGTGGTTTACATGAAAATATCCCAAATAGCCTTATAGGGAGTAGCACTATTGGGAGGTGTGGGTGTTGCTGGAGTAGGTATATTCTTGTAGGAGGAATTGTGTCACTGGCATTAGGCTTTTAGGTTTCAAAGGCTCAAGGCAGGTTCAGTGTCTCTCTCTTCCACCTGCCCAAAATCCAGATGTGGTACTCTCAGCTACTGTGTCTGCCTGCATGTTGCCATCCTTCCCACCATGATAATAATGAATTAAGCCTTTGAACCTGTAAGACAGACCCAATTAAATGCTATACTTTGTAAGAGTTTCCATGGCTGTGGAGTCTTATCACAGTAATAGATGAGTGACTGAAACAGTGTCATATACAAAGAACAATGAATCAAAGGGTATGAGTAGGCTTGGAATATTCAAATGTAATATATACTTCAATTAGTTATCAAGGAAGTTCACTTGTAATTATAAACTGAAAGGGATGGTTCAGACATTAGCAGCAATCACTTTACAATCATGAGAACCGGAGTTGCGCCCCAGAATCCACATAGCTAGTCCATTGTGCTATGAATGAATGTATGTAAATCTCAGCTCTTAGAATGGTAGTAATAAAGACTGCTATATTTATATTATAGGCTTCTTATTTAACCTAGAAAATCTTAGCTGCATGTTGAAAGAGAGATTCTGAATCAAACGTAATATGAGGAGAGTGACAGATCAGGGCATTTAGACACCATCTTTTGGCCTCTGTGTGTGTGCTTAGGTACACACAATTGCAAACACACAAGGTCATATAACATATACACATGAATAATTAATTAATTTAAATGTTTGTTAAAATAAACGGAAGGCATTTGATAAATTATCAATATATGAATGAAATTAAGTGCTGACATTAAATCTAACGAATATTGTAAATATTACCAGTATTAGATAAATTAATATTTGGATAGATAAATGTATACCAAATTATAGAAAAATGAAAGACAACATTAAAACCTACTAATACATTATATTTGATCACATATATACATATATATTTACTTTGATAAATTTATATATTATTGTGCATTAAAGTTAAATTCTGAGCTTCAATGATGGCTTAGTGGTCAAGAGTGCATTCTGCTATTGCAAAGGATCAAAGTTCATTCTCAACCTCTCTGCAATTTCCTGTAACTCCAAATATGAGGAAATGCTATGCCTCTGGCCTTCTTATGCTAATACCCCTACACAGATGCACAAAGACATGCATAATCAAAAATAAAGTAAATATTAATATCATTTACAAAATTTCAAATTTACACACACACACACATATATATGTAATTCTCAGAAAGAGTAAGGTTACATCATTCTTTCTTAAATTGTCATGATAATTATGGAAATAATGTGTACTTGTGCACAAAAAGAAAATGATATATGTTTAGTTTCTTCTATAGTAAATATGATCACAAATACATCAGAGTACTATTTATAGATAGATAGATAGATAGATAGATAGATAGATAGATAGATAGATAGATAGATAGATAGACAGATACATAGATGATAGAGAAAGCTTTTTGGGAAGCACAAATGTTAAAAATCCCATACAATTCTACTTAATAGTAGCTAGTGATTACTCATGGAACTAACCCAGTATATCCTTGTAATCTACATTTGTAAGTGTATGTCTGTCAGTAAAATAAGTGATCTTAACAAGGTACATTGTGCAGCCTGTTCAGAGACCTCCCTACTGACAATTCTTTATTTCATTTATTGCCATCTGGACTGTGACATCTGTGTTCCTGGCAGAAAAGGATGAATTCATTCCTCAGAGGACCCATCCTTCATGTTTGTCTAATTCATAGACTATGAAGAATGAACCCATACTCACAGTATTTTGCTTTCGGTCTAGTGACAACCAAATTGTTCTAGAGGAAGTAAAAATGTTATTTCCTTTCATCACATTTTATGAATGTGAATAATGTCCCAGTGAATTCAAATGAAAGGAAGATATTCACAAATCCCAAAGTGAAGAAGTGTCTAATAATAAAGAAACAACTGCTAATGGAAAAAAAAATCTGTTTGGAAAACATTCACAGTAACATGATGTCATCACAGCATTGACAACTCACTCACTTATCCCTCCTTGTACCCTTGGGATCTCCCCTAACTACATTACACATAACCTGTCATCCCATCCTAAATGCAACGGTGCAGCTGGGGATATTTATTATTGATGATTCACACAAGAGGAAACTCATTCGTGTGAGCCCGTCTTTGTCTCAATTACAGTTAGTAGGTGATATGACTACTGTAAAAATGCATGTCTTCTGATCGTTTAAATTGCACTTTCTGGTTAAGTGGCTTAAGTATTGACCAATTGATTGATATTGCCTTTATACTTATTAATCATTATAACAGATATATAAGTAAGCATCATTGTTCTGCTTCTGATTCCCTGAATTTAAGATAAAGTTACTATTTTTTGTTATTTATTAAAGAGTAGTTTTATAGATTAAATGACAGATAACAGTGTACTATTGACGGTATTGATGGGCCTAATTTAATCACTTCTTAACTCTTCTTATACAAAATATCCCATATAAAAATGTTTTATTAAACTTAATGTGGTTTCCAATGCAGGGAATACTTCATCAAGAACATTTCTCATCCCTGGAAAATGCTATCTAAATATTAACACCTTAAAATGTATTTATGAATGGGAAATAATGTAACATCCTCCTGGTTGTCCATTCATTTTCAATATTAAGTTTTTTTTTCTCTCTTTTTTTTAAAAACCGGGTCTAATTGTGCCTTGCAGTATTGTTTTAAATTCCTGACAATGTTGTTCCATACCTCCTGACCCAAGGTGTGTATTACTACACCTGCATTCTGGTTTGTCTCCCAGGAACTATTTTTATGTCTACCTAAAAAACAAATCACACAGAGAACATTCTGAAAAAAAATACATACATACACACACACACACACACACACACACACACACACACACACACATATATATGAGTGTTATAGAAAGCACCATTCTTCTTCAAATGTTTTTAAAGATTTGTTTCTAGAATAAATAATTTTACAATTCTTAAGCAGTCTGCAGCGTCTATCCTTATCTGGCTGATGTCTACACCGCACTGCCTGGTACCTTCTCCGTTGTTCTTTAGATATCTCACTAAGTTCTTCAAATGACACGTTTCTTCAAAGTCTGAGCTAAGAGCACTCTATATTTGTCTTCAATACTAGCCATTGCACTGAGTGTCTGTGCAGTGGAAGACTGCTCTTCGCATATATTTTCAAGCGAATGTCAAACGGCAACCTTTAATGATACTTAGGATTTGATTAACATTTTATTTTTTCTGTTTCTAAAGGAATATATATGTATATTAATATTAGCTGTATTTTATGTATTATTATTTAAACTAGTTTTGAATCAGATTTTTGTGTTTTTTTTTTCTGGTTACAAGCTATATTTTAAAATGTACATTGTCTCTACCATCTAGGGCATTATCCCTGACACTTATCACCATTCTAGTCATAATGCATATCTTTAAATAAATATGTTGTCCAATTAAAATAACCATTCTTGCTATAACCCTAAGGAACCAAGATCTATTCCTTAGGGACACGATTTTGTTAGATGAAAAAGAAAAATAATGTACAATGTTTTTGATGGATACTATTCTTTGTACATATTTTCAATCTACCAAGAGTTAAATAACTACTGTATCTTCTGAACTTGCATTGCTTTAACATCTTCCCACATCTATTAAGAATAGAAACCTTCTATAGGTCAGCTGAGAGACTCTGACCGAGAAAAAGTCAAAATAACAGAGTACAGATACATTACACACAGTAACCAAAATGTGCAATGGACTTACCTATGTCCAACTTCACATGCAGCATTTAATAATTTTTCACTCATTGATGACAATGAATTATTGTAAACTGTTACAACATGGGTGTGTCTGGAAGCCATTGTATCAAGAGAGGTCATGGACAAAAAAACACTGCTACATAGAAATCTCTTTTACATGTGGAATCAAAAAAAATGTTGATCTCTTATAACATGAAAGTGTAATGGTGGATAACAGAGATGAGAATCATGGGCTTTGGATAACAGAACACAGGAATTGATAATCAGTGATTACTAAGTTACAGCTGGCTAGTAGTAAAAAGTTATAGTATGCTATTTCACAGTACTGTAAACAGAAGTAACCATAATTTACTACATATTTTAAAACAATAAATATATTTTTCTAAATACTTTCTTCCTTAAAAAAGCAATAAATATATGAGAAAGTATATTGACACTTATATACATAATTAAGAATATTTACAAGCCCTGGAGTATCATATGGGACCTTATTTTACATTTCATTTCACTTATGTATGTCTGCTAATTAACAGAACAGAGAAGCTCAAAATAAACCTCTATTTACCCCCAATCCATTTTAAAGGTGAGCAATAAAGTAGATAAAAGGCATATCAGTATTTAGTGATCTTAATTGGGATAACCCAACTGAAACAAAATATAACTCATGGGACCTGAAAGCTAAATTTCTTTGATCCATTTTAAATCCACAAAATACAGTGGTATTTATCTAAAGTTGAACTAATTTTAAAAAGGAACAAATATGACAGTTAACTTTGGCAGAAAAGATAGCTAGCTATACAGTAAAGAGTTTAAAGAGTTCCAAAAGTTTTAAATCCCTGGTAATGTTTATTTTGTTCTCTAAGCAATTTTCCGGCTGATTCCTCTCAAACTATGCTTTACTAGGAGAAGTATATTTTATTGTCAATATATTCGATATTGAATGTATGAAGTGAAATAATTTGTTTACTCTGCTGGCTGGTTTTGTGTGTCAACTTGACACAAACCCTAGTCATCAGAGAGGATGGAGCCTCAGCTGAGGAAATGCCTCCATGAGATCCAGCTGTAAGGCATTTTCTCAATGAGTGATCAATGAAGAAGAATCCAACTCATGGTGAGTGTTGCCATCCCTGGGCTGGTGGTCCCAATTTTTATAAGAAAGCAGGCAGAACAAGCCAGGGAAGCACCCCAGTAAGCAGCACCCCTCCATGGCCTCTGCATCAGCTCCTGCCTCCAGGTTCCTGCCCTGTTTGAGTTCCTATCCTGACTTCAGTGATTGACAGCAACGTGGAAGTATAGTCCAAATAAACACTTTCCTCTCCAACTTGCATTTTGATCATGATATTTCATCACAGCAATAGAAATCCTAACTTAGATGGTTACTATGCTGTCATACCTTGGCCAAGTCCAATATACTATCAGTTAAGAAAGATAACACAAAAACAAATTTACTTATAAAAAAAAAAAGCTATCATACTGTTTCTTTTTTTCCTAAAACTTTTACTGATTTTCTGTGGATTTCACATCATGCATCCTGGTACTTCTTATCTCCCCATCCCCTCAATTCTCCCTCTGCCTATGCAACACCCCCCCACAAACAAAACAAATTTTAAAAGAAAAACCAAAAACCAAACAAACAAAAGAAAAGAAAAGAAAAAGAAAGAGAAAGAGAGAACTCTTGTCCTGGAAGCTCTAGTGTGGCCCGTTGAGTCACACAGTTTACTCTTTAGTCCACTCATCTTTACTTGCAAGTGTTCATTGCCATGAGTCATTGGGCTGGTTGGAGGCCTCTGGGCTCTGCTACATTGCCTGTAATGGGCTCTCTCTGCAGCTCCTCTGGGATATCCTGTTGTCCGGTGTCATGGAGGTTCTGCAATGTTGGATCTGTTGGTTCCTCCCTTTTACATGCTCCAACAGCTCCTAGATACAGTGAGTGTTGGAATGGTCCAACTCATAACACTGGTTCTGGGCCTGGGGGGTAACTGGGTTGGCCAGCATGCCAGCTTTCCATCATCATCACTCCCCAAGGGAGCTTCCCAGCACTGTCTCAGATAGCTCACTCAATACAGCATGCACCAAGGAGCAGGGACAGTTCTCCTACCCACAGGTCCTCAGATTCTAAACTGTCATATTTTTAAGTGCACATTTTTGAAACAATTTTAATTAGATAGAAATGAATTTTGATAAATCATGTGGGCATCCCTGCATTAGAAAGCTAATAATAATTACAACACTAATATATAAAATAAATTATTTTATAATGAATGCAACTTTTATTCAGAAAATGATGATATTGTAGGATTTATTTTGCAAAGACATTTCAATATTATTTATTAATTTTAAAATACGGTTGGAATTAAAGAAGAATATTTTAGCTAGTTTTGTGGCATTATAGAATAAAAGTTTCCAGTATAGTAAAAGGAGCCAGTTTCTTAAGGATTCAACATAATCTGCATTTACAAAATTGTTTAATCAAGGCTTCATATTAAGTTAGCTAAGTATAAAATTAATCAAAAAACTATTTTCAGAGTAATAAGTTTAATGGAGACATGAGAATCTTTAATTGTGTCCGTATTCATTCCAATTTTATTGAGAATGTCTATTCAAGTTTTATTCTCCACAGAACATTGCATTTAATGTTGTGGAAATTATAACTATGTAATTGATATAAAGAATCCTTTCAAGGAGTTTCATTTTTAATCACTGAATAATACAACTTATATTAAGAATCTGAGATTGAAAATATGAATTTGTATCTCTATAGTTGTCATGGTATTAAGAAATGTGCCCCCATACTAATATTATTAGGAAGATGGGCAACTAAAATGTGGAGTAACAGGAAATAAAATATTAAAACATAATTATGGAATGCAGAAGATTCAAAAGCAGATCTTTAAATAATTTAGCATGAAGAAATTATAAGTGTCTATGGATATTGATATATACATCATGACATCAGCATTGAATAATGTATGCATATATCAAGTACATATGACACCCATTAGCAGGCATAATTTTAACTTACAAATCTCTCAGTTATATAAAAATTGAAAAAAATGTTTATAACAATATTAAAACTTCGATTTAAAGGATTTACTATGGTGCTGTTTGGCTTTGTAAAACTGTATTTTCAAAGTGGAAAAAAATGGTGAAATATATATGAATGTCTGCTAAAGTACTGTGCAAGGAGGCTAAAGACAAGATTTTAAAGTGATGAAGCTAGAAAATTCTGGTTGAAATAATTCTAAACACATAATCTTAGCAATGATAGCAGATTTTATTCTTTATTGCCTGAAATGTCTGGTGGGTTTTTAAGTTTCCTTTTTGTGTATTTACTTTTAAATATATTTAAAATGTTTTTTTTTTATTTTAGTTTTAGTTTTGATTTTGAGATGAGGTCTTGCTATGTTACTGTCTCCTAATCTGGTATGTAAATGTAGCCCAGATTGACCTGGATCTCACTGTAGACTTCCTGGCTCCACCATCCACATGTTGAGATTGCAGGTATTCACTAACATTCAATGCAAGTTTCTTATTCTACTTTGTGTGTGTGTGTGTGTGTGTGTGTGTGTGTGTGTGTGTGTGTGTGTGTGTGTATTGTTACTGCTTTTCATATTGCACCCCAATAAACTTATCTGGGGGTCAGAAAACAAAACAACCACTATATTAAACATAGAGGTTAGGCAGTAGTAGCACACACCCTTAATCCTAGCATTCCAGAAGCAGAGATCCATCTGGAGCTCTGTGAGTTCAAGACCACACTGGAAACAGAGGTGGCACACACCTTTAATGCCAGGACTTGAGATCTCATGTCTTGCTTGGGAAAGACACATGCCTTTGATCCCAGGAAATGATGCCAGGAAAGGTATGTAAGGCATGAGGGCCAGGAACTAGAGGCTTCTAGGCTTTTAAGCTTTTAGGCTTTTAGCAACAGTTCAGCTGAGATCCATTCAGAGAATTCAGAAGCTTTCAGTCTGAGGATTTGTGGAAACAGGAACTGATGAAGAGGTGTCGAGGTGAAGTTGACTGTGGCTTTTCCTATTTCTCTGATCTTTCAGCATTCACCCCAATATCTGGCTTCCGAGTTTTTTATTAATAAGATCATTTAGCACTTTGTCCTCCAGAATCATGCTCACATTTTCATGTCTAAATTTTGATCTCCTTTAATGCAAACTATGGAGTTTAATAACTGTTGACAGTGTGGATCAATAGAACTGACATGACCTAGGAACATAATAGAGATACAGATTCTCACAGTGATACTCCAAATTAACACTATGGTCAAAGTTTTTATTTTAAAAAATCCATTATTTTTGTTTTTTATATTTTAGAAGTTTTTGAGATAATTTAATTAAATAACTTGTCCCTTCTCTTTCCTCCTATGAAAAAATTTCAGTTGATCCTGCTTGCTCTTTTTCAAACTCATGACTTCATTTTGAATTATTTGTTGCTACATGCATATATGTGTATATAATCACATATTCCTAACTATAACACGCTCTGTCCTTACAATGTTACCAGTATGTATGCTTTCAGGGCTGTCCATTTATATGACTAATTAGTGTACCATTACCCATAGAAGACTATTTCTCCTTGTCACCCTCCCTTTGTTGCCTATAATTCTCTCTGTGGACTTGAACCCTTGTAATCTTTCTTGCATCTACTTGGTATGTCTATTCTTGTTACCGTTGCTTATCTCATGTTTAGATAGTCATGTTGATAAAACTGTATGGGTGTAGCTTCTGAAATTACTTGTAGAGAGCCGTGCACGGCCGCGCCGCAAAGATGGCACCGGCGTCCGGCTTCTGCCTTCCTGATGGCAGGTGTTCTCTGGGATAAACAACTCCTTATTTGGCTTGGGCGTGGAATCTGGCTTGCTTGCATATGTCTGACCCTATCGGCATTGTCCACGTGGCACTACAGGGTTGGTTGCCCAGTGGCTATAAAGGGCGTGGGCTGGCTTTCCCTAGAGTGAGAAGATGGCTTTCCCCGGGGTCAGAAGATTGTCTCAAGGTTCCTGAATAAACTACTTGGAGAAGAGCCTGGTGTTGCGTCTTCCTTGCTGGTCGAGGCGGACGCGACAATTACTAAATGACAATGTTGCAGCAAAGTCTCTGCTTCTCTGTCCTTTACAATTTTTCCTCTCTTTTTTTCTGCTTGTGAAGCCCAGTCCCAAAGGATAAACCTATCTATCTTCACAATATTCTGTACTAAGTAGTTATTGATACAAGGAATATAAGAAAAATCAGTTCATAAAGTTCATTGTTCAAAATCAGAACTAATCTAGGCAGCTTAATCTCATATATACCCAGAGACTAAGAAGGCTGTTGTTTGTTGTTTTGTTTGTTTGTTTTGTTTTGTTTTTGTTTTTGTCTTTGTTTTCCCTTGTGTGTTTGGAATTCAAACTTATGTACATTATCTTACAAGATAAGAATTTTAGTGACTGAATGCCAACCCTTAATCATATCATCTGAACACTATCTCATAAGTAATTAAAACTGAAAAAAGTGTTTAAAAATGCTTAACAAGAATGGCATAAATACGATGTAATCCACTACAGTTAATGTAACTATTAAAATATATATGGAAAGATTATCAAATAATATGTTGACAGAAAATTGTCACTACTACAAACATTAAGATGGTGTTTTTAATCTATGCAATCTGGAATATTTCATGGATTTTTCAAAACAATTTATTATGGTTCCCATGATTTACACATACAAAATCCAAAACAAAGAGAAACAATTATTCATATTCATAATTCTTACATTATGTACACAGTGAACACCAGTGTGATATTTCAGAGTATTTATCTTTCACTAGTCAAATCTTGCTGCCTTTTATTCACATGCCCAACCTTTAGAAATCATTATTCTACTTTCTTCTTGACACACTTTAGGTTGTAATTAAGTGAAAAATTGAGAATTTCGCTCTGATGCTCAGTTTAGTTTATTTACTATCTTGCAGTGTAATACATTTTTCTATGTTTTAGGTTTTTTCTTACTAACAAACATTTGTATGCATCCCTCAATTTCTCTTCAAATGTTTGCATTGTCCTTTAAAGGAGACCATAAGAGAGTATTGGACATAAATCTCCTTCCCATATTTAACTGTAACTGAAGAGAAGACCAGATTCCCACTAAAATGGCAGGCATGGGAGCAGTAAGACCACTGTTGGATGCTGGGCCTCTCTCAACATGAACTCATCCCTTGGTTCACGTTAGCTGTGCTGAGTGGCCTTCGACCCCAGTTAATCCCACAATAGTGAAAGAGCATTGAATATTCAATGATAATAGTGAAGCCTGAAAAAAAAATCTACTGTGCTAATCTCCTCAATACTTGGTTGGATTATTTAGCAAACCATGTACTAGGAGAAAAGACAGCTTTATTTTATTCAGAAATTTAAATTAGCACAGTAGTATTTGTTCTTGAGAACCAAATTTAGACACATTATATGGAAGAATGAGTCAATAATTAACTTATTTTTGTTGTTCTCTTCAGGTGTCACTTAAAATTCATAGTTACATGGCCAATAGACTTTTGAGAAAATAATAAAAAAAAATTTGCATATAAAATTGCAAATGAGCCTTAGGGGATTGTGGAGGGCAGAATTTATAAAGTATACATGTTAAAAACAAACCTTCATTTGATATCAAATTCTTGAAAATTATTAGAAAATATGCTGGTGTCAGAGAAAATGTGTAAACAATAACATGGTACTGTTTGGCAGGAATGAATATGTTGTAAAGGAACCAAGAAATTAATACTTTTGTAAAAAAAAAGTCTTGCTGGTTGAAATCTACCTATAGCTCTGGGGAATCCAGAGGCAGAACTGGACACTTGAAGAATTATTTCCATCCTGTCTGCTGACCTTGCTGGAGAGACTTGGAGCTGAAACAGTGGTGAGAAAGGGCTCACACTTTGCTGAACTGCTCAGGTATGCATAACTTTAAGCCCTATGCTCATGGAGGGACACCAAATGATGGCCTTAATCAAGTCCCTGAATCTTCATTCCATTGTGTTCAGATTGAATAAATCTCTCTTTGCTGCATTTCACTATTACTTCGTCCCCTTTATTTGGCCTGTTGAAAACAGGTGAACTTATCTAGCTAGTTAGGGCAACAGGCTGTGAACCCAATGTCCCATAACAGGAGTAAGTTTGGATGTCCATATTCAATGTCCAAATTAAATATTTTCAAAAGATGCAAGATACAATCATTGTTGGGCAAAGGGAGATATAATTCTATCTTTCCTCATACATGGACCCCAAATGGGAGAGAAACAATTATTCATTTTCATAATTCTTACATTAAATTTTTGGTCGCTGCTTTCCTGGTCCAGTTGTTAACTACTTACCTCTGCCAACCAAGTCTCCTCTTTCTTAAATCACCATCCTACTTCTCCCCCACCGAGCCTACTTACTGGAATGTAGTGCCATTGCTTCTGGTTTTTCTGAGAAAACGAGTATAAAAATAGAGAGCCGTGACATATATATGCATTACCACAGGCATACAGCTCTGTAGTTAGCTGAAACTCCCCCTGTCTTTGTAAACACTATGGAGCTATTTGTGCTGACTGCTTAAGGCAATTCTCTCTCTCTCTCTCTCTCTCTCTCTCTCTCTCTCTCTCTCTCTCTCTCTCTCTTTTATTCTCAGTGTATTCAAGCAATATAAAAAAGTGGCTATAAATTGTCTCTGTACCAGTCCCAGGTAGATTATTCTGGCAGCAAACAGAGTGCCATCACATTCACTTTAAAATCAATTATTAAGAATTATCACACATTCTTGGTCATCATATTGCACTTACCACTCCCTTCTGCATAGCAACCCTGGCTTTCTTTACTTTTCCTCCGTTTTGTGTAGTCCCAGTGAAAACACTCTGACATCTATCTTAAACTTGCTGCCATTGACAGGTAGACGGCTCAGCATTTAGAGAGCTGACTCCTCAGCTCTCCTTTGAAGTACCTTGTCCTGGAGGCTTTGGTGAATTATTCTATATCCCAGTGCAATTCACTCAGTGCCTAACTCTTCCTACCTCTTCCTACTCTGACGTAATTTTGTTCTCCTTTGTCTAAGAGAACTCTGCTTATGGAATTAGATTATTTCTTTACTACTAAATTCTTCTCATGAATGCTGCCCTTCTCACCCTTGAGCTAGGGTTTTCAGGAAGGAAAACACCCCATGCATACAGATTTGCTTGACAATATTTGCTCCTATTCTCAATAAGGAAGTGTCACACCAAAGTCAGTGTCCTTCCATTTCTGTTGATCCATCTGGGCTTTAGAAACTTGTTCTACCATTCAGATTCTAAAAGATTCCACAGGATGGCTGGAGAGATGGTTCAATTTTTAAAAGCCTTTGTTGCTCCTGCAGAGGACAGGGGCTTAAGTTCCCAGCACTGAAATCAAGTTCACAGCCATCCATAAAGCCAGTTTTTGTAAAGTCTATTGTCTTTTCTGACCTCTTTAGGCAGCAGGCACTCATGTAATATAATACACACATGCAGGCAGAGCTTTCATATGCATAAAGTAAATAAATCTAAAAAAATTAAAAGAAAACACCACAGAAACTTGTGAGAGGAAACAAAGGGCAATAATGAATGTGATGTAAGGAAAAAAAAAACACAACAAAAACAAAATAATAACACTAATTTGTACTGCTACAAAGATTTAATTGCATTATTCATGTGAAAAACTAACTGTAGATTTAGATTCCTAAGTTGTATTGGCTGGAGTTGTCTTAGTCATGGTTACTGTTGCTATTTTGAAGCACCAGGACCCAAAGCAAGTTTGGAAGGAAAATATTTATTTGCCTTAAAATTCTTTGTCCTCTGGCTTGCTCTTCATAGCTTACTCAGCATTCATTCTTACAGAACCCAGGACCACCTACCCAGTGATGCACCACCCACAATGGGCTGGCCCCTCCCACATCAATCAATAATTTTAAAAAATGCTATCCATGATTACCTGCACACTGATCTTATGAAGTCATTTTTGTGTGTGAGGTTCTCTCCTCTTAGATTTCCTTAGCTTGTGTCAAGTTGTTATGAAACTAGCCACCTATAGTGGGTTCCCTAGAGAAGAAGAGTTAGCTAAATGCGTATCAAGAAAAATGAATGGGAAAACAGATATAATGTAGTGGCTAATATGATTAGGGCAACATTATATGGACCAAGGTGGACTTTCTGGACAAAGTTAGTACCCAACTTTGTGCTTGCAGTGTGTAGTAGAGTTTACTGTAGAAGTCTGGTATATCAGAGGGATATCATTCTCTTGTTCTGTTCAGGTGTTCAACTGCTGGCACAAAGCCCAGACACTTTATTGAAGACAACGTGTTTTGTTCAGATAACACCAAGATATGTAGCAAGTTTGTGGAAGACAATCTCTAACTAATATCTAGAAGAATATTTGAGCATTTATCTATGAACTGGGTCTAAGCCTTGTTAACAGAAAAATATTTCACAAATAATAAAATTATTGTGTAGTCTTATCCTTGAATACCATCCCAATAAAGTTGGAGAAAATTTCAGTAATTGTCCTTGTTAGGGTTTCTATTATTGTGAAGAGACACCATAACAAACAAACAAACAAAAAAACTTTTAAAAAGGAAGACAGTTAATTGGGGCTGAATAATATTTTTAGAGTTTTGGTCTACTGTAGCATGAATCTTAAAAGTTCTTATTAATAAAAACAAACCCAGAGCCAGGTATTGGGGTGAATACTGGAAGGTCAGAGAAGCAGAACAAGCCACAGCCACCTCACCTTGACAATTCCTCAGCTGATCCTGTTTCCTCAGACTGGAAGCTTCTGAGTCCTTATACAAATGCATCTCAGCTGAACTGCTTCTCGAAAGCCTGAAAGCTTAACCAGCTCTAGTTCCTGGTTTTTCAAGCCTTATATACCTTTCTGCTTTCTGCCATCAGATCCTGGGATTAAAGGCTCACTTCGTGGGAGTGCCATCATTTTCTAGCCTCTGTATCTAGTGGCTGTTCTGTTCTCTGACCCCAGATAAGTTTATTAAGGTGCACAATATTTTGGGGAACACAATACCACCACAGTCTACTATCATCATGAGGAGAAGTATGGTGACATACAGACAGACATGTTAGTGGAGAAAGAGCTGAGTTCTACATCTTGATCCTCAAACAGCAAAAGGAAACTGCTTGGAACATTGGGCATAGCTTAAGTATATATGAGACCTCAAAGCCCATCTCCACAGTGAGACACTTCTTTCATTAAGGTCACACCTACTCCAACAAGTCCATATCTCCTAATATTTCCACTCCCTAAAGGCCAAGCACTGAAACAATGAGTATGTGGAGGCCACAGCTATTCAAAGAAACATAATGATCTTTCACAAAACATCTTTCTCAAAATATCATTACTTTATTAAAGGAAGAATAAATGCTTGAATATAAAGTTTTAAATATATATATGTATATGTATGTATGCATTTTTTTCTGCATGAAAGGAAATGCTATTCTGGCCTTATTTTTAAAGGCATTAGAGATCTCATACATATCAACATATAAATATGATGCGATAACAAATATATATTAAGCAATAACATAGAAGCATTACTTGGTATTTTGTTTGCACTTACAGTATAAAGCCTTAGAAGACTGAATGCTATCAATAAATTGTTGAAAAAGGAAAGAGCAATAGTAGATTTTTTGTTAAATTTATACATATTTTTAAACTAATTTAATATCTGCTTGGTTTCTCTACCATAAGATACAACTTAAAACATTTCTTGAATGCATAGCTTCTATATTCAATATATATATATAATGTGGAATATTATATATTATAAATCTCAAGTGTTTTTATATTGTTGGATGTAGCATGTCTTTCTTGTCGGACACCAGGTCCCAAATAATGACACAGAGACTTACTATTAATTATGAAAGCTTGGCCTTAGCTTAGGCTTTTTCCCAATTAGCTCTTATAAGTTAATTGACCCATATATTTTAAATCTACATTCTACCACGTGGTTTGATTACCTTTTCTAAGTACAGCACATAGACTTGCTCCAAGTCTGCTGGGAAATCCTGCTGTGCCTAGATTCCCCCATCCCCCTTGTCTCTCTCTGCCCAGGAATCTCTCCTATACCTCTTGCCTAGTTATTGGACAATCAGCTTTTCATTATACCATCATAGCAGTACATCTTCACACAATGTACAAGTATCCTCCAACAGTAGGAAATCTGCAAACAGTGCAGAATTACTTTTCCTATCTTTAAACTTCATTGATCAGTAACTACTATGAAAATGTAATTTAAGTTTCTGGTCTTCAGAGAAGCTAACTTCAATCTTCCATCTTACACAGATAAAAGGCATCATTCATTCAAGTATTTTCATATCTGACATAATTTGTTGCTTATGTTGAAAGTCATAAGAAAAAAAATCAAGTCTGATTTTAACCCTGTCTTGCTACATTTAAACATGCCATCTTTTAGATGTTTTTAACCTTATATGCCCTACAAATGTAAATCTTATAACTCTTCCTCTGATTTTTATATCTGTACACATCATAGCATACAAACATAATTATAGAATGCTGTTTTATTATGTATATTCTATGCCTCACAGCTTTAGTCCTCTTGGCCTTCCTCTGCAGCTTTAAGAGCATGATGTCATTGGACCGGTCCTCAGCATTATAGGCTGGGTGTGGCATGGTTTTTGCCACAGGGATGATCTGCTGGGTCTCCTCCTGTGCCTTGATGTTGTGGGCCCCCTGAGTGACTTTCATTGAGCTTCCCAGGCAGTGAGCAGCTGTCAGCACAAAGTTGTCTCATACCAGGAACCCTCCACAGCGACTCCTATTCCCACCAACATGCAGAGATTCAATAAATGTCATGTAGGGGCGGGAGTGGAGCTTGGCCTCATGGCCCCCAATGATCTCCTCATTTACCCCCAAGCCCTATGGAGGAGATTTTTCTAAATGCTCTTTTCTGATGCCCAACATAACTTGTATTCTCAGTAAATGCTTTTGGTTGCATGAATGAAGGAGTACTACTTGAGCTCATGGGGTTCAGAGCCTGGATAACACTGGAGGAGTGTTCTGCAAAGATGGGAACAACTGGGGACCTGCACCAGCTCCAAGTGGCAGATAAAAGGTCAGGAGAATCAGGACTGATGGCATCTATGGAAAAACCAAGAGCATCGCTCGAAGAATCTTCACTAAGGTTTTGTCCTTCCTGCTGTGGATAAGCAGAAGCATGAAACCCTTCTAACAGGTGGTAAAAACAGCTGTGCCTACCAGCTTGCCTGGACACGGGCACCACATGGAGTGGGCAGCAAAGGTGAAAACTCATAATAAATTGATCTCCTCAGTGGAAAGAATATATATTTAAATTATTTTTAAATGTCATAATGTCATACATATATAATTTCTACAGCCATTTCATTTTCAGTTAAATTGTGATACATAATTATGCCACTTTGCATTTAAAAGTTTGTAAGGATTTTTATGAAATGTATTCAGTAGTTGTATTTCTGGTTATGTATATGTTCATGTGTGTGTATGTATTTTAGTACGTGTGTGTCCTAGGTGTATGTAAAGATCAGAAGTCAACTTTGTTTCATTTCCATTAAACTGTTCATCATATTTTGTGAAAAAGGGCCTCTCACTGAGCTATGGAGATCACAAAATAGACTAGGAATTCTGACTATTTCTAGAGATCATTCAGATTCTACTTCCCCAGAGCATATATGAGGAAGATTACAAAAAAAGTTAGCAGCTATCTGGTGATGATCTCTAGAGAGGATTGACAGCAGTAACCCCTGCAGAGGATGGAAAAGAAGGAAGAACAAGTGACCAGTGTCACAACTGAAGTGACTGAATGAGAGAAGGTATTGGGTGTCTGCCCCATCTTTGAGTCCTTCAGTGATACCTTTGTCCATGTCACCTTTCTGGCAAGAAAATGATCAGCTGAGTGACTGATGGAATGGAGACGAAGGATGACCACCTAGATGAGTCCTCCCCATAAGGCAGCATATGGAATACCCAGGATGTGGTCCAGAGAAATAAGGAATTAGGCATCACTGACCTGCCTATCAAAGTCCAGGACACAGGAGGAAATAGGACCATATTCCCTGGACCAAGACCCCAGCCAACCCTCAGATCTCTTGCTCACTCAGGGATGAAGACTGGATAATTGAGAGTGTCACCCCATTTCCTCTGAGAGCACCCTCAGGTGTGGAGTTCATGATTGTCCCAGTCTGTGAATAGGACTTCTCAGTTTAATTTCTGTTAATAAACTGCTTTATGTAAGATATTAAATGGGGGGGGGTGAGGATTGAGGAATGTACTCAAAATCCACACACACACACACACACACACACACACACACACACACACACACTTCAAATTTCAAAGAGCAAAAGTAATGCACATGTAAAATCCTTTTTGGGTTTTTACAGTTGTAAATTAAAACTAGATATAAATACTAACAACTCTATCTTCAAAATAACTCTTAAGATTTCTTTTTCATGACTATGATTCAAACACTAGAAAAAAACTTGCTTTTGCAAAGAATGTACTGATTAGATGCACTAATAGCTATTTTTTTTTACAGATTTTTACAGTTGATTTCTTATGTATATGTATTTAACTGTCTCATACTTCTTGCTGAAAATTTAAAAATTGAAGATACCTGTGTAAGCCCCAGCCAAGAGTCATATTTGGGAAATAAAAGTATTGTCTTAAACATGTCACTTTATGTTCTTTCTTACACCCTGTCTCCACAAAGCATCACGACTGCCTTGACCTCCAATGTAGTGGCCTTGTATCAAATACTGAAGTTTTGATCTAAATATCTGCTAAGGGCAATGTACTAAAAGCTTGTCTTGCAGGGTGGCAAAATTGGGAGCTTGTGAGGTTGTAAAGATCCGAGTCCCAGAGCAATGTCTTCAGGTCACCTGGGCATGCTTTTGAAGACCACTCTTAGAGCTCTGATCACATTTTATCTTTAATGTTCCTGACACGAATGTGAAGAATTTCTTACTTGTTTTTGAGATTATCTATAATTACATCATTTCTTTTTTTTTTCTTTTCTCCCTCCAAATCCTCCAAACTTCTGCTATAATGTATTGCTTCTCTCAAAATCATGTGGCCTACAAATCATGACTAGAAACCTGTAGACCTGGGAAACAAGCAATTCTGTTATGTTTGTATTTTTTAAAAATTGATGACAACTAGACTTTATATGAATGTAAGGATATAGTAAATGTTGTCTGTGTTCATCTCTTTGTTGTTAACATTACACTAGTAAATCCAACCAAAGTAGTTATATGCTAACTATTTATTCCCATTGCTGACATGTATGCTCCATAGAGTTTTAGTTTAAGCATTCACATTTTTATTTTGAATTCAACTGTTGATTGAGTCCTTTGCTTCTTTTCCTGATGCTGTGATGAAATGCTTTTACAAAAGCAACTCTTGAAGAATACATTATTGAAGACAGTTTTCGTTCACATAGTAATCTCTGACCATTGTTTCCTCTCTGGCTTCTCCTCCCCCATGTCCCCACTACCCCAGCTCCATTTCTCTTTTTTTAGTTTTTAGTTCACAAACAAGCTAATAAGATAAATCAAAATTAAACAAAGCAGGGAAAATCAAAACAAAAGCAAACAAACAAATAAAAAGTAAGAGAAATGTGGGAGCCTGTTTTCAGGTTCCTCCCAGCTTTACCCAGCAGGTCCGCATAGAGAGGATGATTAGGACCACAGGCCTGAGTGCAGGTATCTGAGATGCTCTGCACGTGGCTGAGCTGGGGGGAGGTCTTTTTGCTCCACCCCTTGGCATCTCTATAAATACCCTGAGGCAGAGACAGTCAGGGGCCCATTGGAATAGGTTCCAGGTCCTCTTGAGGCTATCCTGTATTTTCTGTTTATCTCCACAATCTAAATTCTTCAATCTAATATTTCCTGCTGCCGGCATTCAAGAAAACTCTGGGGAACTGTGGGGTTGGTGGGTAAACGCCCTGCAGAGAAACACATAAACAAACAAAAACAACAAAACCAAAATAATAATAATAATAATAATAATAATAATAATAATAATGTAAGTGAAAATCATTTTAAGGTAAATAATGTCCAAACGAAGCATTATGAGGCAGCATATTTCCAAAACTATCATTTTGTTTGCTTTTTTGTTGGCCATCTACGGTTGCTCATGGGTCTCCCTTAAGTGTGGTTTGTATATCCAGTGAGACTCCATTGGAAACAAACTAAATTTCCCTTTGGAAGCAGTTGTCAATTGGAGATAGCTCTGGGTTAGTGATTTGGGTTCCTCTTACATTGCTGGGTGTACATCTGGCTTGAAGTGTACAGGTCAGGGAATGGTCCCACAGCCTCTGTGAATCCATATATGTTTTACTTGTGTCTGCAAGGATTTCTTTCCTGGTGTCATCAATCCTCACTGTCTTTTACATTTTTTCTTCCTCCTGTTCTGCTTAGATCCCTGAGCCCTGAGGGAAGAATGAACTAATTTAGTGCACAGTTCAAGTTCCAACCATCATATTGGCAAGTCAAGACAGCAGGCACTTGAAACTCTGGTCAGTTGCATCCAAAGTCAGGAAGCAAAGAACAATACATTTCTGTCCTCAGCTACCTTCCTCCCCGCACCTCCCTTTTGCAAAGTCCAAAATTAAGCCCAGGAAATGGTGTGGCTCACTTTCCATGTGGATCATTCCCCCTTTAATTAACTTAATCAATGTAATCTCTGCAAAGCATGCCCATGGGCAAATAGTCCCTCCAAGATATTTCTAGAAGTTTGTCTCTAAGATGATTCCAGATTCAGTCAAGTTTACAATTAACACTGACATAAAAATTGACATTAAGCTATATTTAGAGTGGAAAGGAAAGGGTTACAACATTAATATGCTTATTGGCTTTTTATTATATTTATCTTAATTAAACTTATAAATTATGTGTGTAACTATGCATGCACTTATGGAGATACAGGGTTTGCATATGTTCAGTTTCTGAAGATAGTAAATAATTTCCCTCATTGGCAGTCTATACTTTTCCGGTTCCCTGACAACGTTACTAATTTTATTCCATTGTTGCATCAGCATTACTGAGAGATAACTTTGAGCTCTTTTGCTTTTATGTTTCCTTTCCCTTTGAATGTACTTTTATCAAATATGAAGATGTTTAAGTCTGTTGATCAATCCTTTGTAATTTATTCATTTTAATCAGTTTATTGAGTGAATGAAGCTTAATGTAGTAACAATGTTTATATTCTTATAATTTGTAGTTTGCCTATATTCTTTCTCAATGTTTTTTGAGATTCAAACTACAATGATTATAAGTTATATTTTGACACTGAGGCTTATGCTTATAGACATGTTTTATAAATATGTCTAGCCATTATCATGAAGATTCCTTTTTATACTCCCTTTAAAATCTGTATTTTTAATATTTCTAATTGTATGTCTATGATTATATTACCAATAATAAACTTAAAATTATAAGAAATAAAAGTTAATGGTTGATGAAAATATATTACATAACACAAAGGAAACCTTTTCCTTAACTGCTGATTGAACTAGTTACAGCCACCAGCATACATATAAAACATGAAAATGAAGAGATGGTCAGATTAGCAATAACTTGTATTCAAGGTGTCTTTTACATTAAATTTTACTGTCAATATTCTTATTGGAATATGAGATATTCAGCAAAATTGAGTAAATGCTGCAATAAAACCAAGTGCTCAATAATCTGCCAAATAATAATATTATTGCATTTAAAAATAATTTTATACAGTTAAAAAGAAAACAAGGTGATAATTATAACATACTGTTTTGGGGGGAGTTCAGGAAAGGTACATGCTACTACATAAGGAATTAAAAAGGAAGTCAAGGGAGGGGGGAAAAAAAGGAAGTCAAAATTGAATTCGTGTGTATGTGTGTGTTGTGTTGTGTGTGTATGTGTTTGTGCTTGTACAAATGACAGTGAAGGCCTGATATTCTTCCTCTGTCATTCACAACCTTATTTTTCGGAGGTAAGGTCACCTGTTTATCCATCATCCTTAGAGCTATCTGAGTTGGCTGGCCAGGGAAAGCCACAGATTTGCCTGTCATGAGACCAGTGCTGTCATTGAAGTTGACAAACATGCTACTCTGGTTAGGGTTGAAGAAGGTGCCAGTGATCCAAACTCCAGCCCTCTTGCTTGTGTGGCTCGCACTATACCAAGTGAAGGATCTTTCTACCTCCAAGGTAGAATTTATGTGTGTGTGTGTGTGTGTGTGTGTGTGTGTGTGTGTGTGTGTGTGTATACCACTCTCTCAACATGAGTTGAACATGGGCATTATGGGTGTGTCAAAATAGATGGAAACATGCCACCAGGCCTCAATCCTACAGAAACTAGTACAGACAACATTGAAAGTCTGGCAGCAGGAGAGGTGATCTTCCCCAAGAAACAACACATCAAATGGTTACACAGTGCCAAGTATCAGCACTGAAAACATACATTCAAGTAACATTAAGTGGACTGAATAGGCCATACAAAGGAATATTTGTGGGTATACATTTACATATATGCACGCAATAACAATTATTGAAGAAAGAGGGTATGGATTTGAAGGAGAGCAAGGAGGATTAAGTGGGAGGGATTGGAGGAAGGGAAGGGAAGGGAAGGGAAGGGAGAAATGTAATTATAATCTCAGTTTTCTATAATTTGTGAACAAATAGCCAAGAAGCCATTGAATATTCTTGAAGGCTGTAATTCACTAGTGACATTGAGAAGCTGATATTCTTAATTGTATGTACAAAAGAAAAAGGACAGCAAGAAAATCAATGATTTAATCTATTTGAAGAGACTGAGAAAAATCAAATGTAAGGAACAATAAAATGTAGAGTAGGAATCAATGAAAGTAAAGAAAACCACACAAAAGAGCAAGTCAACAGAGATAAAACGGTCAACTTAAATGAAGCTTAATTTCACACTTTTGGCAAAATGATGCAGAGAAAATTAAAGGAAAAATTCCCCAACATTTCTAACAAAAATACATTTTTGTAAGTCTGAAAGATACCCAGAATGTCATAAGTATACATTGTGAATAACTTATTATTACATTTTACAGCTAATATAAACTAAGTAAATCTTCAAATAATTATCCTACAGGGAAATTCTGGTTAAAAAACTCTAAGATATAAAGTCTGATACTATCAAATGATTGTTATTTTTGAATGGCATCAAAAAAGCAACATGATTAATACAAGGAGTTTTGTGGTTAATTTTTCTTACATATTACTCTCATTAACACTTAGGAAAAATACTATAACAAAATTTCAAAATAGGAACATATTGGACATGCTTTTAAGATGTAATGCCATTTGCATAAATATCTTTGTATATGAAAATAGTACTAATGTATTTTGTGTAATTGTTTTACAATTCATACTACATTTTTAATGCTATTTCTCAGAATGATGAGAGGCATATACTTGAGGACCTTAGAATGTGAACCTATGTGTGAGTTGAGATATAAGGTCAGTGTTAAGTAAAATTTCAAGACATGGAAACAAGGACCAACATGATGATGGAACAGGATTCTTACAACAATAAAGTTCTTAGGTTTTCCAATTTATATCTTAAAAATAATAAACAGAGAGAGACTTAACATTAGCCCATTAAATAATAAAATAAGCTTGCATGCAAATTTACAGAAAGTCTTAGGCATATTCAATTAATACGTGATCATTTTTATTGGCAATGACCCAGTGATTTGGGGAAGGACCCCATTTTATTTACTAATCCATTTATTGTAGTGTGCTTGGAAATTTGCAGAAAGTCTTTTCCTTATTCAACTAATTTGTGAACATCTTGAATGACAATGACCCAGGGACCTGGAGAAGGAGCAAGTTTATGTACTGATTCACTTATTGTAGTGTGCTTGAAATTTCAAAGACTCTTTTATTATTATATGCTTTTCTTTGTGTGTGTGTGTGTGTTCTCATTAATGTTTGTTGTTTAATATATATATATATATATATATATATATATATGCTGAAGAGATGGCCTAGTGGGTAAGAGCACTTGTTCTGCAAGTTTCGGTACCTGTGTTTGAATATCTAGCATGCTTAGAAAACTCAGGCATACAACATCAAATTAAATGGAGAGAAATTCATAGCAGTTCTACAAAATCAGAATCATGACAAGGTTGTCTAATCTCTGCATATCTACCCAGTATGGTATACTTGAAGTTTCAGCTAGAGCAATAGGACAACAAAGGAAATAAAGGGGATAAAATTAGAAATGAAGAAGTCAAAGTATTGTGTTTTGCAGACTAAATGATGGTCTAATATGTGATACTAAAAATTCTAAGAAGTCAAGGAAACAACATGTTTCACAATAGCCTCAAATGGCATAAAATATCTTGGGGTAAATCTAACCAAGTGAAAAATGTGTATGATAAAATTTTCAAGTATTTGATAAAAGAAATTGAAAAAGATATTAGAAGATGGAAATATCTTCCATATTCATGGATCTAAAGGATCAACATTAAAAATGACCATCTTACCAAAAATCAATATACATATTAAACTCAATCCTCATCAAAATTCCAACACAATTCTCTTCAGATCTTGAAAGGATAATTCTCAACTTCACATGAAAAAAACAAAAACAACAAAATATCCCAAGGTAGCTAAAACAATTTTGGAAACTAAAAGAACTACTGAAAATCATACCATACCTGATTTCAAGTTTTACTACATAGCTCTCACAATACAAATTATATGATATTGGCATAAAAACAGACATGTTGATTAATGGAATCAAGTTTAGATCCCAGACATAAATCCACACACCTATGGACACCTGACTTTTCACAAAAAACAAGACAAAAAATACACAATGGAAAAAAGACAGGATCTTTAACAAATGGTGCTGGTAAAACTAAGTATCTGCACATATAATAATGCATATAGTTCCATATTATAACCCTGCAAAAAAGTCCAAGTAAATCAAAGACTACAACATAAAACCAGATCCACCGCATCTATAAAAAGGGAAAGTAATGAATATCCTTGAACATATTGGCACAGAAGTAAACTTTCTGAACAAAACACTTGAAGCACAGGCACTAAGAGCAACATTCAACAAATGGAACCTCATGAAATTGAAAAGCTTCCGAAACCATCAATCAACAAAGTGGCAACCTACAGAATGTGAAAAGATTTTTACCAATTCCACAACTAGAAGAGATATTTTTTAAAATATAAAAAGAACTCAGGAAACTAGACATCAAAAAAATCCAATTAAGAAATGGGGAACTGATTTAAAAAGAGAATTCTCAATAAAGGAATTTCAAATGGCTAAGAAACACTGAAAGAAATGTTCAACATCCCTAGCAATCAGGGAAATGCAAATGAAAACTACTTTAAGATTCTATCTTACATTTGTCAGAAAGGCTAAGATCAATAACATAAGTGACAATTCATGCTGGCAAGGATTTGAGACAAGGAAACACTCCCCCAAGGCTTGTGGGAGTGCAAACTTTGAAGTTGAGAGTCCATCTACCACAAGACACAGTTATACCACTCTTGGATATTGTCTTAAAAAATGTATGTTTCTATTGCTGTGAACAGACATAATGTCCATGGCAACTCTTATAAAGAAAAACATTTAATTGTGACTGACTTACTGTATAGGTTTAGACTAGTATCATCATGGTGTGAAGCACAATGGTGCAGAGGCAGATGTAGTTTTGCAGAAGGAGCTGAGAATTCTGCATCTGGACTGGCAGGTGGCAGGAAGAGAATGACATTGGGCCTGGCTTTAGCATTTGAAATCTAAAAACCCACCCTCATGGAACACTTTCTCCAACAAGGCCACATCTACTCTAACAAGGACACCTTGTTAGAAGCATCCAAACTTATGAGTCCATGGGGGAAGATAATCTTATTCAAACCACCACAGGCATGTTCTCAAAAGATGCTACATCCTACCATAAGAATACTTACTCAGTCATACTCATTGCTACTTTATTCATCATAGCCAGAAATTACAAATAAACTAGATGTCCCTTAAAAAAGAATGGATTTTAAAAATGTACATTTATACAATTACTGAGCTGTTAAAAACATGACATCATGAAATTTTCTGAAAAATGAATGGTACTGAAATAATCCATTCTGAGTGAGGTAACCCAGACCCAGAAAGAAAAATATGATATGTATTCATTTATAAGGGGATGTTAGCTGTTAAGTAACTGATACTCAAGGTATAATTTGTAGACTCAGAGAGTATAGGTAAAGGGCAGGGGTCTAAAAGTACAGAGGGATCTCCCTGGAAGGGGAAAAGGAATGTATATTCTGGTGGGCTGGAAGCAGGTGGGAACAGGAGTGGGGGATCAGGTAAGGTTGGAGTAGCAGTGGAGGGAAGGAGTGTAGGGGAGATTATTGGAATTTGGAGGCATGTGGCAGTGTGTAGCTAGAAGTTTTCCTGTGTCCTGCTCGGTCCTGCAGGCACTCAGATCCAAGTAAGCACACAGAGGCTTATATCAATTTTAGATTGCATGGCCATGGTCTATAGCTCAATTTTCTTGCTAGCTAGCTTTTATACCTAAACTCAGCCCATTTCTATTAATCTATATGCTGCTATATATTCTGTGGCTTTACCTGTGTGCCATTACATGCTGTTCCCTGGACAGTGGGAGTGCATCTCTCTGCCCACTCCTTTCTCTTCCTGTTTATATGCTTGGATTTCCTGCCTTCCTCCAAGCTGCCTTGCCATAGGCCAATGAAGCTTTATTTATCAACCAATCAGAGCAACACATATTCACAAGCATACAGAAAGACATCCCACAGCAGTGGTGGTGGTTGGGTGTTGGAAACCTGCTGCAGTGGAACATTTCCTGAAATCTGTGAGGGTGATGCTAATAACGACTCCTAGTAATTGCAGATACATAGTCTCAACTGCCCAGTTCATTTTTATTTACATAGAGGTCACTGGTGATTTTTTTTATTAGTTAATCATATACCCAGTCCATATGCTGAATTTTTTTTTACCAGCTATAGGAGTTCCCTGATGGAATTTTTAGGATCACATATTATATTACCATCTATTCTGATTTTCACAATAATTTGACTTCTTCATTTCAAATTGTATTCCCTTGATCTTCTTAATTGTCTTATTGCTCTACCTGAAACTTTAAGGTTGTGTAATTGGGAAAGAGGCATGAGAGGGAAAATCTACAGTTAGACTGTGAGGAGTGGAAAATAAATATTATTGAAACATATTGTATACATGTAGAAACTTCTCAAACAATAAAAAATATTTTAAAGTTATAGAGATGTTGACCATAGAGTCTGATTAATTAGTAAAACATCAAAGAATTTTTTTCAAAAGTTTTATTTAAAATATTTGTTAGAACACATGAAGACATAGAAATCACATTTCTTTCTCAACATGGAAAGTATTAAACAGATTATCATTTACAGCACATGGAATTCTAGAAAACTGCTTCAGTGGGAAAGAAGAAAAGTCTATATGACATTTTATTTCTGAGTGAAGATACATGAAGTCAGAAAACAACTTGAAAAATATGATAATCCAACAGGGTGTAATTCAGGTCAGACCATTTTTGGTGTGAAGTCACCAGAATAAATCAGAAGTACAAAAATACTTCTTGTTATAACTGAAGGTTGGAGGTCGAGACTTACTTGCCAGGGTAAAGATAAAACAAAATCTGCTAGGAAATTATTTGCATGCATTATTTTTTTCTTTCTGGAATGCTGGCAAAACATTCATACCCGACTCAGGACTGAGTTATGGAGATTCTCCGAGTGGAGGCTGGAGCCCTTGTTCTTGCTTGACCCAGAAGCTGTCACTAAGAAAATGCAGGATCAACAGCAAACTGGAACACCACATCAGTGTCCCCATCTCTTCGCTTCCTTAAGTCTTGCAAGGTGAGAAGCAAGTGTCTTTAGATACTATCCAATTGGGAAACAGTCTGCTCTGGGAAGTATTGGGGTTCTCTTCTCTATTAACATTAAAATGATACTAAGCCACAACCCACCATAACATACACAGGAATGGAGGAATTACCACAGCACATACTTTGAATCCAGGAAGAGGAAATGTTACTGTATTACTTAGTGCAAGGTATAATATTTATCAGTTATGGGTCAAAGTTAAACATTCTATTCATTTTCAAAACATACACATAGACATAAGCACACACAGGAGTTAAATTCATAATTCTAAAATTACAGAGCAGACAGTTAATAAATCATAAAAAACAATAGCAAGTCAATTATACAACTCTTTAGCTTTTATATTCATCTATCTATGCTGAGTAAGCTTCCCTACCAAACTTGTAGTCACTTCTTAAAAAGTTATATTCTTTCCCAATACATAATGTTCTTTAGTTTTCATCACAAAGTAAGAACATTTTTAAAGCTATTCTACCTGTTGCTTTGCTATTTTAATTGTATCCCAATATCTAGCATTGTTCTGTAAGTTGATTATTATTTTATTGGATTACTCAACTGATAGTTAACTCATAACGCCTTTATATGATTTTTAAATAATAATTGAACTATATAAATAATTGGCATATGTAAATTTTACCTGCATATGAACAGCAAAGAATATGAAAAGAAACTATAATTTGTACATATTTAATTGCAAATAAGTATCTATGGTTACTTTTCCCAAAGTGCTCTATACTTTTTTTTTACAAGATTCTCAACAATATCAATTAATTGAAGGTCTTTGAAAAGTCCTTCTTTTATTTTATGTGCATGAGAATTTTGACTGCATGTATATCTATGCACAATTTACGTTGTCAGGTACACACAGAGGATGCTCTAATCCCCTGGATCTGGGACTACAGAAGGTTATGAGCCACACTGTAGGTGCTTGTGGTGATATTTTAATTGTGCTGAAATGTGATTTTATTTGTATGTTAAGTAATAAAGTTTGCCTGGAGATCAGAGATCACATAGGGAGGTCACATAGCCATAAACAGGATTCAGGCAGTGATAGTACATGCCCTTAACCTGATCACATGGCAGGCAGAATCTCTGTGTGGTCAAGGACACAGCCAAGCATGGTGACACAGGCCTTTAATCACAGTACCAACCATAGAGATCTGGAGGTCTGTATAGACAGGCAATGATGAGGAAGTCATGTGGCTGGGCTTAGAGCCAATGAGAAAGCAAAACAGAAAGGCAATAAAAACACAGGTTACACAGGGAGAAGCTCTCTCTAGGGAAGTGATGGCAGCAGTGAGGTGGTAAGATAAGGTAGTTGTGGCTCTTCGCTAGTTCTCTGATCTCTTTGGTTATTACCTCTGTAGTTGGCCCTGTGTTTCTTATTTAATAAGACTGTTTAGAAATTCGTCTACATGTGCTAAAAGTCTAAGTCTGTTTTCTAGAAGACTACCCAGTGTGCTTCCAGGCCATTAGTAATATAAATATAAATATCACTGAATTATAGAACGGTTTGAGTACTCCGTGCATGTCTATTCAATATAGTATGCTCTATGAAATTAACACAAAACTGAGGACACATAGAAATATTTATGGATATAGAGTATCTACTCTTATGAATATGTCCACGAGTTTTGTTGCAGATACTATTTACTCTTGAATAAAAGTGTATAAAATTTTAAATTTTTTCTACTGCAATCATAATGGGATAATGTTAGGTCTTAATGGAAACATTATTACCTTTCAAGACATTTGTTCTAGTTGGTATTTTCACAGAACAGGAGGTAGGAATGTCAAACACTTGAAGAAATGTGGCTCTAAAGAAAGTCTCAGTGTAATTTGTGACTATGTTGTCATTTTTTCCTTGATCAAATTAAACAGATTTTTACAATATTCATGATCCAATTCCTTACCAAGGAATTCTTATCCAAACTTCCTATGAGCAATGTTGTGAGTCATTTATCTTAATTTGATTCTGTTATATACAAAATAAAGCAATGCTTTTTTAAAAACATCATTAGATAGGCTATAAAGAGTGTCAGATTTATTTAGGAACGTAATAGTTGACCTTACTCATTGTACTAAAATTTAATCTGAAATTAGTTTGAGCATGCTATATTATTGCAAACACTCATGTGTAGTTCAAATAGCCATAGCAAACACAATCATAGTCAACAAGATTATTGACTAATTCAATAGTCAAATTTAATAGATCTATGAACTTCCAGGGAAAATATTGCAGGTAACTTTTCTTCAGAAACAACCATTTGTTATAATTTGCTTGACAATGGTCCAATGGATTACCAGTACCCTGTTTCCTTTACTCAAGAAGATTTACATGTAGAAGAAAATGAGTTTTCTATTTGTTGTCCTCTAGTAGCATCTATTAAAGATGGGTAGCATTTTTGTGGATCATTAAAAGAATTATAATGAAAGTCTCAAACTTCATAGAACATTAAAATAATAAACTTGGCTCTATTAAAATGCATTGGTAGTAATATAGTCCAAATAAATTCATGTATTTAAACTAAAATGTTTCCTTACATTCTGAAATCAGTATTTTCCATCATTTCCAAAATATATTAAAAACCAAACACATGACTTGAATTTAAAATGTGGGCAATTTTTGTCACTCTTTCTAGTTATTCATAATTAAAATCTATGTGTAGATTTGGGTAAATATTTTAGTGATTTCAGTATTTGCAGTGCATGCTTGACTAAAATTCAGATCTCTATAATATCCCAAATAAAGTCAGTCAGGTATTGCAGCCATCTTTAATCTCAGGACTACAGAGGCAGAGGTAGAGGGTTTATTCAGACAAACTGGCTAGCTATTCTACAAAACCAGTCAACAATGGGTTAGATTGAGAGACGGCACAATAATACATAAAGTGACCAATAATCTAGGAAGATATTTAGTGTCAACTTTGTGACTCTATACAATGGGCACACATAAGTACAAGCACCTACATACACATGCCATTTCCACCTATGTGAACATGAATACACACATGAACACTTCATGCACACACACATGCTCAGGTAGACAAACATATACACACACACACACAAATAAAAATTTGAAAATATTTTTGAAGCACAGGTTGTATATTTATGGAAGTTACTAAAAATGGTGATTGCTTACTGAAGTTGATCTTATTTTATAGATCAATATAATTTCATCAGTTAATAAGCCTAAGTTTTACGATATGTTCTTGTACAATAAAACATTTTCACTTTATCTTGATTCAACTGAAAATTTCACAGAAAAAATAATCACCTAGTTGGCATATAAAATGTAGTCTATGTAAAATTATGGAAGGTCGCTGCAAAAATATAGTATTTTAAGGTATAAGAAATGTAACATAGATGGAATTGAAAAATGTGTTAGAAAGCCAAGAGGTCTGTAATATGAGGATTTTATGACCAAGAAGTTTTTCTCAGTATAGTATCTTTAGTTATACAAAATCAACACCTGGTTTATGCAACTGAAGCCATCTGTGGATGTTGGCAGCTAGACATAGGGAGTGATTCAATAAGTGGGACAGCTAAGGATGCTAGCATAAGCCTGGTCACTGAAAAGCATCTGCCCACACACATACCGAGACAGTCAGAATCATTGACAGTCTGATTAGTGCAAATTTATGCATGTAAGCTGCTTCCTGTCTTTGTGTTCAAGGAAAGATGATAATTATGAATTATACTTCAAAATATACATTGATTGCTTCTCATTTGGTTAGTTTGTTTCTATACTTGATAAGTGATTATTGTCCTCATATTTCTTTTAGATGAAAAAAAAAACCTATTCTCTCAATTATTTATTTATTTTGTTCTTATTTCATTTTGTTTTGAGAAAGGATCTGAATATGTAGCTCCAGCTAGCCTAGAACACTCTATGAAGAGCAAGTTGGCCTTGAACTGACAGAAAGAACAGTGGCACATGCAACACTACCCACTCCTCCTATTTAATTTGGAAATTGTTATGGTTTTTGTCATCAAATTCTCAATGGTTATCCTTTACAAAATATTTAGCAAACAAGCAAACTAATACAACCTTGCTGGAAATGAGATTGATTCCCAAGATAAAAGATATTGGTTAATTTATATGTATCCTGTATCCTGAACACCCCAAAAAGATTGTCCTGAAATCTCCCTAGTTTGACAATCAGTGGAAAAATACAGGGAAGGTTTTACTTGGTTAAAATAACTATCTCATGTTCAATCAATATTTTATTCACAGGTAAATCCATGGAAAAAATTTTATCATATTATATTATGATTTGACACACAGCCAAGAAAGAAAAACTTCCTTCAAACCTTGGTTATTGCCATAAAAATTAAAATATTCTAGCAAAAAATAAACTTCCATAAATAATTATGTAGTCATAAAGAACTTGTATAAGTTTTTAATATGTTCCTTGGAATCTAAAGTGTTCTACATAGAATATTATAATTATTTAATCCCTACTGATACATCTGTATTATATTGAGATCTGCCAAAACAACTACAATGAAAAATCAAAGAAAACAAAACTATTTTTTTTTTAATCTTCCTTAAGTTTTAGGCTCAATTTCCTCCTAGAAAAGTAAATGATCCAGCTGGGATCTCCAGAGCTTGGGGGAGCGGGAGATTCCAGCTGGATCAACAACAGAGAGGGAGAACAAGGAATAGGAGACCATGGTAAATGAAGACCACATGAGAATAGGAAGAAGCAAAGTGCTAGAGAGGCCCACAGAAATCCACAAAGATACCCCCACAACAGACTGCTGGCAATGGTTGAGAGACAGCCCGAACTGACCTACTCTGGTGATGGGATGGCCAAACACCCTAACTGTCGTGGTAGAAACCCCATCCAACTACTGAGGGATCTGGATGCAGAGATCCATGGCTAGGCCCCGGGTGGATCTCTGGGAGTCCAATTAGCGAGAATGAGGAGGGTTTATATGAGCGAGAATTGTTGAGACCAAGGTTGGATAAAGCACAGAGACAAATAGCCAAACGAACCGAAACACATGAAGTATGAACCAATGTCTGAGGGGTCACCAACTGGATCAGGCCCTCTGAGTGGGTGAGACAGTTGATTGGCCTGATCTGTTTGGGAGGCATCCAGGCAGTGGGACCGGGTCCTGTGCTTATTGCATGAGTCGGCTGTTTGAAACCTGGGGCCTATGCAGGGTCGTTTGGCTTGGCCTGGGAGGAGGGGACTGGACCTACCTGGACTGAGTCTACCAGGTTGATCTCAGTCTGCGGGGAAGGCTTTGCCCTGGGGGAGGTGGGAATGGGGGGTGGGCTGGGGAGAAGGTGAGGGTGGCAGGAGGGGGGAGAACAAGGGAATCCGTGGCTGATATGTAGAACTGAATTGTACTGCAAAATAAAAATTAAAAAATTAAATAAAAAAAGAAAAGTAAATGAAAAACTCTTCACAACTCTTGCCATACTTTAAAATACAGTTATTCAGTAATTGTCAAAAGAACCTAGGGAATAGAAGGAAAAAGGTAAAGCGCGCACACACACACACACACACAGGGGAGAGAGAGCGAGAGCGAGAGCGAGAGAGAGAGAGAGAGAGAGAGAGAGAGAGAGAGAGAGAGAGAGAGAGCGCATAGGAAAGACAAAGAGACAGCGATAGAGATACAGAGAGACAGAAACAAAGGATAGAGAGACAGAGACAGGTTGAAAGAGAACTAATGGGATGAATATCATGGAATGTACAGAGTTCGCACATTGATGCATAAAAATCTCTAGTTAATCATTCACAATATGTAAAACAATAGTGAATTAGATGAACAAAACCTTTGATTTACATGTTCCAAAAATGCAAAGTAATATTCAGGGCTGGAGATTTTTTTGTATCTTGAAGAAGAATCATATGGTCCTCTCTATATATAAATTATGCATCATGTTGTGATGAACATTGTAGAATAATTTGAAGGAATGTGGGAGATTCGGGTCAAGATATTGGGTGCAATAACATAGGATCAGAGAAAAATCTTCTTTCAGGAGATGGTAATTACTCTGGACTGTGAATACTGGACAGTAATTAGAGAATAAGAGACTTTGGAAGACTCAAACCTAAGTGTAATGTCTTTATCAAAATCTTCCCATAAAGTTTCAGGGCTCTATGTGGAAGAGGAGGCAGAAGGAGGGTAAGAACCAGAGGTGGTAGAAAACTCCAAGGAAAGAGTAGACATGAAATTATAGAAATTGTAGCACCATGCACAAAACCTCTACATGTTCATATCAGGCAATCATCCCAGAATAGGGAAGGGGATGTGAAGACATAGTCTAACTCCTTACCAAGAAGCTACTTGCAATTGATATGTGATTGGAAAGAGAATATCACATTGTTTTAAATTAAGGTGCTAATCATAATTCTTAGAGTAGTCATTCACAATAACACAGAGAACTGAAAGTACTAACAGTGATTAATGTAATACATGAAAATGTCTATTAAACTAAAGAGAAGACACTGATAGGGAAAAAATAAGAAAGATAATAAGTATAAGATTAAGTGGAAAAAATGACACACACCAATCTTCCTTTATCAGCAATGAAATTACTTGAAAACAAATTAAACCTTCTAATTCAATTGAGATTAGAAGAATTGATTAAACATATTATACACATCCAAGCACAGCTTGTCTCTAAAAGAAACCCTTTAGATGAAAAACCATAAACAATTTCAAAGTAAATGTATAACCTTAATGTTACCATCGAAAGAGTAGACAAAAGAGGGCTGCAGAGGCTACGTGAACATCATACAATGTAAACAGTAAAGAGAAATTAGAAAAAAAGGCCATGTAATAACAATACAATGATCAAGAAGAAGTTTATAAAAATTATCATTTATGTATACTACAAATTAGCTGACAAAATCTTGGGAGGGTGTTGTAAAGGCAAAAATACTAAAATCTAGATTCATATAAAATTAAGGAGTGAAAGACATTAATCAGTTATGGCATTAACTGCTGTTCGATAAACACAATTCTGATGTATTATAATTGATACATTGAAAAATCATTTTAGAAACTCATTAAATTAAAGGTACTTTACAAAATTCAAAACAGTATATTTGCATTAATGTGTTATAATATTTAAATTATAACAGTAGTGATAGTGCTAAACATTAAAGAGGTCACTCTCCTTCAAAGCAATTTTGTAGCTCAAAATATAAGAGACTCAAGAGACACTGAACAATGTTGTAGTAAAATGCAAAACGAGTTATACAGGATACTGAAATAAAGGTGAATAAATAATGTATTTTATATAAAAAGAGAAAAGAATGGAAACAAAGTGTTCATGTATAAATACTGAGCAAAGTGTACTATTCTGGGTTCACACATCATCTAGTATTTATAACTTCTGAGAAATGCAGAGCCTTTTGAAATATGTCTTCCTATCTCAAGTTAGCATTTTTAAATACAACATTAAAAATCAAAGGATCAAGTGAAATAAGTTTCATTACACAAAGAAAAGGACATATATTTTTCCTTGTTATTTCAGTAATAATGGAAAAGGGATGGAATAGTAGATCAGTAAACACGGTCATGGAATTCTGTATTTGACATCAAGCATGAACTTTTACCAAAAATGTAACTCTGTAGATTAATTAAAATTGGTTAATGGTGTTCTACTTTCCAAACTTGTTGAATCATAGAACATATAGGTATGATAGCAGTTGTTGTGTTGTGGAATAATTCTTCTGTATACTGTGTGAATTTTGTCACTATAATTGGTTCAATAAACAAGCTGACTGGCCATCAGCCGAACAGGATAAAGTTAGGCAGGATAGCCAAACTGAGAATGATGGGATGAAGAAGGGCGGGGTCAGAGGAGACAATAGCCAGCCACCAGGGAAGCAGGTCACATAGAAAATCATGTAACAAGCCATGAGTCACGTGAGAAGCATAGATAAGAAATATGGGTTAATTTAAATGTAAGAGGTAGTAACAAGACTGACCTGATCTACTAGACAAGATTTTATAATTTATATTAAATCTCCAAGTCACTTTTATACTAATATTTTAGTCCTCCTTCTGCATTACTTCATCACTAAAACCTTGATGCCCAATTTGATTTATTACCAATAGCACAAAAGATGCCCTTTTTAACATCACCGAAGTCGATGACCATATTTTATATTCAAATTCTTAAAACTATGTTTTTTTTTAAATCATAGAATATATGCATTACTGATTAACTCTGAGTCACAAATAGTGTCCTGGTGTCACATTAAGAAAGAATTTAAAGTACTTCTCTGTGGAGACCTTTAACAAATAGTGAGTCCAAATTTGAATTCTCTACTTCATACTCCCTTTCTCTTCCACCTCATCTGCTAAATAAGTCTGAATCCATGCCTGTCTAGGGCTGTATCGGTCCCTTTGGCTATCTGTTGTATGACTTTGCTTGTCTTACAGGTGTCTGTCCCTCACAAGATCTCATCTGTTTTTATTGAACAGTATAGAAAGGATGTAGCTAGAGTTTTTCTGCCTGGCTCACAGTCAGGACAAATCTCTCTCACCTGCCAGTCTCACAGCCGCTCAGACCAGACCAAGTAAACACAGAGACTTATATTGGTTACAAACTGTATGGTCGTGCTAACTGTTGTTACAGCTTAAATTAATCCATTTCTGTAAATCCATACCTTGCCACGTGGCTCGTGGCTTACCAGCATCTTCACATGCTGCTTGTCATGGCGGGGGCTGGCAGTGTCTCCCTCTCTGCCTTCCACTTCCCAGCTTTATTCTCCTTCTTGTCCCGCCTATACTTCCTGCCTAGCCAATGGCCAATCAGTGTTTTATTTATTGACCAATCAGCAACACACTTGACATACAGACCATCCCACAACAAAAGGATCCTGTGAGGAAGGGATAGAACACTTCACAGAAATTGGCAACAGAGTTTTACAAGAGTATAAGTCCTAGGCTCCAACTTATCTCAACTGATTCAGAAAAAAAAAAAAAAAATGTTTATCAACTAATAGCCTTAAACTGTTACTTTCAAACTTTATGGTAATTTTTGGAAGTTGTTTTCAACTTCTGTGTTTGCTGTTTTCAGCAAATGATACACATGCATTATCAGGGTCGGAGCATGGAAGTGTACATAACTTAAGATTACAGCTGTGCATTAATTTTGGATGTAAAAGTTAATTACATGGGAAATCCGAGGCAATTAAAGGTCTTTGTTACATTGTTTATTTAAAGGCAAGTTAGTTTTTGAGTATAAACATTTGGATAGTATTGTTAGGTCTTAAGTGACTTGAGTTATATTATTAATTCAGGCTGTGAGAGATAGCTAATATTTCAGTCTTTTAAAATGTTCACCAGGCATTCAAGTTTATCATAGATATACATGCAAGCAAAACACCCACAGACATTTAAAACTTTACATTTGTTATAAACCTAAATATTTGATTATGATATGATGTATGCCTCTGCATATCAGGGTCTCTTCTCTTCTTAGGTTTTACTGATTTACTGATCTGTATGTCACTGTTGAAGGTATCTCACTCACACTTACATCATCATGAAATATTCTCAGTTCTCTAATCCTAGAAGTTTTTGGGGTTTTCTAATTTCTGCCATATGTGGTGATACTTTATTTGTGCTTTAATAAAGTTTGCCTGGAGATCAGAGGAAATAGCAAGCCATTTAAGTAAACGAAGTCAGGCAACAATAGCACATGCCCTTAATCCTGTCACTTAGCAGGCAGGATCTCTGTGTGTTCAAGGACACACTAGGGAACAGAGCCAAGCATGGTGACACACGCTTTTAATCCCAGTACCAACCGTAGAGGTCTGGAGGCCTATATAGACATGAAGTGACAAAGCTGGCCAGGAAGAGGGAGTGATGTAACTAGACAGAGAGCAAAGCAGACGGCAGAACAGCAAAGCAATGAAGTTGTGGGTAGACAGGAAGTAACTCGCATTGGAAGCTGCAGAGTTGGTGAGGTAAGGTTGGCTGGTGGCTTTACCTATGGCTTTCTCCCTTATATTTGGCTCTGTGGTTTTTATTTAATAAGATGATTTAGAAATCATCTACAGCCATGTAAGGAGTAGATTGTGAGTATCTACACCTTAGCTATCTGACTCGTTGACTCAGAAATAATAGGAAAAATCTATTATGTTTCAAATCTAAAACTCACTCCATCTACAGAGAGAGGGACTTGTTACAACACGGAAAGAATATCAAAGACCGTCTGCCACTCAGTCTGCACCACTGTGATCCAAAGCAACAATTGGCAAACCAAGCACAGATACAGACATTCCTGATCTTTTTGCCACACACTGGTTGATGAAAACTGCATGCAAGTTATTACTAAAACATGTGTACTCAAACATAGATGGACTTAGGAATGCATAGGAGTTGCTATGTAGAGAGCTAAAACCGAACACAGTTAACTTTGGTTTGTTGCCCAAGTTTCCCCAGAAATTTGGAGATGATCAGTATATTGCAGACATGAAAATCAATTGTATAAGACAAATTTTCTAAGTTCAGTTGTTTTTGTGATGCATAACTATATTTCTCAGGATTGTTTTCTGCCAGCTTACTAGGTCCTTTTCACACCTGTTTGAAGTTGAACTATACTAACTAGTACATTATTACCCAAATCTAAACTTCCAAAGTATGCTTTCATGTATATAGAGAAGAATATATCATTTCCCCCACTTTCTTGATGAAGTTACCGAAAATCGTATTGACGAGATTACTAAGAAGAGTGACCAGTAAAATCCTGAGATCTCTAAAACAGTTAAATGTTATCGTCAGACAGAGAAAGTGAAGAAAGCTGTACACTGATGGATTTCCACAGTGTATTCAAATTTCTTATGCATAAAGGAGTTTATATGGAAAATATAGAAGATAACTATATAAAATCATCAACTACCATAAATCATTATCAGAATATAGTAATTTATGCCTAGGTCTCAATCCTTAAAACTTAATTCATTGCAAAATAATAATTTTGAATTTGAATGCTATGGGGGGAAAGGAATATCAGATACTACCAATCTCCATTTCTGCAGACATCTCCTTTACAACTATGGCATGATGAGAAGGATAGGCAAGGAAATGGAAACTAGTGAGCACTTTAATTAATAACTTGTAGTGTCATCCTCTGTGGAAAATTTGAATAGGAACAAGCTAAATAAAGGAAGACAAGCGGCATAAACAATATGACAGATCTGAATGAAAGATTGCATAATATCAGAGTTAAACATAATGTAAAGGTAAAATCACAGTAAAATAGATGTGTTAATTCCCAGTTCAAATTCAGTGAGCCACAAACTATAAAACTTTCACATTAATTATGTGCTTCTTACAAATGAATCTAAATATAAACACTAATTATTATAATTAAAATAAAGTATATGTAAAGAAAATCTCATTCAAATATAGTAAATATCTTATACAATAATATACATTACACAGAAGTATTAAATTATGGAAAAATGATAATTCAGCACACTAAGTAGACAAACTGTTAAAAGGTTTCTCAAAAATAATATATTCATAATGTTATCAATTGAAAAATTACAATTATAAGAGGTTAGCAAACGAATGACAATGTGAACAAATAATGGTGAACATGTTCATAATAAAATAAAGCTGCTGTGTGCTTTTGCGTATTCAAGAACAATCTTTGGTGGGTTTCTTTTTTTTTTTTTTTTTTTTTTTTGGTTTTTCGAGACAGGGTTTCTCTGTGTAGCTTTGCGCCTCTCCTGCAACTCAATTGGTAGCCCAGGCTGGCCTCGAACTCACAGAGATCCGCCTGGCTCTGCCTCCCGAGTGCTGGGATTAAAGGCGTGCGCCACCACCGCCCGGTGGGTTTCTTAATAATAGACTCACTTATAATAGCGAAAAAAATGCCCCTAAAATTTTCAATAGATGTATACAGTCTTTATTTATATGACCTTGAAAAATAGAAAACAGAAGCTATATATATATATATATATATATATATATATATATATATATATATATATATTTGTTTATTTTACTTTATTATTTTTTTAGAGACTGGGTTTCTCTGTGTAGCTTTGTGTGTAGCTTTGCGCCTTTGCTGGAACTCACTCTGTAACCCAGGCTGGCCTCAAACTCACAGAGATCCGCCTGGCTTTGCCTCCAGAGTGCTGGGATTAAAGGCGCGTGCCACCACCACCTGGCAGAAGCTATATTTATTAAATGCAATATACAACAAAGTGATAATTAACAACTGAAAGACAAAACACATATCAAGGCCCATTTTACTGCATATAATACCATCAAGTAAAAAGAAAAAAAAGCTGAGGAAAAGATCTATTTATATATTACATAAATACCTGTTATGTGAATTGGGGAAAGTATTATAAGTTATGAAAATGTCCTACATTTTCCAGCATAATGGTCAGTATCCCCTGGAATGGTTAACTAAAATAAACCCTTTACTCCTCAGTTTTCTCTTGATGATGATATTTTTTTTCACAACAGAAAGATTACAGGTATAACATGATATATTTTATAATCAAATTTTTTTATAATCAAATTATTTATAGATTATTTTAGTGCCACTTGGGAAGAATAAGTTCAAAAGGAATTTATACTTGATCTTATATAATCATGATTTTTTTGCAAAATGTTTTCATAAATAAATATACTATCTCAGTTGAAACATATTATGTATTTCATACAGTTACATTTTTTACAAAAAGTAAGTGAGAATATTTTTTAATTCAGAGAATATATGTTCTTACTAAGTGTACAGCCAATGAATGATATTTGGTCAATTTGATAACACAGACTTAAAACAGTAATGTATAAAAATCTACTTATATCATAGTTTTAAACTAATGATGGAGCCGGGCTGTGGTGGCGCACGCCTTTAATCCCAGCACTCAGGAGGCAGAGCCAGGCGGATCTCTGTGAGTTCGAGGCCAGCCTGGGCTACCAAGTGAGTTCCAGGAGAGGCGCAAAGCTACACAGAGAAACCCTGTCTCGAAAAACCAAAAAATAAATAAATAAATAAATAAATAAATAAATAAATAAATAAATAAATAAAATAAACTAATGATGGAAAATAAAATGAGACTTATTATTAAATAAATGATTTAATTGCAGTGAGAAATTGGTATATATGCAGTTTAGACTTGCTGAACATAGTACTATGGAAGTAAAACACTTTTTCTTACTTTCCTATTCTGTCTGTCTCTATCTCTCTTCTTCTCCTCCATTTCTTTTCTCTGTCCTTCCTACTTGACTTCCTTCCTTCTTTTCTTCTTTCTTTCCATCTTTCTTCATTATTTTATTCACGTTTTGGTTGTTGTTCTCAGTGATCAGCCCATGTTAGGCAAGCATTCCACCAATGAGTGTAGCTAGAGTTTTTCTCTGAGGGTCCAGCCAAGCCCCGGCAGTCCCGTAACCCACCTTTAAAATAAACATACAGACGCTTATATTATTTAAGCTGCTCGACCATTAGCTTAGGTCCACCATTGTCTAGCTCTTTTCTCATACTCAGCCCATTTCTGTTAATCTATATGTCACCACATGTTCCGGGGCTTTACCTGCTGCCTTTACATGCTGCTTCCTGGATGGCAGGCTGGTGTCTCCTCCAGATGTCTGCTTCCCAGCCTCTCCTTTTTGTTTGTCCCACCTATCCTATACTTCCTGCCTGGCTACTGGTCAATCAGCGTTTTATTTATTCACAACATACAGGACATCCCACAGCAAATGAGTGCTATCTATAACATTAATGCTGCCTCTGTGAAATATGTCCTTTGACATTACATGTTTAAGTTTACCTCAAATACTCTCGTTCAACAAAATAGAAAACTGAATAAATAATGGTATATATGGAAAAGCAATAAAATTAAAACTCATGCATTTAATGTTATATTCTACATCATGTCATGGATACTGGTTTATGACAATAACTAGGAGTGTCAGAAGAAAATTTCCTCTTGTCTACTTCTATATTATTTTGAAAGCATAACCAAACATAACAGTGCTTTCCAAAGTCAGAATCTGAAGTATAGTAATAAATTCACAAGATACAGAAATTTCACTGCAAGCTACTTGATATACAGTATCACATCCATGTTGCTGTAGACAAGGCAGTCACAGGTTATTTAATCAGTATCAATTGTTAATATAGACATTTAACACTTTATATAATATACAGCAAAAGCATAGGCATATATGTAAGATGAATTGCTAAACGGTCTTATTTAATAAACAACCCAGAGCCAGATATTGGGATGAAAGCCAAGAGATCAGGGGAATAGGACAAATCACAGCCAACCTCACCTCACCAACTCCTCAGCCTCCAAAGAGACCTACTTCCTGCATACTCAAGCCTATATGCCTTTCTGTCCCTGCTGTCTCACTTCCTCTCTCTGCCCAGCTGCATAATTTGCTCTTTCTGCCCAGTTCTGTCACTTCCTGTCTGTCTGTACTGACCTCCAGACCTCAATGGTTAACTAGTGTTGGAATTTAAGGAGAGTGCACCATGCCTAGCTCTGTTCCCAGTGTGGCCTTCAACTCACAGAGATCCAGATAAATCTCTGCCTCTGGAATCATTGTCTTAAAAGCCATTATTTTTCACACTATAGCATTATTTAAGGCAGGACATGACCAGATCTTAGCAAACCTAATGAAAGTCATCTATGACATAAATTAAATGATTATATACAGTTAAGGGATTTTCCTTGTAAAATATAAAATATTTATTTTTAGCTCTCGGTGTGTTCATTAGCATAAGCTACTAATAACCATGTATTTCAATGGTGTCATTTCTAAATTAACTAAAATTTTTCATTCACATTTTCTGGTTTCTGGGGACAAAATGTTACTGATATTTACTTAAAAGAACTGGACCTACCTGGACTGAGTCTACCAGGTTTATCTCAATCCGTGGGGGAGGCTTTGCCCTGGAGGAGGTGGGAATGGGGGGTGGGCTGGGGGGAAGGTGAGGGGAGCTGGAGGGGGGAGAACAAGGGAATCCGTGGCTGATATGTAGAACTGAATTGTATTGCAAAATAAAAATTAAAAAAATAAAAAAAAAGAAAAGTAAATGTCATTATTTTTAACTTTATATGAAAATCAGTGGTATACCATTGTAATTGATTATCTTAAAAGTGTATGCTTTAAAGGTGTATTTTTCAAGAAAATACTAATTAAAGGTACTTTAGACACTAAAAGAGGTGGGGCTCATGAAAGGTGTCAGATAATTAGTAAGAAACTCTTTTAAATATGATTCATAATCTTACTTTACTCTTTCTCTTTTGCTTCCCAGCTTTAAGAGGTTTGATTTTCCTTTGTCGTACCTACCTACTATGATGTGATACGACAGGCCAAACCCAGAAATATGTGGACTGAAAACTCTGAAGTGATGAATTTAAATCCAATAAATGATGCAGATGAACTTAGAAGTAGTATAAGGGTCATCGAGGTGGTGCTTGTTTTGAAGGCATGAAGGGATCATTGGAAAACTGTTGAAACTTGGCACTGTGTTACAGGGCTGGAGTCCCTGAAGAGACCAAATTAGAGGCTATTGGTGAGAGTGCAGCCCAGCTGAACCAAGGGATTGTTGTAGTTTTGCAGATGCCGGCACCATTAGATGATCATCAAGAACAGCAGCAGCAGTGGAATAAATCCTGCTGAAACTTAGAAGACAAGGTGTGTGTTCTGCAGTGGGCAGAGCCAGAGAAGTGACCTAGCCCTTTGGAGGACCCCAAAAGATTATGAGGGAGTCCCAAATATTGAACACTGAGTGATTTACACTGTTGCAGTGTGATTTTGCCTTGTTCAGATTGTAACTGCACCCTTGTTCTTCCCTTTTGAAGTTAGGAAGTATTTGATTTTTTTTCTTTAATTTATTGGAGCCACAGTTGAAAGACTTAGAATTTTATATACTTTATATAAAAAGTATATAAAATATATACTTTATATATAAAGTATACTTTATATACTTTTTTTAAGGAGACTGGGTATTTTAAAGAGACTGAATTTTATGTGTTTGAATTTGTAACAATTAGGAATTTTAAAGTTTGGAATATTTATATTGTAATGTTGATATTAGTGTGTGATCTTGGGGAAGAACAAGAAAGTAAAAGTATGGCTTAATAATGTTGTGTTTGTGTGTAAGTTGACAGGGGTAAATTGTGTCGGCTAGATTTATGTCAACTTGACACAAGCTAGAGTTATCTGAAAGGAAAGAACTTCAATTGACAAAATGCTTCCATTATATCAAGCTGAAAGGCATTCACTTAATCAGTAATTGGTAGGAGAGGGAACAGTCTATTGTAGGTGATGCCATCCCTGGGCTGGTGGTCTTGGGTTCTTTACAAAAATAGACTGAGCAACCCATGAGGAGCTAGCTCATAAGCCACCCTTCTACAAGGCCTCTGCCTCCAAGTTCCTGGCATGTTTGAGTTCCTGCCCCAACTTACCTCAGTGATGTATTATTACCGGAAAGAGTAAGCAGAAATTAAAAAAAAAAAAAAAAAACTTTTTTTCCCTAAGTTAATGCAACTTCCATACTCACCATCTGTATTTATTTTGTCTACTTGTCTGTACCTATTATCTGTCTACTCCATTACCTGCAGCTGGTCCAGGCCTTTATCCTTTGCAAATGGCTTCAAGTGTACTGCACAACTCTTGACTATGAATCTAGACTCCTCTGAAACAGCAGCAATAACTTTTCTGGCTTCTTTTGTAGCTTGGTTAATTTGTTTTCTCACCCCCACTGAGATCAATTTTTTTTCAATTTCTTAGTTATGCCATTCAAGGCATTTTTTAAAGTCTTTAATCTTAACTAGATACTCTGTAATCTAAAAATCATATGTAGATTGGAAGCTAGGAAAATAGAAATGTATAAATAAATAAATAAATAGATGATAGATAGTTGATAGATTATAATTAGATAAACTATATTGACTGCACGATGTGCATTATGAGATATAAGAGGTAACATTAGTGATGAATAGAGGAAAAAAATAGAAGAATCTGTGTCTGCCTAAGCCACAGGTACCAAGCAAAGCAGAGTTGTCTGGGAAATAGCTTCTAATGAAACCATATTACCTTATGAATTTATGGTTATTCCATAATTTGACATTGTCCAAAAATGTGAAGTTGGTCATCTGTTGCTGACATGGTTTGATCACAAGAAAAAAATATTTTTATTAAGCCAATATCATAAAAGACTAAGATTAGTGTGCACATAGTGTTTGGGCCTACAGGAAGAATGAGGTATTAGGGAAGCTATTGTAGCCCACTGGGTTTCCTAGTGGCTGTACCCAGCAGGACTCCATGAAAGGTTGATTGGACCACGGGCTTGAGTATCAGGTGTTTGGAAGGCTCTACACTTGAGTGTAATAAGCAAGGGGGAGGTCTTTTGCTCCACCCTTTGCCATTGTTATAAATATACCTTTGGAATAAAGTTCTGGGTCGGTGGATGCGGATCCAGGCCCACTAGAGTCTATCCTGTGTTTCTATTTGTTTCTCTCCCCTCTTTTTCAAACTAAATCTCTTATCCCTCATTCCTCAACAGTCCCTGGGATAAAGGTTGGGGCTGATCTGCCACAGGAAGCCAAAATAAAAACCACACAACATAAAATTTTCTAAAATACAAAATCATGTAATGATGTTACATTATACCAGACTTTTGTAAGATGCTAAGTTTATATAATGTTTTGCAATTCACTTATTCTCATCATAATTTATATTTCTATACCATATGAAACTGAGTTTAGGAATATGGTCTATTTAAATCTAATATTTCTGAGCCGGGCGGTGGTGACGCATGCCTTTAATCCCAGCACTCAGGAGGCAGAGCCAGGCGGATCTCTGTGAGTTCGAGGCCAGCCTGGGCTACCAAGTGAGTTCTAGGAAAGGCACAAAGCTACACAGAGAAACCCTGTCTTGAAAAACCAAAAAATAAATAAATAAATAAATAAATAAATCTAATATTTCTGTATAGACACATAAAGATTTACAATTGAGTTATGAAAATGATAATTTAATTTGGAGTACAAAATTCTTTAAATCACGTTTTCTTCAATCAGTTAATTTAATGTTTTTATGTTCTTACCAATTTCATCAAATAAATTGTAATAATAAATCTGCTGGTAATATTTTGAGTGGATAACATAATTGTGTGGAAAACTTTCAGAAATTATGTGACATCTATATTTTGAAATAATATAATGTCATTTTATGCTTATAACTTTAAGATACAATTTCTAAATACAAACAAAATGATAAAATGATAGAAATTTTTATGAAATAATATGCTTTTGCCATATATATAGCTGTTAATATTATTTTACATTGCTTCACAACCAGTTTGCCAAAAAATGGGTGTTCATGTCCCAGATAATTGCTTTCTCAGTTGTTTAAATATTTGGAGACTAATTACTTCTGGAAATAAACCAAACCCCGTGCCACTCAATATACCAGGGGACATTGCTTAGAAATCAGGTGTTGTAGAATCAGGGATTGATCCTTAGATGGCAATTTAAGCTGTCTTCTTTGTTTCAAATATTATGGCAGCAGTTGTGAAAGAGCCAAGTGAGTTCTTTGCACAAAGTAAGTCACAATCTTATATATTAGGAGATTGCAATAGCACTTCTCCTTATGTGAGTAAATACTAACCCCCAAATAATTTATGAGAGAAGAAATCTAGTGAGTATCAAATCAATTATCTTGTCTCCAATAAAATGGGTTCTGTTTATATCTCTGGGGTCCTATATTTAGTCATATGTGTACATGTGTAGTAACTTGAGAAAAACATATATGGGAATATAATATGAATATTTTATGAAAACGAGCTAAACAGAGTTATGCATTACTTATCTCCAAACTTGTCTCTCTGTCTCCTCTTCAATAATCACTGCTTTCTATATTTGCAGATCTTCATCACAGCCAGTCCTGTTTAGTTACTAATAAATGTCCATTATTTCATTGTTTCTATTGCTAATATATATCAAAACAACAGTTTGCATTACCATATAATATGCCATACTGTGGTGATTGAAGGAAACTGGCCCCTAGAGGCTCATAGGGAATGTCACTATTAGTAGGTATGGATTGTTGGAGTCTCTATGGCCTATTGGAGGAAGTATGTCAATGGGGGAGGGCTTTGAGTTCTCATTAGCCAGTCCCAGTATGTCCCTGTTTCTTCCTACTGTCTGCAGATCCAGATGTAGAACTCTCTAGCACAATGTCTGCCTGCATGCCACCATGCTTCCCACCAGGACAATAATATGTTAGACCTCTGAACTATAAGCCAGACCCAATTAAATGTTTTTTCTTTATAAGAGTTGCCACAGTCACAGTGTCCTTTCGCAGCAATAAAACTCTAAATAAAATACCATACTCTCTCAGTTCTACACCCAATTTGTGGGTTAGCTATAGTTATCTTGGCATAGATTCCTTTGATGCTTAATGATCTTGGTTTTGTATGAATTCAAACCACAATAGTCATTGTTTGCTTCATCTTGAACATCTGAAATCAATGCAATCGATTCATAAATAACAGTATGATAAATATCTGTAGCTTAGAACACAGACAAATTTATGATAGCTACTTATGCTATCTACTTCAATATGTAGTACAAAGATTGAATGATGAAATGAGGCAATAGGTATTTTAAAAATTAAAATAAAGAAAAATGTCTTTAAAAAATTTGAGAAAATTTCTCAAAGATAATGGAAATATAACCAAACATTTTATCTTAAGTAAATGGTGATGTGAGACATATTTTTGAAACAAAGGAAAAATCCAAAAAAATCTCACAAACATTTGTGGGGAAGACTAGAGAAAAAGTACATAAGGAGTTGGGAGGATATGGGAGAATCACTGTCAATTTCACTCCCATCCTGAGTGAGCATATGACACAGATGTCACATTTAGGGCTTATCATTTCAGTTTCTTAATCTCTACATGTTGGTCATTGTATGAACCACCACCTGCAGCAAATGGAAGCTTCTCTTTTGATGGTTGATGGATACAGTAACTTATGGACACAATGAAAAAACCATCAGGAGTGGTTTCAATAGTATGTCTATTTAGCAAAGTGAAAGGTTTAGATTCTTCCTTAGGGCCTTTGACCTGCCTAGCCACAGGTCAGCAGCTTGACAATGGTGCCAAGTACAGGTTGGTATGGTTGTGGTGGTGGACGCAAATGTAATCAGAAAACAGTTTGCTATTTCCATGATGTTCAAACCAGTATTAACCAGTGATCACGCATCGCTGGGCAGTCATCATTATAGCTTGTAGGGTTTACAACCAAGTAAGACTGGTGATTATTTTTGTCCTTTGGTAAAATGCACAGGGCCTTACACCACTATGAAAGTTACACAGAAGAAGTGAAGCTTCCAGGTCAGTCCCAAGTTAGTATCTCTGGGTTGTTTGACTCAGAACACTTGGCGTCATACTGAGATTTTCTTGGGGTTAACAAATAGTATTGTCAGAAGCCAGCCACTATTGGGCCTTTACAGGACCTCATTGACCAACAGTTCCCCCCACTAAAATGGAACCCATTCCTAATTTATTGATCTCTATGTGCATACCAAATGATACATATGCATCTGAAGATTCAGTGCTTAGATCTGCAAATGAAGGGCAGCTTGTGATGTTTATCTTTCTGGATGTGGCTTACAACACTCAAAATGATTATTTACAGTTTCCTCCATTAACACACCAAATATATGATTTTGTTTTTCATAACATCAGAATAATACACATTTCATAAAAGTTCAACATTTTCATAGTCCGTTCATCAGTAAATGGACATGAAATCAGTTTCCAGTTCATGACTATTTGAATTGAGGAGCAGTGATATGAATGATCAAATATCTAGGCAGTAAGTTCCCTTTATACACACACACACACACACACACACACACACACACACACGTTATAAAGGTGTTTTATATACTTGGTCTTTTAGTATCATTTTGAAGAACTTCTATGATCATTTCCATAGTGCCAGTTTCTACTCAATAGTACTAAATTAGTGTTCTATTTTCCAAACTTGTACAGCAGCATAAGGTGTCATTTTTTTTCTCTTTTTTCCTTTTTCCTTCATTTTTTTTTAAATCTTACCAATTCTTATGTTGCAAGAAAAAATCTCTAAGAATTGAATTTGCATTTTACTGATAGGTAAAAGTGTTAAAAATTTTTCTCAGCAAGCCGGGCAGTGGTGGCACACTCCTTTAATCCTAGAGCTGGGGAGGTAGAGGCAGGAGGATCTCTGTGAGTTCGAGGCCAGCCTGTGCTAGAGAGTGAGTTCCAGGACAGGCTCCAAAGCTACACAGAGAAACCCTGTCTCAAAAAAAGAAAAAAAAATGTTTCTCAGCTATTAGTGATTCATCTTTTGGGAAGTCTGTTGCATATTTTTTAATCTGTGGTGTTTGTTTTCTTGATATTTAATGTTTTGAGTTCATTATGCAGTCTAGATAATAAATTCTCTGTCAGGTGCATAACTGACAGATTATTCCTTCATTCTTAAGTTGCTTTTTCACTACAATTGTGGCATATTTGCAAACATGAGATATTTAGTTTCATGAGATCCATTTATTAATTGTTGGTTATGCCTGCATATTGGGGCCAGTTTAGAAAGGTCTTTCCAGTGTCGATGATTCCAAGTGTATTTTCTGCTTTCTCACCCATCAGATTCAGGATATCCAGCCTTAAGTTGAAGCTCTTGATACATTTGGAGTTGAGCTTTGTACAGGGTGAGTAGTAAGGATCTTCTATGCACAGCTATCCAGCATTATTTGTTGAACATGCTGTTCTCATTAAATTTGTATTATGATGCTCTAAGCTGTAAGAGTGTAGCCTGTGTGGTTTTTCAGTCCTAGTGCATTGAATAATGGTTCACTTTCATGTCAATACCTTGCTGTTTTTATTATTATAACTCTGTAGTATTATTTGAAAGATGGTGAGGTCTTCAAAAGGAGTTTAGTTTTTATTGTTTAAGATTGTTTTAACTAATCTGTGTTATTTTTTATTCTATATGCAATTTAATATTTTTTTAATTTGTGAAGACAAATTCATTGGAAATTATTATGAATCTGTAAATCATTTTTGATAGTATGGTCATATTAACAATATCAGTCCTGCCAGGCGGTGGTGGCGCACACCTTTAATCCTAGCATTGGGGAGGCAGAGGCAGGAGGATCTCTGTGAGTTGGAGGCCAGCCTGTGCTACAGAGTGAGTTCCAGGACAGGATCCAAAGCTACACAAAGAAACCCTGTCTCAAAAAAAAAAAATATCAGTCCTACCAATCAATGAGCGTGAGATATCTCTATATCTTCTGGTATATTCTCAATATTAATATTTGCATTGAATTAGCATTTTGATTGTATACTACCACTTCATAGGTGAGATATATTGAAATATTTTAATTTTTGAGGCTATTATGAATAGTATTATTTTGTTTTTGTTTTTTTAAACACTACCCTCCACACGTACACTACAGTTTCTCCATTAGGTATTTTTAAAACATTATCCATTCATATTCCTCTCTTATCATCATAATCCAAAGCTTTATTTTGAAATATTTCTCCATTTTATTCATTTCTTCATACCTCAATGCTAACCTAATCTTTAGTTTGTAATTTCACTTTCTTTTGCCAGCTAGAAGATTCTCTCTTCTGGAACAGTTCCGTACTTTTTAATATGCTTAAACACATTATACCTGTGTTTTCAAGTACTCAAAATGGAAGGAAATTATCTTTAATGTTTAGGATAAAATATTGCTAGAACTGGAGTGAGGATATTTTCACATCCTGCATGAAAATAAGGAACCTTTCAATGCTGTATTATAAGATGGGAATGACCTGTGTATGCAGTCTTTCAAAGATTTGCAATGCACAGTCAAAAACAGAAGAGCACAACATTCATTTTCTCACAATTCATTCCTGAATTTGATTATCTCCTCCTCTTGGGAATTAAAAAAAAAAAAATCTGTGTACAGGTATCTCAGGTGCAAAGAGCCACGATTCTCCTTTTATCGTACCATACACGGGCAGTTTGAAGTCTGGTTTTGATGTTCATTTTTGTAGGAAAATATAAATGTCTACAAGATTGACAGATAAGGACAGAAAATTGATAGGCAAACATGTTAAAGGTACTAAAGAGATCTCACATACAGGTTTATATTAAATGTGAATGGTGGGAGCCATGAGACTTCTTCAGGGAACCACACGAGAGACTCTCCTTGTGGGAAGACCTCCAGAGACCCTGATCAACTAGGCAAAGACATATTTACAGCTTGCTACATGTCTCTAGGCATAACCCCAGGAGCATGTGTGCTACATGCTTTCCTTACTTTCTCTATGCTGGTCATACATGTGGTCAGCACTAGTCGAAATACGTCATGAAGTTTAATGTTACATATTTGCATAACTGTTCACAGAAGAATGATTTTATCCAAAAGAGCTTTAAAGAAATGTTATAAGACAGACGGTATCAGGAGTTAATGGGGACGTTCAAGGAACAGACAATGAAGCAGAATCATAGAAACTTACTTCCCCCTCATTTCTAATAACAAGTGAATACCCCAAGAAATTAAGGGAGATAAACATAAGGACAAGTGATGAGTAGTGCCAACTTATAAAAATAAGTTTCCAGGTTATATTGCCTAGAGGATAAATGGGAGAAAAACTGGTATGCCCCCAAAAGAAGATAGAGCAGCACAAAACATAGGAATGGACAGATCCAGCTTAGGCTGGTGAGTTGACCATGAGAACCAGGTCCCACCAGGTGTAAATATTAGTCACAAGAGATGAAACTGTCTCTCAGCCTGCTTGATGCTGTAACCACATGTCCTGCCAAGCCAACTGAACACATTGTTCCATCTGTAGGAGTGCCCAGTTAGGAAAAGTCCTTTGTTGCTTGAAAAACTCCTCATGCTTCTGACGATAGAGATATAGTCTAAAGAGGTAATGGCTACTCTTGGGAGAGTTTGGAGGTGGAAGGGAAAAGGAACAGGATACAAGGTAATAAATATTGTAAGAGTCTAGAAATTTAGTAAGTGACAACTGGTTGTAAAACTGTTCATGCAATCCATTGAAATTTTATAAAGAAAGATGGATCAAGGTGGATGGGGCCATTTTCTTGAACAACAGGTGGACACAGTCTCCTGGTTCAAACTCCATATATCTGTTCCAGGTCCTCGAACACCTCTGGAGCAAGGCTGACAGCAGTGAATACTTATATAGATGTTGGAAGGTTATATAAATAAAATGACAATGTATAATATAATATAATATAATATAATATAATATAATATAATATAATATAATAAAGATACATTCATGTTTTTGTATAGATACATGTCATTTTTATATGTTTTTTTCTTCATCGTTTTTGATTTTTTTTGAAATTTAATATTATTGGTTGCATTCTGTAATTTTTCTGATGGAGGCTGTCACAGCTCTAAGGAACTGTGTCTACATTAACCCAGCATCTCACTGCAGAGGGTTTGCTTCTTTCACAGAGCTTTGCATCTGTTTAGCTGGGTTCTCTTCTCTCAGTCACATCATTAAACACAAATGGCTAAAAACTTGAATAAAACAAGTGTTTAACTCTTTTAACCTTTAAGTTACAAATAAACTCCATCAGTAAATAAACAGATCTCATTTAATTATAATCAATATTTCTTTCAGTTATTGCTTCATTTACTCAATATTTATTATTGTTAAATTCTTGGAAAACATTATAATGGTATCTGGTATATCTCTTATGAATGAATTCTTTAATAATGCTTAATCTGTACTTAGTTGATAGAAACAAATTTTATTAGCTATGATTTAAATAATGTCAAAATCTATATGTATCAAAGCTATAAAATTCTTATACTTGTTAGAATGATAAGTAATGATACAATTAATGATAGTTATATCAAAAAGTCAGGATTCTTTTATTGCCAGAGCTCAGGAGGCTGAAGCAGGTAGAATTCTGTGGGTTGAAGGCCATCCTGGTTAACACGGTGAATTTCAGGCCAACCAGGGATATATTGGTACCCTATTTCCAAAGAAGCAGCAATAGCAGCTTAATGCTTGCCCTCTCTTATTTATGTTTCTGTTGTCTTTTGTGGTTCTTAGGACTGAGTCTGGGACCTTCTATATGCAGCAAAACTCTTACGATTTAGATGTATTCATAGCCACAGTCATTAAACAATTATTTCTTTTCTGCTATGTCAGTTGTTTAATAGATATTTTTCTTAATTTTCCAAAATTTTATAAGTACATGATTGCTATGTATGATTATAATTCAAGCACAGATCATTTTTAACGTCTTAGATTAGGTGAAGGGCAGACATTCATAGTATTTTATTTCCTAATCATAGATGCACTAATTGTATTATGCCCTTCTGAGCTGCCCTGAAATAGACTTTTGTGCTAGAGTGTTCATACTGTAGAAACCCTGGCATCATAGCAAAAATAAGATACGTTTTTCCCTACGCTTCCATAGAACACTTGACATTAAACTGTACACACCTTATATGGGTGATTTTTTATTTTGTTTTCTGAATAATGAAAATTGATTTCATGCCATCATCTGCAGTTGTCATGCTGTTTGACAGAAAATAAGGTGGCAAATGTAATTCTAAAATATACTCGGCAGTCTTTGGTTGTGTACTTTAACCTTTTTAGTATTCTGAATTTCAACAGATGGTCATTCTTGCTCTTCCCAACAGGGGTTTCAGTTTTTAAATAGGAGAGAAATGTCCATCCAATCAAATTCAGAGCTCTGAAAAGGTCAAATTAGTATAGTACATGGCAGTTATTCTCGGAATGTATTAAACATTAACAATCTGACAGCTTATTCTTTTGACACAGTGTAAGACAACTTTCCGCATGAGAAAGCTTTCAACAAGAAAGAAAAATGCAAGTCATTTGACATTTTCTGTTACAACCTTTGCTAACACACAAATCACAGAATGAACTCTAAATACTGAATTATTGCTTTTCTTTAAAAAGATATTCTAGAGATTAAAATTTTACCAAACACTAATATTAAGCCTATATTTCTGTACTTGTACACACAAACACACAAACATATTTCTGATATTTATGAAATGAATAATGAATATTACACACAAATATCTTTTTTAAAACATTAAAACTTATATTTTAAAAAGTCAATAATGTTCATTTCAATTTCAATTTAATTAATTTTATTTTAAATGCCACCAATAATGAAATTGTATTGTAATATTTTGATAAACACATGAATTTAGTAATGATTAAATTTTATTAAACATTTGTATCTCAAACATCTCTTTAAGATAAACTATACAAATAATTCTTTATAACTTCGGAACTATATAATCATATATATATAAAATATATACTGGCAAAATTAATCATGTGAGATTGAGAGATAGACTGATAGAAAGACAGATAGGTAGATGGATAGATAGATAGACAAATAGGTAGATAGTAGAAAGATAGATACATAATAGACAGATATCATTAATTTTTAAAACATAAATCTAAAATATTTTTAAAATTTATATAAACCTACACTTTCTCTTCATATATAATATTACAGCTTAATTTGTACTTTAAATAGTTAAATTAATTATTTAATTAATCTGCATATATGCCCAGGGCCATGGAAGTCCCTCTTTGAAAATTCAAGTACTGATTTCATAAATAAGCACTGACCTTGCATAATGTGGATTGTGGTATTGAACTCAGATCATAAAACTTGGTGTAGAGTCCGTTAATACACTAAGCCATCATACTGACTCTTTTTTTTTATTAATCTGGAGCTTTCTATAACCTGCTATATTTGTAACTATTCATATTTTTTAATAATAGCTATCATTCATATAATAAAATACTGTTGATATAAGACACATAATATTACATATCAGATCTATTGTACACATCACAAGATACATACTATTACATATCAGATCTATAGTACAAATTAGCAACAACACTCAATAGACTACCTTATATATTTTCATATGCACAATAAGATGTAGTCATAAAAGAGGATGCACATAAAGTATGATGACCATGCAAACAGAATTCTGAGATCTTTACTTTTATTTTCATATGGCAAGACAGACAAAATGATAATCAAAAATCATATATTTGGGTGTCATTATACTAGAACAGCATATATAAATTAAAATAATACTGTTATTTTATTACACTACACAGGCTCCTTCAAGTTACTTATTCCTTCTTTCATTTTTATTAATTTTGCTGTGTACTGAAATATCATCTGTGTTATATTACACCATAAAAAAATAAAATATGCTGGGTTAATTTAAAGTGTGCAGAAATATTAAAACCCAGACATACATGGGGAGAAATCCATTGTTTACGCATATGGGAGTAAATATGAAATAGGAATACTTCTGAAATTTAGCTTACTGTGCAGATTTTATGTCCTAAATACAAACTTTTTAAATTCACTATTTTTGTATTCTTTACAAAATGGAATTCTTTCTTTGAATGGTTTCTATTCAAAATACTTAGAAGAAAGAGGACTTCACGTTTTACTAGAAGATGCAATATATTAAGAACTCTGTAGCCTGAAGCAAAAGAGGAGCTGTAATTTGTGAATAGGAGACACAGTAAGAAAGCATCACAGTGGATGTATGGAGGAAAGAAAACAGATGAAGAAAGTGTTGTTGGTGATCATCAGAGAAATCATCACTTTGTTTTCTCAAAATAGTAGGAAAGAAAATTTAATTTAATTTTTATTTTCATTTGTTAATCCTATGAGCCTCTATGTTTTTATGATTTTTGTGAGTGTGTGAAATGATGGGGTCTCTGTATCTACATGTTTCTTGTGCCTTTTATTGGACTCTCTTCCTTATTTGTTTGTATTGTCCTATTCTAATTAGTTTGTCTTTGTTTTGTCTTATTATATTTTATTATTATCCCTTAGATGCCTGTTTGTTATATAAGGAGAAACAGAAAGGGAGTTCCTCTGGTTTGGAGGGCAAGTGGGGAGGATCTGGGCAGAGAAGAGGGAAAGGAAACCAAAATCAAAATATAGTGTATAAAAAAATTAATAATCAAAAAAAAATAAAGTCAAACAAAGCAAAAAAAAATCATGTTAAGTTGGAGATGTAGGTGAGTGGTAGAGCACATGCCTCTCATGTACAAGACCCTAGATTAAATTAAAAAAAAATAAGAAACATGAAAATACAGTAGATGGTTTTATAAGTACAAAATTGGTATTGTCAGAAATGTGTTAATGAAAACTGTTTTCGTAGTCTTATACAAGGGAATACTTCTGCATAACAAAATAAAATACTTTGATGGAGCTTTGATCCTCTGTAAGGGTACTTTAGGAACAGTGAAATTTTTGTTAAACCTCCTATTTTTTGAAAGAGATAACCAAAGGATCATGCTGAATGTAAAGTTGGCCTAAAGTATTTTAATAATTCATATATTATACATTTAACAGGAAAAAGGATAAACTTGATTATATCCTGTTGAAGTCAGACTTCTCTGTTGGAAAGCATGTATAGAAAGTGTATGAAAGTGAGAACATGGATAGAAGAAGTGAGGAAAAAGATGATTACACAGTCCACATTATAGATTATAAAGTAATTTGAGGGATGAATTAGACATTACCAAATAAATCCAGATTTGTATGGGTATATACTCAGTTTATGAGATAGTTTTCAAAGGGCAAAGGGATAATTGCTAAATTAAAATAAAACTGAGTATATGCCGAGAGATAAAAAATAAAGCACAACTACCACCAATCTCTAAAATACCACAAAAATATAAATACATTTTTTTCTTTTTTATTCACTTTTACATACCAACCACAGATCTCCCTGTAATCCTTCCTCTCATTTCCCTCACTTTCTCCCCCCATTCCCTCCTCCAATAGGATAAGCTCTCCCATGGGGGAACAGCTAAGCCTGGTAACTTCAGTTGAGGCAGGACCAAGCCCCTCCCCACTTTATCAGGGGTGAGCAAGGTGTCCCACCATAGGGTAACGGGATGCAGAAAGATGGCTCATGCACCAGGCATAGATTTTGATCACAATGTCAGGGGCCCCTCAATCAGATCCAGGTACACAACTGTCTCCCATATACAGAGGTTCTAGTCAGGTCCCATGCAAGGTTCCACATCTATGGATCTAAAGTTTGTGAGTTCCTTTGAGCTTAGTTCAGTTGTCTCTGCAGGTTTCCCCATCATAATCTTGACCCCCCCTTGCTCATGCAATCCCTCTTCCCTCTCTTCAACTGGACTCCTGGAGCTTGGCCTGGTGCATGGTTATGGCTCTCTGCATCTGTTTCCATCAGTTACTGGATGAAAGCTCTCTGATGACAGGGTATTCACCAATCTGATTACCAGGGTAGGCCAGTTCAGGTACCCTCACCACTACTGAAGGATTTACAGATCACCTTGGGAAGGCGAAACAGAGGAGATCCCGATGTGTAAACTGGGGGTGGGGGCAATAGAAGTTAGGGGGGCAATAGAGGGTAGGGAATGAGGAATGTGAACATGAGAAAATGTGGTGGTCGAGCTGGGGGAGGGATGGAATGGGAGAGCAATTAAAGAGATATCTTGATGAAAGTTGATGTTATGGAGTAAGGGAGAAACCTGGATCTAGGGAAATTCCCAGCAATCTACAAGGAAGACCCCAGAGTAGATTGTAGCTAGAGTTTTCCTGCCTGGCCCACAGTCAGGACAAATCTCTGTCACCCGCCAGTCCCACAGCCGCTCAGACCCAACCAAGTAAACACAGAGACTTATATTGCTTGCAAACTGTATGGCCATGGCAGGCTTCTTGCTAACTGTTCTTATATCTTAAATTAATCCATTTCTATAAATCTATACCTTACCACATGGCTCGTGGCTTACCAGCATCTTCACATGCTGCTTATCATGGTGGCGGCTGGCAGTATCTCCCTCAGCCTTCTGCTTCCCAGAATTCTCCTCTCTCCTTGTCCCGCCTATACTTCCTGCCTGGCCACTGGCCAATCAGTGTTTTATTTATACAGAATGATATCCACAACAGTAGATTATAAATATATTTGAATTAATTTACTGACACAACTCTATGATTATGTTTATCTACATTATTGTCTTCAACTCAATATTTCAATGTCTGTATTGCATTAATTTTCTATATTTTTAAGTTGATTGTAATTATTCTGCTGAAAATAATATACTGTGCCATGCATTTAGTATATACATGTAAAATTCATCACATTTTATGGAAAGAATTCGAACTTAAAAAATTGATGCATCTTTCATGCAGTTCACATTTCTAGAATAAACACCTACAAAATAAACCTTGATGAAGGGTGTTCAAAGAGGAACCTCAATGGAAGAGCAGGAGGCAAGATTGTACGAGTCAGAGGAAATGGAGAACACCAGAAAAACACCAGGTCCACCTAAGCAACTAAGCAAGGCTTATATGGGCTGAGAGAGAGAGAGAGAGAGAGAAAGAGAGAGAGGAGAGAGAGAGAGAGAGAGAGAGAGAGAGAGAGAGAGAGAGAGACAGAGAGAGACAGAGAGAGACAGAGAGAGACAGAGAGAGACAGAGAGAGACAGAGAGTGAGAGAGACAGAGACAGAGACAGAGACAGAGAGAGACAGAGAGTGAGAGAGAGACAGAGAGGGAGAGGGAAAAAGAGAGGGAGAGAGACAGAGAGAAAAGCAAGCATGGGGCCTGCATGGGTCTGCACCAGGTCTTCTGCATATTGTTATGGTTTTTTGCTTGGTGTTTATGTGGGACTCCTAACAGTGGGAGCGAATTTTTCTCTTCACTCTATTTCCTGCTCCTTTCTTCCTACTAGGTTGCCTTATACATCCTTGATGGGAAGGATTCCACCTTGTCTTTTTGTATCTTGTTTTGTCCTGATTGATTGACATCTCTTGGATGTCTGCCCTTTTCTGCAGAGGAAATAGAAGGGGAGTGGATTTGCTGGAGTGGAGGAGGATACTGAGAATGGAAACTGTGGTCAGGACATACTGTCTGAGAAAAGAATCTATTTAAATTTAAAGAAAGGGGTACTTAAAACACAATGGAGCTAATTGACTATATATTGAACTATTTTCTTCAACGTATTAGTTTTTCATGGCAGTTCATTAAAACTTATCTCCATGATAGCTCCCTGAGAGATGTTTCCTACAGGGGAAAGTTAAAGACAAATAAATGACTGCCATTCCAATATTTATTAATATTATAATTCCCCACTTCTCTACAAAAGAAAATAGATGTTATTAGAAGGAAATATAATTGGTTCTGTTCTTTGTCTTGCTATAAAAGTTAGCATTTACATGACATATCAATATAAAACAAAGTATATAACCTGAATATGTCTATGTTTATTTCTGTTGTTAGATTTCTTAAGCAATGGTATTCTCTTTATCCTGTATTATCTGAGAAGAGATTTTGTGAATATTTTGGTAAACACATGCTAATTTAAACACAAAAACCATGCATGTATTATGCACACATATAATCCAAATGTATCTATAATATGTACATTATATTCATATATGCAGTTCTATTCAGATGCTATTTTCATAATAAAATTCACAGATCTGATGCATCCAATTCAGAGTATGCAAACATCACTAAACTTGTGTTTACACAAACAAATTGGTGTCGTTATGGCTGTCTACACCTTCAAGCAAATCTTAATATTTTAATATGGTCTCTGTTGTAGATTTTGACAACAAAAGCATTTGCTTTTTTTTTTCCTTCCTGTTACAGTTTCCCTTTTCATGTTGTCATGAATATGCTTACATTTTGATGTTTGTTAGTTGAAAGATTGCCATCTTGTTAAAATGTAGATTATAGTTTTTGAATTTGTGCCTTAACCATTTCATTGTTTATTTAATGTCACAAGAAAACAATTCCCACCTCAATACACTTGTTTCTATGCCAAATTATTAGGAACTCAGAAATGTAATTAGAAATTGTGGTCACCCAAAATAACAGGCAATTTCTTATCTGTCTTTAAATATTTTACTTAGTTGAAAATATGTATGAGAATTGTTTCCCATACTATAACAACAAAGTAGTGATCACTTAATTATCTCTCTACTAAGATTTAATTAGTAAATATTCATTGTTAGTAAAGTTCATTAACACCTATATCCTTTTAGTTGCTATTAGTACATTTGTAAACAACCATGTGCTGTTGATGTTTTTATATATGTACGTCATTTTGGTAAGTCAGTATTATGTATTTTGAAAATAATTAATAATGGTTAGAAAATTTAAAATATTTACATATTTTGATTAAAAATTATGTCCTAACCTTGAATTGGTTAGAAAATTTAAAATATTTACATATTTTGATTAAAAATTATGTCCTAACCTTGAATTGATTCACTTTAACTTTCACATCATTTGCCTTTTTATACGTATCTTTCATCTACCACATAAACTCAAGATATTTTCTTATCAAAGGTATCCGTAGTTTTCAATAATAAACTGGTTTGCTTAAAATGTTATTTCTATTAAAACTCCATACTTACCTCTAATATAATTTCATAATGAATTTTTTTTCAGAAAGGGACCTCTAGCTCCTGCTACACACACACACACACACACACACACACACACACACACACACACACACACACGGAGGGAGGGATGGACAGAAGGAGGGTGGGTGAGATAGAAAAAAATGACTCAGTGACTACACTCTGCATGCACGTTCCACACATTAATCTTTTTCTATTCAGTGATGTAATCTTACAATTTCACATGAAAATCATTAGAGCCCTGCAATTCAGTAGCAGATTCCATTTTGTTCTTTCATTGTGACAATTACTACAATTTAAGCATAAATTATCTGAATATCTTTGACTTTTCTACTAGAATTCATATCCCTGTGAAGTAGCTCGAGATAAACGTGTTACACAATTTCCCAAAATTTTTGTTACAATTTAAATGAGTACCATTTTTTCAAGGACATGACATTCCCATTGGTTTCCAGTAACACCGTGTCTATAAAGAGTGCTCAACCCATACATACTGATTTGTCCCCTCTGTATGACAGACATTACCCAGGGTCCCAAGGACATAATACTGAATGAGGCCTCATACTCATAAATCTTATATTCTATTAGAAATCAGAAAACAATGTATAAAACTGTAATAAAAAAATAAACTCCTAAGTATGTATAAAGTAAAATGTGTAGCAAATAAGTACTCAGTTCTGACATATAAGGTAGGTTTCAACTTAGACTTTGAAGAGGATATGAAAGTCTAGCTAAGAACTGACTTATTCAAAGAACCTAATGTTTTCAAGAGACAAAAACAAAATACAAACAAGGAAGAACTAATATTATGAAGTAGAATGCAAATTTAAGGGATTCTAATTCTGTTATAACATTCCAAATGTGTCCGCTCCAACAAAACTTCAATGCTGATACTGTTTCCATATTTCATGTTGGACATAAAAGACATTTATTATGCATGGTTGAAAATAAAGAAGTACAAAGGGGATGTAGTATTATTGTGTTATTAGGAAAATGGCACTGTGATAAGACTATTCTATCAACATATACTGTGTCATGTATGCATAGATTATGTTAGTTTAGATTTTATCTAATTTGATTATATAACACTACACATATTTATATGGTGAGAAGGCATATGTAGGCAGTTCAGCAAAATCATTAGCAAATCTGGTACTTAATGCTATTGCTCTGATGTGATAGGATCTTTGTGTATGAATAATGGAGGGGAATACATAACTATGTGAGGAAATTCATAGATATAACATGGGAGTTTTAATCATTTATCTTGCTTCATACACCACTGATCAGTTATTTCTCATATAGTAAATGAAATTTGTTGCAAATAAGGTGATAATATTGAAGTTCTTTCTTGGTGTTTATGTAGAAAGATGGAGTTGGTTAAATTGTTTCATTGAACTATTAAAAACAGATAAATATTCGTGGGCAATTGTTTATAAGACCACTAAGCAGCAATGCTGTTATGATGCAGAATGCTTCTAGCATTACAAAAATAATTCTAACAAATTCATTTATGATACATTTATTTCTATTGCAGTAGAACTTTATCATACACTACTCTTTAGTCACTATATTTTGGCTTTTCTTGAGTCAAAAATTACTATAGCAAAAATTTTAATAAGTAAAATCCTCATATATCAATTGAAAGGTAATAAAATATGTGTATTTCCACTTTAGTACTTTTAGAAGGTAGTTGGATAAATGATACACCCATATTCTTATTTCCTGATTATTACTGAACATAATACTATCAGGAAGAAAATAAACATAATTTGAATTAATAAACCTCATTTTTTCTAGCTCAAAGACTGGTCTCTGTATTTGTAGTATAAAGCGACAATAATGGCCTTTTGACTAATTTTATTCAGAGTATTTTGATTTACTTGAAATTATAATTTGTATATCAGAGCAGGAAAACAACAGTCAGAACAAATTTTCAAGTGCTGATTAGAAAAACTGTTTCAAAAGGATTTATAATTATAGGAGTAACAGGTTTATAAAGCAGATTTCACCTAAATAATATTTTCAGACAGGGTTCCTCTGTGTAGCTTTGTGCCTTCCCTGGAACTCACTCTGTAGGGCAGGCTGGCCTCGAACTCACAGACACCCTCCTGGCTCTGCCTCCAGAGTGCTGGGATTAAAGGCGTGCACCACCTCTGCCTGGTAACATTTTTATTTTAATAAACATGGACTTGAATAGAATTGTTAACAATATAACATATTTATTTAAATAACAAAATAACTCATATATTATTAAATTGTTTTTCTAGGAAATATTTTTATCATTTCTAATTGATGGTTTACAAAATAAAACAAATTTTACCTGTTTAAAAAAAACCAACCAATTGATAGCTGTGTATGGTATATCAATAGGCCTATACATGTACAGACATCCACACACTCCTCAAAGGAACACCGAGATATAATGATATAATCATCATCATCATCATCATCACCATCATCATCATCATTATCATCATCATCACCATCAGCAGCAGAAGCAGAAGCAGCAGGATTCTGATTACTAGTCACTATCAGTTAATTATTAGGAGATTTTCAATGTAAACGAATATACATACAATGAACTGAAGTATACATTTTCTTCAGGGTAATTGAATAAAACATATTATCAATGAAGTACCAATCTATACAACTGTATTGTTTTATCTTGATATGGTTTTTTCTTGTACTGTACTTTCTTAGCTGTGTTCCCAGTTTCAAATATGATAGGTCTACAATGATGTTTTATACTATAATTGAAAGAACAATGAAACCCTCACCTACAGAGATCAGAGTGCACTCTGATGCCCATCTTAGTCTTTTAAATCACTTCATCCACCCATCATCTTTCAATGAAATAAGAATGCTTTTGTTTTATTCCAACACGGACTGTCTAAAAAATGAAGGCATTTCTAAAAAGCACTCCAGATTGTTTTGATCTTGAAGATCAATCATACAAGCTATCACTTGGATCTAAGGCTGCCTGAGTTTGAAAATATAAAAAATAGGAACTGAGGATTAACTGAAGGTGTCTCTATCGTAGGACCCTATGCATGTTGCTATCAATCTCTAACATTGGTAACTATAGAGAGTTCTATCTAGGTGCATCTATAGAAAGAAAGACACGTTGAGCACTATATGAACAGGGAAAAATGTTGAAAGAGAGAAATCAAGAGTGCAGAGTGAATGAATTTATGGTTATAAATAGGCTTTGTTCTTATAAGTTATATCTAATATATAAATAATAAATCTTTACAGAAGACAAATATATGATAAATCAAAGTGTAATATAGGAAAATTATACAGGCAAACATATGAAACAATACTTAGATATGTGATATAATAAGTAGAAATATGTCCTGGATAAAAACATATTAAAAATACTGGCTTGTTCAGAAATAAGGTTTGGAATTCACGGAGAAAATAAAAAAGACAATGCTACATTTTTTGTTAATAGTATAAATAATGATAGAATATAGTAAAATATTAATTTAGAAAGGGATTTATATTTTAGTATGTTTTCTGTATTTTCAACTTATTATTTGTGGTTAGAAAAAGAAAGTAAACAACTGTGACAAGGAAAAAATAAAATCAATAGTATATACTCAACATGCTTATTATCATCACTGTCAGAGGAGTATATGGTAATAAGAAATGGTTAATAATTATGTGTGATTTTAAGGCTGAACACTTGTCACTGAACAACCAATTTGTGGGCTCTTCCTTGTGGAAGGATACCTCTCCACCTTCAGATGACTTTCTTCAGTTATTAATATTTCTTTATACAGTGCTGAGGACACTCTGGCCACCATGTTGGTAAGAGTTTATGGGTATAGCTTCTGATATTATTAGGAGACGCAATCTAACAGCACATTCAATGATTCTCTGGCACTTACGACCTTTCTGTTCCCTCTTCAGCAGTGTTCCCTGAGGCTTAGGCATGGAAACTGTGTGTAGATATACACTTTGCAGGGGCTTCCACACCTCTGAATTTTATATGTCATGTAAACTCTGTGAGAGTAACAGACTGTTCCTGCTTCTTCTGTTGTATCAACTACAATCAGAATACTATCAAGTACTCAAGTACATTGCTCCAAGGGCATCTTTTCTCCAATGAATGAATGATGAATGGATGAGGGAATGAATTAACTAATGAATGAGGGAATATATTAACAAAGGTAGTGATTAGGAAATTGTGAAGGGCGTTAATAACTTCTATTTAATTTTCCAGTGGGAGATTTCTTTCCTCTGAATTCCTTCAACATTTCTTAACATACAAGATGCTATGTTTGGTAGTCATGAATAAAAGTATAGAACAGAGTTCAGAAAAAGCTGATTATGCTAAAGGCAGCCTGAAACTTGCTGTATGATAAACAGGACACGCAGAATGAGATCAACACTGCAAATGGTTGAAGTAAGCCAAAGAATATTTGTAACACATGATAATTATATTAAATCAAATTTCTGTTATCAAAAAAAGAAAGTTTATGGCGGCTCATTCACAGATATCCAGTGCTGTGTTGTCTGGATTATTCTTGTCTTATACAGTGACTGTATGTGACAGCAATCAAATGTCCCAAGAGCTTGAAATGCTGACTGTCAGGCTATTGTCTGGGTGTTTGTGCTACCAAAATTACGTATTAATCACAGAGAGTAGGTTGAGACAGTTGTAGGAAGTAAGTTCTTCAGGAGGGACAGTCTAGACGGTATGCATAAAGCTATGCGAGTGATGGGATTACTTCATTTCTACATGCGGTTTTATGGAAGCCCTATCTAGATAGGATGAGGAAGAAAAAGGTGACCTAGGAGTCTGAAGGGATTCACCAAGAATAATAAAACCACGGATCCCGTCTTCTGGATTTGCAGACTACTTCGTTAAGAGATACATTTCATCTCTCTCTTTGTGTTTCTCTTTATATGTGTGTATCTTTGAACCATATATTTTTGGTTTCCATATTAATAGAATATACTATTTTTAAACAATAACTAAAAAAACCAGAAGATACTGACATTTAACAGATAAAAATATGCAAACTCTTGGTATACTACATTTTTAAAACCATAACTTAGAAGAATTGCCTTTTTCATGAACCTTCCATTATCACCTTACCAGGGTCAGCCTCCACATGTTTTAAAGATATCCATCACATTTTAGCATGCATGCATGCATGCTAACATGTTTGCAAAATTTTACATTTTTTGATAACATTTTATTCATTTTAATATATTAAAACTCAGTAAACACAAAATAGAAAGCATTGTATGGGGTAGGAGATATAAATATGGATTAATGGAAGAATAATTTAATTAATGGTAATTCTATGCATTTATTTTAGCTGTTTGGGGAAAGACCAGCTTTATATATGCAAGTACAAGTCTAGAACATATAACTAATTATTTACTATAAATTCTAAGTTAATATGATCACATGAATTTTTCGACTCTTAAATGCCAATTTATACTTGAATTGCTAAGAGGAAAACAGTTTTGATTTGTACAGTGCACATTTGAGATATTGATATAAAATTGAAATGTTGAGTACTTCATTTATTGAAATTCTTTATCTAAAATGCAAAGAAGAAAAGTTTTTAAAATTTCATGGAAGTTAATTGGAGCTGAAAAGTGCCAAGATCATTGTGAGAACCCATTAAATGTTACTTATTTTTAAATTTGGAAGAAAAGCAAGGCTTTAAAATTTTATATTTTTATGGAGACTGTTCAAACTCCAAGACAAATTTACATAGGATATTTTAGATTATATCAAGGAATGGTGTTCTATGGGAAGGAGATTTTAACAAATTTGGAAGCATTTTAGGAAATCCTTGTAGACCGATTTTCTTTCAGATCAAAGGTGATACTATGTTTTGTTTGAGCTTTCCACTCAGCATTTTGGCATAAATAGTTAAAGAAGTCATTTCTTCTTTCTAGACCATCAGTAATAAGTTTAAAAAGAATCAAACTTCACATTATTTTACCTGTGGATTCCCAAGCATCATATACAAAAAAGTAAAAGAAAAGGACCAACCATCATTCTACAAGTAAATGAAAAATATTATTGACCTATTTATTTATGACTTTTTTTTGATATTATAATATAAATACATTCATCCCTTCCCTTTCCTCCCTTCAAACCTTTCTATATCTTTCCCCATTCTCTTTCATATTAATAGTCTCTTTTTTCATTGTTATTTCATGCATATATACGTATAAGGCTCTGAAAGTCATCCATAAATCTCCACCTCTCACATCTCTCTCTCTCAGCTTGATTTCTTTTCTTTTCTTTTTTTTTATATATCCCAGAGTCCAATTAGCACACTAACTGCATGAGTACAAGGCCATTCCATGTAACTGTGCAACCTACAGGGGCCACATCTTTAAGACAACTGATTATCTCTTCTCCAGCCGCCATCACCTTCCAAAATCTCCTTAGTTAGGTGTAGTGGTTTTGTGTGCCCCTCCCCCACCAATGCTGGAATTCAAACAGGCTCAATGTTGTCAAGTCTTGTGTAGGTGACCATAGATATTTTGAGATTCATGCATGTAATAGCATGATATTGAATGTTTCCAGGGTTTTCATTTTAATACTAATGCAGCAATCATTGACAGATCAAATTTTTATTTGACAATCTTCAAGTCTTTGCTGTATGACAATCTGGTTCTATTACCTATTTGTACTTTGTAGTTCAGCCTGCTTTTCCCCTCAGTGTTTCTGTTAGCATTTTGGTTTTGTGGGTGCTGAACATGGTCTTCGGGGTAGGAAATATGGCTTTCAGTGTGAAGTTTTATGTGTATTGATTTATGTGTTTAAACTGGAGTTCCTTCAGATGCTAGGAAACTAGAAAAGCCCTCTCTTGGGGAGGGTAATGGGAAAAAGGAAAATAGAACATGCATGGCAAAAGAGAGAAAGCAAACGTTGGAGAGGGGGATAGCTTGTTAGGGATGAGGAGGTAAACTGCAGGAAGGTACACAGAGGTTAATTTTATTCCACAGATGTAGCTTGCATTTTAAGTTAGTAGTAAGCAGGTAGAATTGTATTAGAAATGAAAAAGAAGTATAAAACTTTCCAGTGAACTTCAGCTTAGTATGTAGTACATAAACACATAAAGGGTTTACCCTACAGAGTATTGCAAAAATACATTCATTCGGAGACACTGAATCAGGATACAGTATTGAGCACTAATCACATTCCATGGCATTATTTGTTTCTTAGATTTTATCAAGGCTAAGATTATACTTATGTAACTTCGACAATCATTTTGTGACTTCAATGCAAGCTGCTTATATAACTGAAGACATCGAGCAGCTAGCGATCACAGAGATCTGGATTCACTCTCCAGAACAGAAAACCTTATCAACTATATTTTAAAGGTACTACACAATGATCTGTAACAAAAGAAACTGTTGATTTTATAAAGAATACATTACACACATACATTCCTACAAAATTCCATGTTTTGTTGTAGCAATTTTAGGCAGTGGTTATAAGTGACAGCACATGCTAGCTTAGAGATGCGTGTTCACATGCCATGTTCAGTTCTCCTTACATGTGGACAATTTAGGGCAACCTTACCATATGTCCATCATGAGTGATAGCATATTCTACAATAAAAGTTTCAATCCATATTTGCAAGGAAAGGCTAGTGTTTTAAGATTTACCAATATGTCACTCATTAAAATTCAAACACAAATTCGTATGCATACCCTGTAGATCCTAACTTTCTGCACTCCAACTGGTTGTGAGTTTCTATCTTAAACTCAGTTTACTGAGCAATGGATGTTGTCTGATGATGTTTGAGTACTGCCCTCTGTGGAGAAACAGATATAAAGTCAGAAGGAAGTTTGAAATTAGGTCCAGTTACAAAATAATACTAATAGGTTCACAATAAAGCCCATGAGTTCCATGGGTGTGGATTCTTACCTATATTTATAGTACCAGAAGTTTGTTTCTTCCTGTGGACAAAGACTAAACTCTGAAAGGAAACAGTTGGATATCCCATTAACATTGGCACTACTGTCACACTGGTGGGCATATCTTTCCAGGAGTCATCATCATGGTATTCAAGGTTCACAACTCGATGAGACTGTTGACAATTTTTTTGTCACAAAAACCTCCATAACCTTTCCTGGAACAATGAAAGCTAACCATCAAGGAAGAAGCTTTTTGATCAGTACCAACTTGATTTTCCACATCCTATTAGCAAACTGTGCAGTACCTTCAGCAATAGGGTCATTCTATCAAGTTCCTGTGGGCAACCAAAAACAGTGGCAATAGCTTTAATTGTTTGGGTAATCTCCAGGACACCCTGGACCAACAACCCAAGGAAAAGTATTCCTCACTTGGCAATGGGAGTTTTACTTGTCAACCTATGGATTCTGAAAGGACAGTGTCCCTACTGTAAGATAATACCAATTAAATTATTATTACATGTATGTATATAACATTATATGACTATATTACCTATGAAATACATAATATTTTTAAACAAGAACTATACATATGAATTCTATTATTTTAGTATTATATATATACATATACATATACATACAAATACATACATACATACATATATACACACACACACACACACACACACACACACACATATATATATACTCATATATGTGTCTTCCCCAAATACTCATGGAACATTGTGGAAGAAAAGACTAAAAGGTTGTAAGAACCTGAACTAGAGATATTAGAAAACTGGAGCAAAACAGTGTCTTCTGGATAGGACAAGACTATTACACTCAAGGATTCACTGCAGCTCTGGCTGCCTCCACAAAATCTGCACAAAGGCTAGCTAATCAATATTGCAACGTGGAATAGAGAGGGCATTCCAAGCTCCTAATCCTCACTGAAGAGCTATATAGAGTTGGTGGTAACTACTGAAGGGAGGGTCAGTTTTCTTCAAGGGTGTGACCCTTGGAAGGTTAAACATTTTTCGATTGATTTCAACACAAACTTGCCAGAAATTAGAGTCACCAGAATAGATAGCCTCACCTGAGGAACTCTCCTGACTACCTTGATCGATGTGGAAACCCCATCCTTATTATGGATGGTATCTCCTGGGAGCAGCCTAGATTTTAAAAAAAAGGTTTGTAACAGGAAGATTATCTTCCTTTTTCTTGCCTGTATTTTCCTCAGTCTGGCTGTTGAATTGATCTGCTGTTGCTAATGATCCCCTCACTGAGAGAAGAAACAGATTCCAAGTGTTTGTAAAGGACTAATGACCTTCAGCTCTCTAGGAGTTTTCCAGATGTGTATTGACATATTGTGATTGCTTAGGACGCTTGGACTGAGTAGCCACAAGTTATGATCACCAGTGAGAGAGAGAGAGCTATTTTGTACCTACTTCAATTAAGGAGGCATCGACTCTCCACGTCTAGTTACGTTCAGGCTTAAGATTTTCAAGTGTAATTTAGCAGCTGATGCTATTTTATAGGTAACTTAAAAATTCATATTTCCCCTTAGTTTGATTCATATAGAAAAGCCTGACTAAACAACCATACTCTAGGGCATGGCCATACACCAATGAATATGGAGTCAACACTAACTGGATGCCATGGGTTATAAAAGAAGAAAGGACAGTATATTTGGAGGAGTAGAGGGATTCCACTGGGAAGAATTATGGGGGAAGGCTGGGGATGAACATAATCAAACTTCATTGCATGCATATATTAAATTCTCATACACTTAACAAATATATATTAAAAATAAAAATCTTAAACAATAAGTAATCAGAATCTATAATTCAAAGCATCTTTATGTTCAGAAGGAAACACTGTTACGGTGTTTCCTTATGACAGTTCAAATCATAAATAAAAATAAAATATGTTGAGTTTAGTTTAAGAATGTATTTTTTAACTCTGCTGACATTTAAATATATCACATCTTTCTTTCATTTCTGATAACATGTACAGAGGAAGTAGAATTGGATTTTGTTATGAATTTCTCAACAAATATTTCTTGGTTCACATTTATATAAATTGCCAGTTTTTAACCTTTCAAAATGAATGATAAATTATATCTCCCAAGTCAGCATTCAGCTAATGCAATCTTTACTTATGATCAAATAGGCACTGATCATTTTACAGATTTTGTTTTATTACTGTCAGTTGGGTCATGCATTTTTCTGAAGTGAAATAAAAATAAAAAGACAGTTGAAGCATTTTGAAGGATAATGTTCTTAAAGGTAACAATTCACTGTTGAGAACCCCAGAGAGATTGCTAACAAAAGATCAAGCTTGGGTCAATGCAAAACAATTTGTATTCTCCTCCCTGCCATTATTCTTTTGTGTGGTGTACAGATGTGAAAGGTAAAGAGATTTTATTCTTATATAAGAACAGAGTTGGGTGAAATATTACCGTTGTTCTCTGAAGTTGCTGGAATTTTTCCAAGTGCAAAAAAATACCACACAGTATAGCAAGTTTGACTCAACATTCGTGCATTTTAATTTTACTTCTTTTGGAAATTAAGCACAAAGAAATTAAAAAGGAAATTGGACTCTTACTTTTGGAAGAGGCCATTAAAATATTTGATAATCACTCTGTAGCTTTCAAATTTTCCTAGAATCCTAATATACATACTGATTTATTTTGGAATCGTGTAGGTGGAAAAAGTACCACCCAAAGTTTCCCCAAGAGCATATATTAGAAACATGAGAAATTTACAGAAAGCTGCTGAGTTCAGAGTTAGATGTGAATAGTAGGCTCTTCATAAATGGAATAAATACATACCTAATTGAACATCTGATTTCTATATGAATTGAAGCAAAATTATATGAATTATTAGAGATTATGATTAAACAGTCAAGACTCTAAACATAAAGAAAAAAATCAAAGCTGCACAATACTAACAAACACACAAGTAACTGACCAAAATTCAGGCAATTAATAAACGTAAAATAACTATTTTTTAAATACTTAACGACAAAATGATGATATTGAGTGTCAAGAAATTATTGTTACCATAAGTGAAATGATTGAAATGCATATTGCCAAAAGTAACGTGTTGACACTTTCTCCTCAAAATATAATTGGGTGTCAATGAAAGCTATAAATCATTATCTGTTGACAGGTTAAAAAATGAAAAATGATTAAGGAAAACTATACTCTCCTCACCAAGATAGAATAGATAATGGAGAATTTTTTTTCTGAATTTTCTAAACACGAATGGAGTGAATATTGTAAATGTAATTCTTACTTGATAACAGATTTTGTTATATGTAGTTTTGCTGTGTTAAAATTAAAACCTTTCTTTTTTATTTAGAAAAAAAGGGGGGAAATGTCGGGGAATATTATTTTAAGGTATATTACGTTTGTTTATGCTGTGGAATATTTGTTTGATGATGTAAAAATGGTTTTATGAGTGGCAAGTGACACACTGCTTAGTGATGATGTAGACCAGAAACTTCGCAGAGTTTGGGCTCTAAACATGACTCTCAGAGCTGGTAGTAAATGTACCTCCACCATGAGACTAGAGAGAAGATATGGGGAGGAGCCAGCCCCCAGTGTGCCATGATCTAAGTTACATAGCAGTTTAAGGTTTGCTTATATAGACAAAAAAGTTACAGATGCTCTTTAAAGATCAGATCCAGAGTGAAAAAACCCTCTAAACAGGATTTAGTGTGTTTAAAAATACTCATAGGCTTGGGATATAAAATAGAATATATAGACAATCATAAAACGAAATATGTAGTTTTAAAATAATAAAGTCCTTAAATCCCAGCACTTAAGGGGCAGAAGCAGGTGGATCTCTGTGAATTCAAGGCCAACCCGGTCTACAGAACGAATTCCAGGACAGATTCCAAAGCTACACAGAGAAACCTTGCCATAAAAAAAAAAAAAAAAAAAAAAAAAAAAAAAAAAAAGGGGGGGAAGTAAATAAAATAACATAAAAGAAAAAAGCCATGCAAATATGAAAAACAACAACAACAACAGAGGTCTGGATCCTCCTGTATGTTATTGTGCTGTCTTTGGCTGCTAGACCAACTGGATTATGAGGACTGCTAGATTAAACCAGTCTATATAATTTGAAAATGTCTTGACTTCAAAATTTAAGTCAAAAGGTATCTTGCTTTGGGGGAGAGGTTAGGCTTTTATTTCCACAGGAAAGCTGTGGATTCATTCTCGGTTAAAGAAAATCAGTTTTGATTGGGGAAGACCCCCTGAAATCCTGGCTACAGACATAAACATAAACCTAGATGAACTACAAGACATGTAACATATATTTTACCTGCTCAAATATAAAACAAAAAAAAATAATCTTTAACTGACTTGTGCATACCACATATTCCATACTGTGTTAATGCAAATATGTGTGAAATGCATACATACAAATACATATTATGTTAATGCAAATATTTACATTTAAAAGTATACAGGTTTTCAGAGTCAGGGGATCAGACATCAATGAAAATAGGTGGCCCAGCTGACACAGGCTCTCAGAGTGCCTCTGTTGCAGTTTCCTAAAAGTTCAACATCCAGAAAAGCTTCAAGGATGTTGGATGATACTATCTGTCCTCACAGACTATTCTAGCCAAGACTTTACCATTATCCTAATTTTCTTAGGTTCCCCTATAGAATCTAACTCCCCCAGGAAACAGGAAGCCATCTAAAAAACACAGTGTCTGCTAGGGACATCACATAAGATGCCTGACATGCTGCCAGCAGAGATTGGAGAAAGGGGGACCTGAGATTGTGGACCATCAACCCTCTGTGCATTCCCCTCTGGATCCTCTCATTAGCATGCCTCTAGAGGGTCAAGGCAGAAATGCCTACATGTCGCAAGGTCATGCTTTATGGTGGGCACATGTCATGTCTCCTCCATATAATTTCATTTTGTAATGCAAGTCTTTTTCTTCTATCTGATTTTCATTTTCTGTGTTCCTAGATCAATGGTGATTTCTATGATTCAGGAAGTGGGGGGAGGTAAATTTCACAGGAAATTATGCACAGATGATCACCCAGGTTGCCATTTAGGCAGTTATGCAGGTCATGGGAAAGAATCAGCAGCCTGGGAAAGCTTTTCAGGCTTGGATAAACTGTACTGAATGTGTGGTCAACTATGACACATGGTATAATGTGTATCTACACAGTGGACTTAAATTGGCCATGGTGAATAATTCAGTTTCTGAGGATATTCCAAGGGCATTGTGTAAAACTTGAGACCCGAAGGGGTATTGGCTGAAGACTGTGGATGGAGTAACATGTAGATAGAATGACAAACAGGAAGTGTGGGAACCTAGAATAGGAGGAAAATAGTGGCCTCCACCAAGAAAAAGAGATGGCAATTTTAATCCAGATATTTTGATTCCTCCTAAAGGAGTGTGGAGACAATGTGGCAGTGGTTGGAGTGATTGCCGCAAGTTTTATTGGGTTCCTAGTTTGAAAAGAGCTGCCAGGAAAGGGGAGCTTCCTTTTATGGAAGCTCTGAAAATTGTATCAGGTCTTCCTTAGAATTGTTGGGATAAAGAAAGACAGAAGTTGCTGACTTGCAGGGACAGATCTCTTGACTGAGGTCATTGTGGCCCACCAGTCACAGGGCTTGGTGTTTACAGAGGGCTGAGGAAGAACTTAGGTGGCTGCAGGGGTCTTGAGGTTGGAGAGGCTGTGTGAGAAGGAAATGGCTGGTATATTAACTACTGTTCTTATTTTTACCGTTTTGCGAAATTGCATGTTGCTAGCCTCTGGGTCAAGTGCTCAGAAGATCATATGATCACTAGTAATAAAAATAGATTATGTTTGCTTTGATGTTAAGTCTGGGGTAGTTCCTGTATTTAGTAAAAGATGATGAATATGTTGGTAATTTTCTAAGAATAACCTTTGGAATTATGAGAACATTTTGTATTGGGTGATTCCCCCTCTTTTTTCCTGTTTCCCCTTGCTTATGATAATAAAAGACTGAGGTTACCAAGGCAAAAGCAGAAGCTAAAGAAGCTGTAGCAAAGAAGCTACTTAGCAACTACAGAAGCCCGAAGTGAACGGTCAGCTTGCATGAGCATTGCCTGAGTCGTTACTGCGCCTTCCAGGTATCCCATCCTTCAGTCCCCCGAAACTGCTGAGGCTGGGCCCCAACAAGTGTCCACATTCCCGAGGGGTGGGGTGGATGGTTTTTGGTCATTCAGTGGATTATGGATGTTTATCATTGTTTAGGGGGAGTTGATCATGGTCAGAAAAAAAATAAGCAAAAGAGATTAGTTTCAGAGATCTCTGAAAAGAAAAAAAAGGGGATATAGTATAGAAATGATGAACAAACACAGGGATTGTTCAGTATAAAAAAAAGAAAAATAAATAAATAAAAACAGGAGTAAAGCAAGAGATATATTATTAAAAATGTATGGCATCCATCATTATAAAGAAAAGTTAGAAGTAAATAATTGAGTAAATACAGTCAAATAATAGAAAACAACCAGATATAAATCATAACATTTCAGAACAAAATATATTGACATCTTAAAATTATTCAAATTCAGATGGATCATGTATTAATTTTCTAATTCCTGAGGCATATAGTAATTTTCTAATTCCTGAGGCATATAGTAAGTTAGTAAGTTAGGAATAAAATAGTAGGAGAACAAAAAAAAGAAGCTGGATATACATTTTTCACCTCCTGTTTCCCTATGTCTCTGGCTGCCAACTCCATTTCTTCTACTTCCCAGAGTTTTCTCTCCCTGCCTAGAAGTTCTGCCTATACCTCCTCCTGCCTAGCTATTGACCATTCAGCTTTTTATTAAACCAATCACAGCAATATATCTTCTCAGGATTAGATGTGTTTCATTGTCATGAAAAGCCTTAAGTTATTAAAACATTTTAATGTCACATTCTGTAGATCACTGAAGTGTTTGAAGACAATCTCATTAAAATATACCTCTGTTTGACCTTGAAAACTTACATGAGATGACTATAACTTGTTTGTTTTGGATAACCTTTCTTTCTTTATTATCCTAAATATATTTCTAAGTCTAAAACTTTACATTACTTTTTAAAATGAGCTACATAGTTTCAATAATTTAAATAAGAGTAAAAATATATATACAGTATAAAAAATAACCTTATTTGGACCAATATACAAAATAATCCTTACCAATGTAAAATGTTGAGAGTAGCGGTTGTTGAAAAGTAGACTCAGCAATTTTATCCTTTTATCCCATCTGTTCTATCCTATGTACCCATGCCTCTTATTCCCTTATTCAAAATCTTCCATTTGATTAAGAAATCAGAAAGTTCTTTACTAAGTGCTAAAATAACTTTTTCACGTTTGGATATTTATCGAACACCAGAATAGTCATTACTGAGAAGATGTTCTGGAATACAGAAAAAAAAAATATTAGGAGAAGTTGCTAAAGGTAAAGGAACTATACTATGCATTATTAGTTATCTCAATTTAATAAGTCAACTTGTTTAAATTACATTTTTTAATATGTAAATTAAAATGGTTGTTCTATAAATTCTATATCTGTTTCATAACCTCAAGGACCTTAATTTAAATGGATTTGCTTAAAATTATTTTACTTGATTTTCTTTTCTTTTTTTTTTATATATAACACCATGATTTCTTCTGTTTCTATTCAAGTATAAAAAAGAATGTATCTAAAACACGTTTACTTAAAATATGATTACATCAAAATATTTATTGACTTTGTTCTTCAATTATAATTTCATTATTACTTTTGACTGATATTTTGTTTCCCATTCAAAACTTTTTGCTTTTTACATCATTTACATAAAAATATGTATTTGAGCTTAATACAGTAGGAAATATCTTCATTGTGCTTAATCTGTAGAACAAATAAAATCAATAACCACAATATATTATGAATTCTCAAGTCTATGAGTTATTTGAAATTGTAGGTCCATCTTTGTGTTGTTACTCCATACACTGAATTATATGCTCAGTGTCTGACTTTAAATCTGTAAAGGTTCTGGAATGCTCCCAGGCTGTCTCTACTTTTTGAAAAGTTTAAAATGTTATGTGTTTCTATAGTAATGAATATGTATGTGAAAACTGAATTAAGTACAATTCTTCTAACACAGTATTATTTTTAGTATCACTAGTATCTTGTGCTATGTTACAGAAAAATAGCTAACTTTTTACTTTTCTTATTCTGTGGAAAAATTTCAAGACTGATGAAACTGAAGTAGAGAAGACTATTTTGTCTTTGAGTTTGGGGCAGGTATTTCATGGAAGGGGGCAAATCATCCTTGCAGAAGCACGAGGCTGCTGTTCACAGTGGGTCCCCACTTGGGGAGCAGAGAACAACAAATGCTAGCACTCAGCTCCTTGTCCTTTTTTCTTTTTTAATTCATTCAAGGAACAAAGATCTTGAAATGTTGCTTCCCACATGGAAGTTAGGACTTCTCACCTCAATGAACTTAATGTATGTAACTTGTCACAGAAGGCCCAGAAGATTGTCTCATTACTGTTTATATATCAAATAAAAATTCGCCTTTAATCCCAGCACTCGGGAGGCAGAGCCAGGCGGATCTCTGTGAGTTCGAGGCCAGCCTGGGCTACCAAGTGAGTTCCAGGAAAGGCGCAAAGCTACACAGAGAAACCCTGTCTCGAAAAACCAAAAAAAAAAAAAAAAAAAAAAAAATCCAAAAATTTCTGTATCAACTATAGTAATACCACTCCTTGTCACCTTGACACCCACGTTTTGGCTAGATTTATGAAAACTTGACACAAACCATAGTCATCTGAGAGGAGAGAACCTCATTTGAGAAAATGCCTTCATAAGATTGGGATTATGGGCCAGCCAGTAGAGAATTTTCTTAGTGATTGACAGGGAAGATCTCAATCCATTGATGTTTCTTAAGCCACTGGTCTAAAGTTCCTGCATTCTATAAGAAAGCAAACTGAGCAAGTCATGTGGTGTAATCCAGTCAGAATTACCTCTCCATGGCTTCTGCATCAGCTTCTGCCTCAAGGTCCCTGCCATGTTTTAGATCTGATTTCCTTCAACAGTGATATGGAAATGTAGGGCAAATAAACCCTTTTCTTCCCAACTTGCTTTGTGGTCATAATGTTTAATCTTAGCAATAGAAATCCTAAGACATGTCCCAGAGTCCATAACATTTTGCATAATGTCTAGCTGGGGGTCTCTGCTGAAATCTAGGCATGCCTCTCACAGCTCTAAAGAATAGCCTCTCATGGCCTTTCTCTGGGGACTTTGACCTTGATATACATTCCCTGGACCCAGGACCTCCCTATTACTGTGGAGCAAGATTCCATACTCCCACAACTTTGCAAACATTTTTCCTGCAAATCACGTAGCAATAGATGATACTATTTGTTTGTTATTGGCTCCAGATTGAGTCTGGCTCCTTGAACCACAGTTATATCATTGTCAATGTGTCTTCCAGGATGACTCTGGAACAACACTTGTCTATGTGACTGTTTTCCAGCAGGGAATTCTTTCAACTGCAGTCTCTGTTGAAGATATTCCTTTTCATGTAAAGGTAAAGTTGTATTTTCACAAGTTAGAGATGTTGAAGTTGTATCTGGTCCTCATGGAATCTTCTTGCTGTTGTCCAACAGAGGAAAATACAAGACATGCAATATATGTATGTCTATGTGTACTACATGGTTACTATTCTTTGTGAAAAAAAATTAAAGGAGGGTAGTGTACCAGAACTCAAACAAGGCTAGCAATCACTTTTACCAAAATAACCACTCTCTTATATCTTTGACGTAGGTGGTGAGATTATGCAGGGTTCTCTAAAGGAACAGAACTGATAGAAATAATATATGTTGGGATTTTTTAGAGTGATTTACAGGCCGTGGTTCAGCTAGTCCAACAATGTTTGTCTCTTAACAGAGGGTCCAGTAATTGTTCAGTTCATAACACCTCATGTCTCAGCTAGTCTTCATTATACATGGGAATCATGAAGAGGAAGACTCTGATGACACAGAAGGATTGAACTAGCTAGTGAAAGTGAGGTCAAGCAGGCAAAGGAGAAAGATCAAGAACTTCATTTTTTCATATATTTTATATAGGATGTCCGCAGAATGTGTGGCCCAGATTCCAGATGAACCTTTCACTGCAAAAGATCTTGAATTACACTGGGTCTCCTCACGTTAAATTATTTAAGAAAAATTTCCTTGAAGGTGTACCCAGTCTATTGAGTTGTAGGTAGTTCCAGATGTAGTTGACAACCAAGAATAACCATCACAGTGACTATTTTGGATCCCATTGGTAGGGTGTTTAACTTCACGGTACGATAAACAAACAAATCAGTCCAAAGAAGAAAAGGGGAGTGTGGTGATATATCGTGTACCCTAATAAATTTGCCTGAAGTTCAGAGAACAGAACAAGCCACTAGATTAAACATAGAAGCCAGGCAGTGGTAGCACAAACCTTTAATCCAAGCACTTGGGAGGCAGAGATCCATATGTAGCTCTCTGAGTTCAAAGCCACTCTGGACAACATGAGATTGACTCAGTAGTCTATGAGAGAAACAGAGCCAGGCAGTGGTGGTATACATCTTTAATCCCAGAACTAGGAAAGATGAGACAGAAAATGATATGGGTGGACAGAGAAAGGTATGTAAGGCATGAGGAGACAGGGAATAAAGCCTTTTGGCTGAGGAAATCTTTTCAGGCTGAGGAGTCCTAGAGGTAAGAGGTGGGTTATTCATTTGTCTCTCTGATCTTTTGGCATTCACCCCAAAATCAGGCTCCAGGTTTTTTATAAAAAGACCATTTATCCATTCATATTACAAGGGAGTATCTCCATTGGATTAGCTGTCCTTGGTAGAAAAAAAATTCTTACACAATCCCTGTGGTGCAGGGAAAAAAAAATAAAACAGGACAATCTGGGAGCTGTCAAGCTAGATGGCTTGGCTTACATGATATTGAATAATGAGAGAGCCTATCTTAAACATAGAGAAAGATAATATTCTACAGATGATTTGGTACTCTGATATCACATATATGTTCTGTGTATTAATCAGGGTTTCTGATTGATATAATAAAACATGACATTGTGGACTTACTCATAGTCTTCTGGGCTCCAGAGCACTTGTCTCCTATGTGTAGGCAGGCCCCACTCCATAAATGATAAACTCCTTGCTAGTCATACTGTAGTACTGTTATATCTAAAACATTGAGGTGCCCAGTGCAACTGGGTTGTACATTGACCAATAGCCTCATCTAGGCTCTATTCTAGTAATTTGGCCCTACGTTATGATGCCAAGTCTCAACTTCTTTCCTTGACCCCTTTCAACAATTGTCCTTCTACTATAACAGAGACCACACACTCACCAGTGACCTCTCCTGGCCGCCCACTATTGCAAACACCAGTTGTTCATCACGACTTCTTAATGCCTTGAAAATCAGTTCCATCCTAGAAACTAATAGATTACCCAGTGCATCATCCAAAACAAGGTATAGCCTTGGCTGCCTCTGGTCACAGATTCTGTGTGCTGGCACTAGACAAATAGAAATTCTGCCTCAATGATGCTCATCTCTCCTGAATCACTGTACATTTTATTGAACCAGTTGGCCAAAACACAGAGTCATAACTTAAAACACCAAATGGCCCCCATGGGGGCTTAAGGGGACTCTCAAACTTCCCTCCTAAACTTTAAAATCCAGGCCTTCATCATCTTCACTTTTCTCAGCACTCTTGTATTCCAAGCTCCTTCAGAAGAGCCCAGTTCAACTCTGAATACTCAGTGATGGCTTTTCCATCCCAAAGTTCAAATGTCAGCTATAGACCTCCCCAAAACAACGTGGTAACTTCCGCACCGTGAACAGAAAGATTATTCCACAGCACTCCATCATCTTCACAATGTTTGTTTTAAGGTCATCTTCTTGTGCTTCAGCTGTGTTGGAATATTCAGGGATGGCTGTAGTAAGATAGCTGGGTTCTGGTAGTGACAAATGCCCCAGCTGTTTTTGATCACATTCTTCTGCTGACATCCGGGCATGTTGATTTGGGGTAATTAAGATTTTGGTGCTAATTTCTGAGTTTGTCTGTGTTGGATGGATATCTTTTTCCTTGATTTCTGTTTCCTCTGGGGTCTTCCAGCTTGAGTGGACAGGTGTTCTGGTGACCACTGAGTCCTCTGGTCTGCCTTCTGCTGGTGTTCTGGCTGACTATGTGCCCTCTTGGGTTCTGGGTGTTGGCATGGCCTTTGGGGATTTGGACGATAGGCATTATCTCTTGGGTTCAGAGATTTGGGGTTCTAGAGTGTGATCTCTAGTAGAGCAGGATGCTTCTGGCAGAGTTGTTGGCCTTAGGGTGACCAGGGAGATGAATCTGTTCAGGAAAGGTTTGTCAGGCTCTGAGAAATCATTGGTGGTCTGTGGGTGGGGTCTACATGGAGTTGTAGGTGCATGACCTCTGGTTGAACAGGTGTATTCTGCTGGAGTTGTGGGACAAGATATGATCCTCTATGAATTTTCGAATGGCCTATATTTGAACTGATTAATCCATTTATCATTAATTCTGTTCTTCTATAGATAGCTTTTATCATATTTTCATATCAGTGCATATACCTCAGTTTCATAAGTAACTATTTGATATTTTTATGTGTGTTAAATTGAGTGTGTCAGTTAAAGTATTAAAATGAGTCTGCATTTCTGAGTCATTTAGATTAACTAAAAGTGTGATTATATTTTCTCTACATGGGAGTTCTGTGCTCACTGCTAAGTGGTCAGTTTCTTGCAGCTTCTTTTGAGTACAAAACGGTCATAGCTTCCTGAAACCTGTTGATACTGTTGGCCTGCTGTTCATTAAAGAATCAAATTCTATTCTTATTATCTTTGTGGATACTTGCTCGTCCATTAATTCTAAGAATGTTTCTTTTTCTTCCTAACTTTCACTATTTTAACAATAGATGATTTGCATTTGGAAGCAATCTGACTTTGGCATGTAGTCACTGTACAGGAACTAGAGGCAATAAAAGTCTTGTATTAAATGATTGTGTTGAGTTATATGTTAAGCCCACATTATGAGAACAAGTACAATATTTGATGAGAATCAAGTTTCACAATTTTGTGTACTATCTGTTATTGAGTTAGACTTGTGGACCAAGATTTCTATTACCAGTTGCACATGATGCTTTCTGTAGCTGATGTCTAAAAGACTTGTTTGGGGATGTCTGTAGACAATTAGGACATTTACAATATTATGGCACATAAGCATAGCACTGATTTACTTGGCATATAATGTGCACATTCCCATGCTCTAATTCCATCAAGTGATATATTTACCAAAGTGGAATGCTTGTTGTTGGGGTACTCCTGTTGAAAGGAAGTCCTATGAGCCTGTACTAGTGCTAAAATAGACTGTGTCTCATTCTCACAGGTACAATGCCCCCAATAGTCATATCTGTGCACTTATAATCACAAACTACTGCAAAGATACCAAAGAATGTTAGCATTTAAAAAATGGGAGGTACATCTACAACCTTAAATTCATAGTATATATGACTTCTAAAAAATACCTCAGAAAGTTTGAAAACTTAAAGGAATTTTCAACTGATAAAGCCTCCAAATTCTGATTACTGTAGTCTGCTCTTGTTTTTTTCTTCCTCACCAGACTGTGCAGCAGTGTGGTAGATAGCATTACCTCACTGAAACACGTGACAGAAAGATGACAAGGTGAAGGGGGAAGAAAGAGATGAAGAATTCATGTCCACTTATTTTCTTTAGCTAGACTACAGATTATTATTAGAGTTTAAAAGAAAGCCCCAGAGTAAGCAAGCTGTAAATCTGTATAGCACCAAAGGAGGAAAATGGAGAAAAGAAAAACCCATATGATTTGTGTTAAGATGGTATGAAGGCTAGCCACACAGTAGAGAGGGGAGCTTTCAATAATAAGTAAAACTCAAGCTTTAGGGAAAACTCCCCTAGAAAGAGACAAAAGCTATATTTTTCTGAGTAATTCAGAAAATGGAGAAGACTCAGAAAGCTTCTACCAGGGGATGGGGAGAGAAGTGGAAGGCAGGAATTCCAGGGAAGAAAATTACAGTTTATTTTCACTATGCCTTTAGCATAGGATCCGCCTTACTGAAGGTTATCTGGCATTGCTGTGGAGTCATCCCTTAACCAGGTCATTGGTATGCCAACAGGAAGATTAGGTTTCCTTGAAGGTCATAGATTCTATAATTCTATTTTCTAGAAGAAGGTGTTTTCCCTTAATGAAATTTTACTGCTCCAGTACTTCCCCTATACCCTGCGAAGGTGACTTTCAAGTCAATTAGGAGAACAGAATAGTTACAATTCATTTCTTCTATGAAAATCCAGAAATCATGGTCCAAAGCTATTCATCAAAAGCAAACATTTTATGGAAAGGAGTTGAGTGCAGATCTCACATAGAAACTCTAGATAGGAGTGCTATATCATTGTAAAAAAAACATGTGATTTTTTAAGAATTAATCCTGCCCACTTCTGCAAACCTAACTCATTCCACAAGACTAGTATTAATTCTCTGGAGAAAGCAATCTTGAACTAAAAAGCTCCATGTCCTCTCATCTCTTCAAGGGGAGCACAGCCTATTATACTGTTTCATGCATTGGAAATAAAGTTTTAAGAACATTTTCAAGAGTGACAACGTGTACTAACTCATAGCACAAAAAGGAACAACTTCTTTAAGGAAAAAAACATTTGATCTCTCCGTTTTCCAACTATATTGTAAAGAGCATCAAGTAATTAAGAAAATAAAAATCAAAGCTATCATATTTCATCTGAATTATTATTATTTTATTATATTATGTCAAGTAATTCAAATTATTAAATAATTACTAATTATCTTTAAAATGTTGAAGTAGTTAAGAGCATTTTAATTAAAGAATACATAGGTTGTAAGCTTTTCTACAGAATGATGCAGTTTCAAGAATTGACAAGTACAGTTAGCTGTTCTTTTGTGTTTACCATTTACTTATATTATTTTTATTACATCTTTCCTTTGAAATATACTGAAGTAAAAATCTTTACAAATGGCAATATATTTAAATTTTATTTCAAATTTAGAAAAGAGAGATAGTATAACTACGTTATTAAAAAGCACTGAAAATAGTCATTAGAAAACCATAAAAATGTTGAGATAATTGCAAATTACGTCAATGGCTATTTAGGTCATTATTAATGACAAAAGGAACATTGGTGATATAATGCTGCTTTCTCATTTTTGACAAAACAAACTACAAAATCCCTCCATATTTCTATAGAACATGTGAAGGTGTTTTAGTACCATAAATTAGTAAATCTAAATTTGTATGTTTTCAGACTAAGATAAAAAGATCACAATAATACTGTAGTTGATATTTAATACATTTTCATTTTGATATTTCTGTACTATCGGTTCCAACTTGCAACTGGAGGCACTTTTTTCTAAGAGTAGGTATATATCTATGTCATATATAAACCATTAAAACAATTATGCTGTAGTTTCCAGAAAGATGAACTTACTATTTTTTTTTTTTTTTTTTTTTTTTTTTTGGTTTTTTTGAGACAGGATTTCTCTGTGTAGCTTTGTAACTTTCCTGGAACTCGCTTTGGAGACCAAGATGGCCTCGAATTCACAGAGATCCGCCTTCCTCTGCCTCCCGGGTGCTGTAATTAAAGGTGTGTGCCACCACCGCCCTAAACATTGTATATAATTAACCCCAGTCAGTATCCCTGCAATCTGATGTTATTCCTGGTTTACAGATGTGGTGGCTGGCCTAAAGTGGTATTTACTTGATACAAGCAAAAAGTCTATGGGTGTTTTCCTTCGGAAATTTTTTCTGCTTATACAAATTTGTGTTAAACATAATAGGTGCAGTTGGAGAGATGGCTCAGAGGTTTAGAAAAAATGCTTCTCTTGTTTCAGAAGAACAAAGTTTCTTTCCAAACACCCATATGTCAACATCTGCCTGTTACTGAGGTAAAATCTTTCATATTAGGATGTATTGGGAGCACTGTGTGTGTGTGTGTGTGTGTGTGTGTGTGTGTGTGTGTGAGAGAGAGAGAGAGAGAGAGAGAGAGAGAGAGAGAGAGAGAGAGAGAGAGAGAGGACAGAGAGGGAGAATGAGAGTATGTTAGATGTTATTATGTTTCATTAATTATTTAAAAAATCCACTACAAAGTGAAAATCACAGAAATTTGAACTTTTTCCAAGTCTACTTTCTGATAACTAATCAACTGTTGCCACGCATATTTCTAACTTAGGCTCACAATGAAATTATCAATCACAATTATAGAGAGATTCTGAGAAAGTATTCAAGCCAATCATTGGGTCATAGGAAGAGTGAATGTAAGTAGATTAGTAGTCAGAAGTGACCAAAAAATATATATATTTTTAGGAGTGGATATGAGATCTGTCTCATTGGTTTGGTATTTTCTTATTACAGGTAAAACTACAGGACTAGTACCAAAGAGTTAAACTAGCAACCAGAACAAAAAAAAAAATCAAATGAAAGAAAGAAAGAATTATAAACACTATTATATATACATACATGTGCACCCGCGCGCGCGTGCGCACACACACACACACACACACACACACACACACACATATATATATGTATATGTGTGTGTGTACATACATATGTTTCCCTGTGGAGAATAAATTATTTTGATTATATATAAAAATGAATATGCAAAAACATGTAATAGTTTGATTTGTTTTAAAGTGAATATAATTATGCATCAAAAGGAAAGAATTGTCAGCTTAAATATGCAAATCTGCCAGAGCAAAGTCTGAGCCCCAAGAAAACTCTGTCATTCCCAGAAGATTTGTTTCAACACAATCGGTACAACGCTTTTGCATCAGAAAGATGCCATGGCTTTAATTTCACTCATTTGGTTCAAATGCTATCTTTATCATACATTTCAATTTGATTGTAAATCCCAACAATTTCTTAAGGTCAACACTGAAGCACTAGAGGGTTTGTGACATCCAGAAGATTTTAGCATCCAATTTTCACCCAATCTCACATTTCTCCTGAACTCTATTTCCCTGGGCACTGGGTTAAATGATATGGGTGCCCAGAGCCTACATCTAAATTTGCTTTTTCTTTCTTCCTTCCTTTTCTTTTTAAAGGTAATTTTACTGTAGCCTGACTTTTCTCTCTGTCAGACATTGCAGTGTGTACTTTCTCACCCTGCCTGTCTGTGAAGATGTAGCCAGTCAAGACACAGAAAGGACAGAAGTTCTAGAGAAAATGTACTTATTGTATGAAATGGTGGATTTTTCATTTACATTATTTTGAGTTGCTCATTTCTGTGATTACATATCTGGTTATTTGGAAATATAATTTTATATACTTCATGAATATGCAATTATTTACGTTTTCAAATTGTGGGTATATCCCAAAGGTATATCTCAAAGCTATTTGTATATCTCAACCTGCCTATCACAGATGATGCCCTAAGTTCAAGCATCAACACTCAACCCCCCCCAAAAAAAAGAAATATTAACCTGCTTTGAAGAGTTAAATCACTCTGTTTGTAGTACTTGTATGTATTGGTAGGTAAGTAATCTGTTCTAAATTGTAAATATTTCTCTAATGAAAGTCTTATTTTCTATATATGTTCTAGCTTATCCCTGCAGATGTAGACTATATAATTGTATTTGATTTAACCATTATTGATAAACTTTGGAGTCACTAAGAATAATTTTGCTTCATTAGTATAAGTATATAATCATATTATTTCTGATAATTTCAACTCTTTGTTAGAATTGCATTGTAGAAAAGCACCACAGTTTTTTCATGTACATTTTGAAACACATCAGTACTGCTTCATCAAATAATCAAATTAAATTTTTTCTAATATGTTCAGGTGTGGATATGTGTGTGTGCATTTTTATGTGCAAGTTTATGGGTTCTCTCAAAATACCTACATTCTATTTAATTTTTGCAATGTTGAAGGTTTCAACAGTTCTTCTATATTAGCAAAAAGTAGGTCTGTTGGGGCTGTGCTGATGTTTCTGTCTGTAAGCTCCTTACCACACAAGCATGAGGGGCTGATTTCAGATCAATAGAAACTGCATAAGAAGAAAAGCATAGTGACATGCACATGTAATCCCAGGACTCCAGATTTATAAATAGGCCTGAACCTGGTGCTTGCTAGTCAGTTAATTTAGCCATATGATGAGCTCCAGGTTCTCTTCAAGAACCAACATGGACAGAGATGAAGAAAACACCTAATATTTAACTCTGCCTTTTATATGTATGCACATACACACACACACACACACACACACACACACACACACACACACACACTGAAAATTTTTTTGTGTTTTTATTTTTTTAAAGCTGTAAATATTTAAGTTATCAAATAATTTCAGATGCCTTTTTCTGTTTATCATCCATGTTTCCTTTTAGTAAGGAGCATGCACATATTAGTGTTTGTGCATGTATGTTCATGTATTGATTTTGTGTGGTTTGTGTGCATATTGTGTGTCTATGCATATACATGCATATACATTTGAGTGTGTGTGTTAGTTTGAATATCTATTTGTGTCTTTGAGTGTTTTCATCTCTGTGTATACATGTGAGTGTTTGTATGTACCTGGGGAATTTACCTATGAATTGAAATAAATAGGGGATTTGGCTATTCTACATACATTGAAAAAATCTGCCAGTTATTTTTTTTAATTTCTCCTCAGACAACTGAAGTACACTGAGAAATTATTGACGTTTTAAATATCTCTTCAAGTAGCATTGGGATTTATTTAATTATTACCCAAATATTATTTTGAAGTTTAAAACCTTTGATTAGTTATTAATTGTAAAATTTCTACTTTTTGAAAGATACTGTCATCTAAACTTAACTTATTCATAGGAGATTTTTAACTAGCTTTTACATAACTTGCAACCTGCTAATGACGGTAATTTCTGCACGACAGTCACCAGTTCTCCATTTTTCTACCTTTAATCAATCCAGTGACTCTCAATATTAATTTAACAAATTCCTCTGATTTTTCATTTCTAAAAGTTGTTTTGATCCTCTTCATCTCAGCCTGTATTATTTTAAAATAACAACTTTTTGTCAAGAATTTTGACAGGAATTTATATAAGTTTGGGAGAACTGACATTTTATAATTTTGAATTTTTTGATACATGAACACTCCATTTCTGTCCATTTACTTTTTTTTTCATTAGATTTTGGACCTTTGAACATTTTGTGAGATAATAGTTGTTGATTAATCATTTGAACAATTAAAATGATGTTATATTATTGTTTGTTATCCATATATGCTTATAATGTTAGGCACATACATTGGTTTGGTACATATTTGTTTGGTATTCTCCAAATTAATAAACTAAGTTATAAGTTACTGGAGCAAGAAATAACATTTATGTAAATTTCTTTAGATTTTTCTATGTAGACCATCATGTCATCTATAATTAGGAACAATTTATATGTGTATTACAGTCGCACTTTTACTTTCTAATATAGAAAACTTCCATGGCCTTTTGCGCGTTTTTGGTTAGATACAGAGACCTGCATTGTGTAACAAAGTATAATGGCACCAAAGATGATAGCCTTATTCTGATTTACAGAGGGCAGCATATCTGTTTTGATTTTTTGTTGTTGTTAGTCTTAGTAAGGATTTCTTTTATCAGCTATTGAGTTTCTTCAAGTGGTTAGTTGCACAATATTTATATTATTATGTGACTTTTTATTTAGTATCTCAATATGATGAAATATTCATTCTACTATTTCTATGTAATAAACATCATTGTTAATACTACTTTTCAGTATTATTGTGTACAGTTCATTAACAACATAAGCTGTACATGTCTGTATTTGTGAGGGACATTATTAGCGACTTTTCTTCTTTATTCCATGTAACTTACATAACACGAGTTTCACTTTGTAAATTTAGAAAAGGTACATCCTTTACTGTATCCTGAGAGAATTGTGCAGATATCATATTAAATCCATGAATATTTGCAGCTGTCCAAGTGTTACCTCACATTCTCATTCTGCCTGTAACCAAAAACTACTATTAAATTGAAAGCCATAATTTATGCATATTGACTGTATATTTAGTCCCTCTCATTTTGTATCCCATTTTTACTGATATGTAAACACCATTGTTGCTGAGAAATAAAGAATTGACTCTCTCAATACAATCTGCAATTCACCAATAAAGAAAATGAATGCCCATTGAACTTGCACTGATGTGGAATGAAGGACACATTCTATAAATATTTTTCTGTTTATTAATTTTGTATTTACTACATATTCAAAAATGTGCTGAGCAATTCTATCTTCCATTATTGATTTTAATGAAACTATAACATCATTGATATTAGATATTTTAATTTGCATATTTAATTATGCATGAATTAGAAAATAAATAATGAAAAGAAATAGTAAATTAAATCCACATTTATGTAAGCATTTTCTCATTATAACACAATTTAATTATAAGTTTGAATTATTGATTTTTTGCTTGGGTAAACTAATTCCTACATTACCAGTGGAAAGGCAAACATGTCATAATTAGAGAGTAAAACTAGGCAATGGCAGTGTGTCTCATCAAATAATTAGGCTTCTCAGTATGATGGATCTTAAATGACGATGGAGAAAATGATACCATTTATAACAATAATTTTTTACTTGTTGAGTTTCCCACTGCTGAAATTTCTAAGTACAATAGGTTATGCTAGCTGAACAATTTGCTTTTTACTTATTTGGAAAATTAAGATAGAATAAAAATCATTAAAGAAATGGTAATGCTTTTAATCATATTAATTTAATTTTTTTTAAATTACCTCATTTCTGTTTACTTATATTGCTTAGGCAATTGAGGAGAGTTTTGCTGACTAGGTAATTAGTAATTTATATCTAGGCAACTGGTCTGTAACTAACCCTGCTTAGAGAACGCTTTAAATTAGTTTCATTTTTTTCAATCTGTCTCAATGTTGCAAAGAAACATTATTAGAAAGTGTTTAGCAATTGAGATTCACTATGAAGGAGACTTCTACCATGTCTAAGTATCTTTCTTTTTGACGAAGAATTTTATAGAGGGAGGCACAAAATCCCCATCTCTCAATTATTCCATCTATTTAGAACTTTAATGCTAAGGTTTACTACAGTAGACAGAAAGATGCATGCCTTTAAATAATTGGTACTATTTTATTAAATAATGTGTACAGTGATCCTTACAATAATGAGGTGGCGTTGTGTTTATAATAACGCATTACAGATGTTTTAGTAAAGAGACATGTTTCTTCCATTAAATATTTCTTCTGAAATCATTACATAATGTGAAACAAAATTATCTTGATTGTTATGGTAATTTGAATAGGAATGGCCCCCATAGACTCAAGTGCTTGAATGTTTGGTCTATGCAGAGTGATACACTAAGAAAGTATAGCTTTGAAGGAGTAGGATTGCATTTGTTGGAGGAAGTGATTCACTAGGGAGTGGGCTTGAGGTCTCAGAACCTCAAGCTCAATTACTTCCTGGCAGAACAAGATTTAGAACTGTCAGCTCCTTTTCCAGCACCATGTCTGCCTAAATGCTGCCATACTTCCTGTCACGATGATAATGGACTAAACCTCTGAAATAGTAAACCAGCCCCGATTACATATTTTCCTCTGTAAGCGTTGCAGCGGTCATGGTGTCTCCTCACAGCAATACCTTACGTAAGACATAAGTTAGTATCAGGGACTGAGGGATTGTTGTGATAGGCCTGACCATGCTTTTGTTTGGAGGAATGTGGATTTTGGAACTTTGGACTAGAGCCATTGAACACTTTGAGTGGGGATTAATGAGGCATGCTAGTAGAAGCATGGAAGACAGTGATGCTGAGAATATTTTTACCTGGGGTGCGGGTGCGGACTAGTTCAAGATATTTCAGAAGAGATTAGTATGTGGCCTAAAGATAATTGAGATCTCTGGAGAAGAATGTGAATGTTTTATGCCCTTGCCTGAAAAGTTAGCCTGAGGATAAATTGAACGGCTTTGGATTAATTGGATTGACAGAAGAAATCTTAAACAGCATAATATTAACTCTGTTTTGTGGTTATTAATGGCCATCCTTTTTTTGGTTTTTGTTTGTTTGTTTGTTTTGTTTTTTTGTTTTTCAAGACAGGGTTTCTCTGTGTAGCTTTGCACCTTTCCTGGAACTCGCTTTGTAGACCAGACTGGCTTCGAACTCACAGAGATCCACCTGCCTCTGCCTCCCAAGTGCTAGGATTAAAGGCATGTGCCACCACTGCCCTGGCTAGTGGTCATTCTTATACAGAGCCATAATGCAGAGGAGCAAGACAAGTAAAGAAAAAAAAAATATGTACAATTTGAGGAGAAAGGCAGCAACAGGAAGCAGAATGGAACTAAGTTCTGTGTTCTAGGAGATAAACAGATTAAAGGAAAGCCTGATATTAAATGGAATAAAGGGAATGGTGATATCAGGACAAGACACCACCCAGCTAAGCTTCCAACTTGTAAAAGTGAGTTAAAAAACAGTTTAGGTTCAGGCATAGTGGTAGGTGCCTTTAATCCCCGCACTCAGAGAACAGAGGCAAGGAGATCTCTGATTTTGAAGCCAGTGTGATGTATGAGAGTTCTGACACTGCCAAGGTTAGGCAGTAAAGAAAACCATCAAAACCCACAAAGTTTGTGAAGATGTAACTAAACAAGGGTACCGTATTCTAGCCACAGAAAACAGCAGAACACGGCAGTCACATGGTTCTGGCTTTAGAGTCAAGGATAGAAGAAAGGGGTTTTGAAATTATGACTAAGGAAAGTTTCTAAGGCCAGGTGTATGGCAGGGGTGCCCCTATGTGGAGACCCAGAGAGTCCACTGTGTGAAGCTGTGAAAGTGAATCCTGGATTGACTTGGAAATTCCAAGATGTTGGTGGTGCCAGAGTCTTGAGACACCTGCTGAAGAATGCTGCTAAGAGTGAAGGGAATCAGCCCATGGAAAGAACTGTGCTATAGTCCACACAATTGAAAACTGTTGGAGACCTGAACAGTGGTTTGACATAAGATGTGGAGATGAAGAGTTTTGAGTTGCCCAGCTGGTTTTCAGTATTGCTTTGATCTGGTGTTTCCTCATGTTCCTTTTTCTCCCTTTTGGGACAGTAATGTATATCCTGTGTCACTGTACTTGAGAAGTACATGATCTACTCTTTCAGTTGATTTCACAGTGGATTACAATTAAGAGACTCTATAAGTCTGAGAAAAGATTTTGAACTTCTGAACAGTGTTGAGATTGTTATAGACTGTAGGGAAGTTTGAAATTGGACTGCATACATTTCTTCATTATGCTATGGCTGCAAGGCTATGGGGATCAGGAATTAGTATGTGGTGGTTTGAGCAGGAACGGCACCCATTAGACTCTTGTGTTTGAATGCTTGGTTCATCAAGAGTATCAGTATTAGGAAATATGGCCTTGTTGGAATAGGTGTGGCTTTGCTGAAGGAAGTGTGTCACTAGGGGTTGGGCTATGAGGTCTCAGCAGCTCGAGCCAGAGCACTTCCTGCTGCTTGCAGATCAAGATGTAGAACTGTCAGCTTCTTCTCCCTCACCATGTCTGCCTGGGGGCTGCCATCATGGTGATGATAATAAACTAAACCTCTGAAACTGTAAGCCCGCCCCAATTAAATGTTTTCCTTTACAGAAGTTGCAGTGTTCATGGTGTCTCTTCACAGCAATAGAAACCCTAAGAAAATTTATCATGTAACATGTAATGTAACATAGCATTTATTTCCCTTAAACCATTAATTCCACTCAAGCAAAAATACTAAGAAAAGGTAATTCCACCCAAGCAAATTATCTTTTAAAGAACAAAAAATTATCAGGCCAGTAAAAGAAATAGAACAGGTGATAAGCATTAACCACAAACTGAGGTATATTACAACCTTATAATATTAGTATTTGTATCAGGTTGAAAGCAAGATTATTTTAATTTCCAGTATTATATGTATAATAATCTTCACATCTAATGCTTTACAATAAAGACCAAGTTGCATTATCTGAATATTGAATATTTATTTGTGTATAATTATTATGTATGATTTTTGTTGTGAGGCTCTAGTTCTAAAATATTTTCCCTCATCCACTTGGAATAAGAATAGGGTTATGATCCGGGCGGTGGTGGCGCACGCCTTTAATCCCAGCACTCAAGAGGCAGAGCCAGGCGGATCTCTGTGAGTTCGAGGCCAGCCTGGGCTACCAAGTGAGTTCCAGGAGAGGCGCAAAGCTACACAGAGAATCCCTGTCTCGAAAAACCAAAAAAAAAAAAAAAAAAAAGAATAGGGTTATGATTGTTCATCAGAATCAAACTGGAGAAAAACTGATGGAATTCAAGGAAATAAAGTTATCAAGAAGTGTTTTTGAGCTTTTACTTATTTTTTTTTGTGAATTGGAAATTACCTTTCTCAAAAACAAAGAAAAGAAAAGAAAGAAAGAAGAAAATAACAGTCTGTTTCTGTCTGTCTCTCTCTCTGTCTCTCTCTGTCTCTCTGTGACTCATACACACACACACACACACACACACACGCACACATACACATACACACACACAAACAAACACAGTGTATAAGATCTCACAGGTTTCTCTGGTGATTCTACAGTAGATACTGCATTCACATCTGGGAGCAAGATGAGAAACAGTTGCAAATGGCTGTAGGTCATCATAGTCAACACAATGAAACAAAACATAATTTGAGACAATGCAGCTGTTAAATTCATCAACATATTAAAGATTGGTATAAAATAATTCAGTAAGACAAGGAGCTATTATTTTAGTGTAATAGAATACTAATATACATGTAATTCTCCTAACATAGTCCATACAAAATTCAAAAATATTAAATAAGGAAAACTAACAGATAATTTCAATAACTTTCCAGGATATAGAGCAATATGCATTTTTGTACAGCAGCTTAGTCACTAATGCAGTACTGTTATTCTCAGCAGCTAAAGAAAGACAGAGTCTTGAGGCGGTGTGGTGACTAAGCAATGTAATCTATACTCAGTGAAACTCCCTGATTTTAAATAGCCATATGAACATTCATAAAATTTCAGTGGTGTTCATTAGAAAATTGAGAATGGAAAAATATTGCTGCATGTGATGGAGACATCACATAGTGACACTGATTAAGTCTTATAGTGTTTTATGTGGAAGCAAAAAAGGCTGTTATAAATAATGACATCAGGAAATTGGAAGGCAACAGATGGAACCAGAAAAAAATCATCCTGAGTGTGATAACCAAGACCCAGAAAGACAAACAAGGTATGTACTCGCACATAAGTGGCTACTAACTGTAAAGTAAAGGATAACCATGTCATAATCCACTGACCCAGAGACTCTATAACAAGGAGGGCCCAAATGCAGATGCATGGATCTCCCTGGGAAGGGTAAACAGAAGAGATCTCCTGGGGGGACAGGGAGCATGTGGAGAGGGGAACTTGAGAGATCTGCTAGGAGTGGGTGGAGGAGGATAATGTTAAAGAGAAAACAGGAAAGGGGGCCCTTTTTGGGGTCAGGTAGAAACTTGATGCAAGGAAGACTCACAAATCTACAGTGATGACCCCAGCTAAGATTCCTAGCCATAGTGGATATGTAGCCTGAACTGCCCATCTCCTGTGATCAGAATGGTGACTACCCCAATTGTTATCAGAGAGACTTCATCTAGTAACTAATGGAAACAGATACAGAGACCCACAGCCAAACACAAGGACAAAATCAGGGATTCCAGCTGAGGAAAGGAAGGAAGGATTGTAGGAGGCAGAGGGGTCAAGGACATCACAAGAAAAGCAGCAGAATCAACTACCTGTCTCATAGGAACTCACAGTCTGAACCAACAACCAGGAAACCTGCATGGGCCTAGGCCCTCTCTATAGATGGGGCAGTTTTTGTGGGATTCCTGAGAATAGGAGCAAGGGCCTGTCCCTGATGCTTTGGCTGGGTCTTGGCAACATATTCCTCATCATGGATTGCCTTGCCCAGCCTAAATACAAAGGGAGGTGCCTAGTCTTACAGAAACTCGGTATGTCAGGTTTTGTTGGTACCCATGGGCTGCCTGCCCCTTTCTGAACTGAAATAGGAAAGGAGAGGATTTGGAGGGGAGGAAGATGGGACGTGGGAGGAGACAATGTGAGGATGGAAAAGAGAGGAAACTGTGGTCAAGATGTAAAATGAACGAATTAATTAAATTAAAACAAAGAAAAATAATTGCTGTCATTTTAATTTAAATATTCATATTTTATCTTACAGTGTTTTATTTTAGTAAAAATTTTCTTTTACACAATATATAAGATCATGATTTCCTGTCTTTCAGTTCCTTCCTAATTTTTTTCCTATCAGAATTATGAAATATATAGACATATGGAAATGTGAAAGTTTGATCCTATTCTCTTCCTTAAAAAATATTTTAAATAAAATTGAGTTACTGAGTTACATACAACTAATGAAATAAAGAGAACATGTAAAATGTTAGTATTTATTGCACAAAAATGTCTTGTCTTGACAATCTTTCATATAGTGAAGAAGATGATATGTTGAAGATAATTTCCAGAATTGTTTTTCTTTTTGCCTTGTATCCTAGTCAATGAGAAACTCCAAAAAGAATAATTAGCAATGGTAGCAATATGTAAACATCCCTTTAATGTTTACT